>NW_027175832.1:1933724-2453724 GCF_023055335.1 Clinocottus analis
CAGTGAGCTTTGAGGAAAAGTCAAACCGGTCATCGTGACCCATTGTTCAATCTGACATGGCTAACGCGAGGACGCCGCTGACTTTTGGACTGAAATGGCGAAAAAAAAACATGAACTCCGATCTGAGGACGCTTGATCGCTGATGTCGTGGTGATGCGTCACAGCCGCGGCCTCAGAGAGTTCCTGCATCGCATTAGCCCGGTTCCAGACCCGAGAACGGCAGTAGACACAACAGAATCTTCCCTTTTTGGTGCTCGTTGTTGGCCATCTCCAAGGCTTTAAATGTATGTCATCTTCCTGAGCGAGAGCCAGAAAAACAATGGCATGAAAAGGTCCACAAGCATAAAAAAAAGATTGACACAGCTGTGCAGGTTGTTAGCCATGCTAGCGACGAGACTTTGTCTATTGGATGAACATTTTGTACAGACATTTTTCTCTTTTCGATGATGAATCTTAATCTCCTGACTTTTCCTCTCGTGCACTAAAGTCCCTCACTCTGGTGTTGATCAAATCCCAGCAACATTAACGGTATCCCCATCGGCCTCGGTTGTGCTTAATGTGTCGAGCTAATTAGTGAAACGCTTTACATCGTCAAATGTAAACATCCGCTTGTTAGCGTTGTGAGCGTTAGCCTGCTGACGTTAGCGCTACTGTATCTGTAGGTTCAGCAGATTTCGTCATGGAAGCCAACATGTAGAAAAACAACAACTCACAGTTGACCTATTTGCTCGGCTGATGTGAAAAACTTCAGGTTAATATCCCGAGAAACAGTGGCGACTGAATGTAAGCGGCGAGAAGCCTCGGTCACTGCCCTCCCACACATAATCTGGCTTAACAAGAATGTCAGACTGAAGAATGGTGTAAATTACCAGCAGTCAGATTAACAAACTAACATCAAGTCAATCCTCTGTCTACATCCTATACATCCTACAGCCATGACGTGTGCTTTCTTGCATTGCAAACGTTCACCGGTGTCTCTTTCAGTCTCTCTTCCTAATCTAATAGGAAGCTCATTTCCTTTCCCCTTCCTTCCTTCCTTCCCTCCTTCCTTCCTCTCTCTTCCATCACAGCACCGCCGCTGCTGCGACCGCCTCGCATGCAGACGCAGAGACACAAGTTCGGCGCATGACCGCTCATGCTCCTCATTGTCTCTGTTGGCGTTCATCCTCCACCCCGCCACGCTGGAAAGAGTCTGTGTTATCTAGGATGGCAGAATACCCAGGGCCTCTCCCTTCTCCTCCTCTCCTCAGATATCCCAGTATGGTCTATTTCTGTCCCTGCGTCTCTCTGCTTTCAGCAAAGTGCAACTGACGTCTCTCTCTCTCTCTGCACTAAACAGATGAGGGCTGTCAGCGACGATCTCACCGCAAGCCAACAGAATTTGAATAATCAAATTTTTTTTTTTTTGCATTTCACCGTATTACATGTTACCTCAATCCCTCGCTCTAGAAAAGGAGGCGATGTTAAGACAATGGATGTGTCATCACATTTCCTGTCCCTCTTTTGTCTAATTGAGAGTCATTACAGTGATGGGATGTTATTTTTATGTACAAAACAATTAAGTAATGAGACACAAATGATGATTGAGAGGGAGGAGGGCAGAGGCGGTGAGTACGAAAAGGGCAAAGGGAGTGAAGGAAGCAGAAATGAGAAAAAAAGGGATTATTTACACACAAAAAAAAACCTCATCTCTGAAATTGCTGAGTCACTGGAAGGGTAAGCTGCATCCCTGCTTCCTTCTGTCTTTTCCTCAGCCACAAGCTCCAGACCGAGACACACAGCTTGTCCCCACCCGACTGGCACGTCACCACACACACACACACACACACACACACACACACACACTCACACACACACGCACGTTACCCAGGCTGAGGCGTGTTCTTCCTGCACAGCTCTCCTGTGGTATAACTGCAGACATACAGACTCTCACGAACAAACCGGACTGTGTTAAAAAAAGAAAAACTAAACATGTATTCAAAACTTAAGCAGCAGATTGTCGGCTTTGCAATCAGATGACATCACATCCTGATATGTTGTCAAATCAAAGGCTTCACGTTGTTGCAGGTTCCAGTGTTTACCGGAAAAAAACAGATATTTAGCGCTTTTTTCATTGTAAAATACTTGAGAACAACCTGCCAGAGGAGATGAGGCTCAAAATCAATAAGTTCTTTAAAATCTCTTCTTCAATAAGTTTAAGAAGTTTAATAAATAAAGTTATGATTGAGTATTTCTAGTTCATGCTACTTTCTACTTCTACTAGGACAGTGCCCTTTGGAGACGTGTCTGTTAAGAGCCTGTTGCTGCTTAAAAGACACATTTCTGTGAAAAGAAATAACACTTAATATGCACAAATGCACACAAAAATAAACACACCCACACAAACACTATATAAAGGCATCAGATTAGCTCGTATGGAATCAGCACGCAGCATCAGCATCCACTCACAGAGCAGCACCCCTGCTGTTTAGGAAACAGTGACAGCAAGACACACACATTGTGAAAGTCTAAAACGCACTGAGAGAAACAAAAGGAGAGGAGAGTCTGAATGGATACGGTAGGAATCAGAGCTGTGAAGTCAGAGATTAAAGGATTGAAGAACAAGGGAGAGAAAGCGTGGGCAGGCAGATGGATACTGGAAAGTAACGCAGCTCATCAAAATGAACTGTAAGCAACATCATATGCAATAGCACCTCTGGGTGGTGAAGTGATCGATGCGTTCAGTGCTGAGCATCATCTCAGCGGGGAAACATAAAGCTCAACTCGTTTCTGAAAGCGTGAGGAGCAAACGGATGGACGTCCGTGTCCTCTGAGGTGGCGAGCTCATGGTGAAAGAGGCCGTCCCGTAAGCGGTGTCCCATTGCATCTCCACCACAGATACGCCGTCCATCAGCGTCCTTGAGCGTGACGCTGAACCCGTCCCGTTTACTCCAGTCACTTGGGATTAGATCGGCGAGAACGGACCTTGAAATTCATTTGAAAAAGTCCAATTTGTGGCAGAAAAAGCTATGTGTTCAATTTGGAAGTTTGGAAAGTGTTCATTTTATAGCCACTCTCAACAGTGTGGTTTATGCTCCAACAACCCGCTGTACACTACTCGCTCAGCACCGAACAGCAGACGGACACACACCCTTAGCGCCTGGTGGACAGAAACACGACTCCAAATAAAAGCTAAAGTCACTTCTCTATCTCTTCAGTCTCCATATTGGTCTGACTGTGTTGATTGGGGTCACCTGATCCCATGTCACACACACTGAGATGCACACACACACACACATGCATCTATCTCTGGCGGTGGTGTTAATTAGAGTTGTGCACAAATGAAGGCAGGTGTACTCCACTTCATTCCTGGGGTCAATTAGCTGTGACAGCAAGAGCGAGACAATCCTAAGAACCAATTAATAAGAGGATTTACTTCTATCACACCGACTGGATATAATTATATTGAGACATTTTGAGTGCCGGGCGGCAGAAGCTATGACTACCTTCAGCTCTCAGAAGGGACGGCTGTTAATCTCATGGTTACGTCTGTGGCACTTTAATCAAACTTTGTGGCATCATTGTTACTTTAGAGAGTTGTTTTTTTGTGCTTCTGAAGTACTCTACAGTTTTTAAGACATATAAATGCTTGCTTCAGTCTTCACTAGACATCGACTCCCTAGAAAATCCCAAACTGCTGAAAGGAATCTCACCACCAGCTGACAATGAGACATAAATCTCCATCATGTGTGATCAGAAGGTACGAAGAGGCGGAAACACCAGGATTGTCCACAACGCACGAGGCCCAAAGCATCCTGTGAGCTCGCATGTTCACACACAGCACGAGTTGATGAACCGACGAGCGAAACACCTCAGGGAGACGAAAACTGTCAACCTGATGCAACAGCACTTCATCATCAGATGAGATTAAATTACACATGCTATGCAAATGTGAAGTATTCTCTCATGAAAAATGGTGAATTTGGACTTTTGGGAATTTCATTTATTAGACTGAATACGTAAAGATGTGTCGTCATAAGCCAAATACAGGTGCCTCTTTGAGAAAAGTCTTATTTACACACACAACATTTCAATATATATAAAAACAAACCAACATGTGAAACAATCTCGGCAGCAAAGGGGCTTCAGCATTTATCTACATATAGATGAAATATGAAAAAAGAAAAGAAAATAGCCAGCCGCCATCCGGATACACGAGCTCTTGTGTTGTTCTGCATCTGCTCTCACAGACTAAAACTATTCATAATCAACGTCTCAACACTCGAGGAACTGTTCCTTCACACGGTTCTGTTGAGCGTCTTCAGAGAGGAAAGGATGTGCGTTCCAGGAAGAAACACAACCCTGTTCATTAACGTCATCAGCAGCACATTTCTTTTTAGCTCCAACACCGTGCTTCACACACACACACACACACACACACACACACACACACACACACACACACACACACACACACACACACACACACACACACATCACAGTCAAGTTCTATTCACCTCCACATATGTATGACACATCCATAATATGCCATCTCTTTAAAACCATAGTTCAGGTTGCACAGGGATGTAGCTAATAATAGAGATATCTAATCAATGAGCACACACACACACACACACACACACACACACGCATACTAACCTTGGGTTGACTTTACAACTGCAACGCAATCTCCCTGCTACACTTGACAAAAACCATCAACCGTATTCCTCAGCAGGATGCGAGTCTTTTCTGTGCAGCAGTGGATGATCTGTGAGTTTGTTTGTTTTTTTGCACTAACCAATAATGCAAATGGGAGTGACTGACACCTGGAAGAGTTGAAGAGTCGGAAGGAGAGGAGGAGACCTCTATTTCTGGAGACGCCACGGCGTCCCAGGAGAGACGGCCGCTGTGGGCTCCCCTCCCCAGATGGCAGCCGGTGAGAAATGTTGCAGGAAATCAGCAGCAAGAGGCGTCAGTCAGCAGTAACCATACGGATTCATATTTTGAGGGCCTTGCATATGCAAAACAGTCAATATGAATCCACAAATTCAGGTGGTTCAGATGTAACAACTAAAAGGTGCTGAGACTCACTCCATTCGTGGTTTTGCCCTGAAAACTGAGTGACCTCCACTGATTTACTGAACGCCTGCTGAGCATCAAGGTGCTGGATGTAACACAAAATAAAAGAGTCTAACATCCAGGTCTTTCTGTTGCTGTGACAACAACGGGGCCAAAAAATATACAACACTGGCTTTCTCTTGAAGAGCTTTACAGCACCAGCACTGACTCTCACCTCACAGGCAATTTGTCCGCAGAGAACTAATTTTACGTGCTCATCATATTGTCTTAATCCAGGATTGAGCCAAGTTAAAAACGATTGTTTCCTCTGAAAGCCGTCCACTACATTGTGTTGTTAAAGGACTCAGAAGTTCATTCAGAGAGATTCAGGATGTTAAAGTGTTCGACTGAGCGACCGGGAAGCTCTTTTGTCCCGGCAGCGGTTTGATTTTTTAATGAACACCTTTAGTTGTGGTTTTTAGATTTAAATTCAGCATCTTTCTATGTCGGTTATGTGTCTTGTTGTCTTGTTTCATGTGGCATTTTCTGGTGTTTTTTGTCTGAGAACCTCGTCTGTTGTCTGTGTGAGTTTCCCCACTGGGAATTAATACCGTCTCCTATCTATCTTGGATTATCCGAAAGAGAAAACTAACCTGCTGCTAATGGAAGACGCTACAGCTCTCTGAGTGGGTAAAATAAGCTAAATCCAGTTAAGAGCAAACTGTTTCTGTGGCTGGTTGATTCAAGAAGTACGGGAGGTTAACCTGAACAAAAATACCTTCACCTTTCTGTTTTTAGCATTTTTTCAAAGGCAGACACACTGGACATGAGCATATCGTGATCACGGTTGTAGCCGAGGTTTGAGTCCCCCACATCCGTCCTGTTCCCATTCCAAATTTGGACCTGCCACTAATGAGGTCAAATTATTTATTTATCATATTTTATTCATTCTGTCAACTTTTCAGTTTCTGCACGTTTCTTTCCTCGACATGATGAAGGTCTAAAATGCTGTGAGAACGCTTTCACACTGTCGGGAATAATATGTGGGGTAGTGAATCATTTATTCCTTTTAGTCCAAATGTTTTTTAATTTAAATATGATGAGTCTGAACTTACTGGAATCCGTTTGAAAAGAAATCCACCCCAAACTCGCAAATTGCCCGGTACACAAGGGCGTGGTCTCAGTGTACTCTCACAGATGTGTCAATGAAATGCACACAATTTGGGTCAACAGCATTTTCACACATTTCAGTATTTTCACACATTTCAGCAGACAATGTGTTCACTTTGTCCAGACGGACACAGTTCATGTGTTCTCTCCGAAGATTTGTTTATTAAGATGAATACACACAAATTATGGCTCCTACAATCTTTGAAACTATTCAATAACATAAATAAAATAAAAAAAGACAACCATTGAGACAATTAATATGGCAGCAAATATAGAAATTTCAAAGGCCAATCACGGCAGCCGCCTTGTTCCTCACGCTTCGCCTCACTGTAAGTTATAAAACAATTACAAAAGAATTGTGCCGCCAAGTTGCCAGTGTCACTAGTGTGTAACTAAAGTTACCTTTGGTTTAACGTGAGCTCAACAGCTTAAGCTAGCTAGCTTGGTGGGGTAACGTTAGTGTTAATAACTTTAGTGTTAATGTTCAGCTATTAACTAGCAGTTTGCTCAAACTTATTTCCCTCGTGTTAACATTCTGCACGAGTCATTTTTAACAACTCCAGTTTACTGCTCATGCTAATCATAATTAGAATTAGAAAATAATGTAATGCAAACATCAATTCAATCAAATGATTGGCTTTCCATTTTTGTCTATGTTGCTTAATTGGTTTTCAGCAAATGCCAAGAACCTGACTGCTCTGGTCATTAAATATGTATTACACAAGGTGAATGGCTATTTGTGTGTCAAAGTATTGGTATTTTAATTTAAAAAAGTATAGAATTTACCATGAATGGGCGGATAAATGAAAGAATAAATAGGCTGTGTACGTTTTTTTCTCCAAAGAAATGGGGCTATACAATACATCAATGGTTAAGGTTTACGCAGTGTGTTCACATCACAGGTGAGTCATACACACAGACACACACAGGTGGTTTGGCACAAGATAAAACCAAACACTTTCACCCTGAAATAGCTGTCAGACAGGCACCCAAGGGTACTGCATCATTCACTCTCCACACTTGTGAGTCCATCATCTGAAGTCTGTTAAAAGAACCTTTGGCTGAGTTTTTGTGTTTAGTGCGACATCTTGTGGCGGAAATTAGCATTGCAGCTCAATCCAAGATGTGGTTTGAGTATCAAAGCACAAGGCCTTTCACAAACGTCCTCAATACCTTCACTGTAATGAGTTGATGTAAATTCACGGTTGAGTTACAACGGTATCTTACAGTATTTCATAATAACTAACTTACAGTTAACTATTAATCCATCACATGTATATTTAAAGTTCACCATAGCGGCAGATAACCATCATTTATCAGCATGAAATACACTTCTCCAAGTTCAGTGAGTCCCGATCCATCAACATCATACAGTTGATTATAGGCTGATGTTTCTACGAGGATGATATGGCACATTTTATTAATGAAACTTCTCATAACACTCTAATCATTATTTTGAGAGAGAAGGTGTGATTGGCTGTTCCTGATGGTGATTTTGGACAGCACAGCTTTAGTCATCCTTTTGAGCATGGCTAAGTGGAGATGCAGGTCACATTTACACGTGTAAATTGTGTGTAGTTATTGTTTTCTTCATAACAGTATACCTCTTCAGTTTTGGAATAAAAATGTTCCAAATTGTATTTGTTTTACAAAATTATCTGTATGAATGATTAAGTTTGTGTTATAAACGACACCAATATTGTATTGTATGTGAATTCTTGTGTTTTCTATTTCTATTTTTGTATGTAAAAGTAGAAGATTATATGACCCTTTGTAAAAAATAAATAAATAAATAAAAACACGGTAACATGCTGTCATAAACTGTAAAATTACAGTGAAATACACTATCGGAAAAAAAGAGAAACCATCTCAAAATAACGAGTTAGCATTTCCAACCAATGAAACACTCAAAACATTGAGAGTTCCTCGTTATTTTGAGAGACACATTCCTTATTTTGCAATAGTTTCTCGTAATGACTCACAGGCTGTGTCGGAAACGAGCTTCCGCATGGAACTGTGCAACAGTCAACGGACTTAACGTGTGCTTGGCTCGTGCGGAATTCTGGGAAACGTAGTTTCGACGCTTCGTAAGCTTCGCCATATCTTCAACGTCTAAAATAGAACAAAGTGGTGATGCAAAAAAACTGTTCGAAAATAAATTAAACACTGAAATGAACCAACGTGATTAAACTTTGCTCCAAATTACAAGTAATTACAAGAGAAGTACATACAGTTGACTACAAATCCCAGAATGCTTCGACAACAGCTAGTTTCTTCTGGTAGTTGTAGTCCACAAATCAGTGTCGTTTCCGTGTGTCTGCCTTACGTTAGTGTTAGGTGGTGGAATCTGCTCTGTAAAGACAAACACATGTGAAGTTATTGATCAGGTAGGACAAACATTGTATTCTGCCGGTTCCCGCCAATCGCACTTTTCGATCTGATGAAACATGGCAGTTGGTTCATCTGTTTGTCCGTTAATCTTGAAGCTACAACCAGTGTGTAAAACCAGCGCATACATGGCGATGCATTTCCTTTTGTTCAGCTAGCTAATGTGTAGAAATGTACAATTCTCAGAAATGTAACTCATGTAAAAATGAACAGTCCCCGAAGTGCTTCATTGAGACTGTCTACCTGTCTGTTTCCTACTGTAGACTCACTTTAGCTTCACATTCCTCACATACACGTCGACATTTATTCAGTTCTTGGTGAAGTTACACATGTATTTTCCTGTCGACTGGCCGTGTAAACACATATGACCTGTTAGTCGATACTGAGCTAGGTTAGTTAGCATTCACGTTGTTTACATCCGGTGCTGGCTTGTTTGCGTGGCTGTGGTTAACTGAGCTCGAAGCGGACTAACATCAAAACCAAACACTGTTTTAATGTATATGTATGAAGGTGAGAGAATAATGTGGTCGTCAGCTGGTCCGTTCGTGTTGGCTAACGAAACTGTGTTGTGTCTCGCAGGGCTGTGTGAATTTATGGAAACATGTCAAAGAAACGGGGCAGGTAGGATCTGATGAAACTCTTTTGACCCAGATGTGTTGTTTTACATTTCATTGAGATGAATGTAATTCAATGTGTTATCTGTATGCACGTGTTCGACACAGCAGCATATAGTCTACTGTGGCCATTCAAACACAATCAATTTGAAACTTAATTAAACATTACTGTCAAACTGTTAATACAATGTGCTTGCTTATTTCAGCTCTTAAAGATCAAATCACATGTAGATCGAGTGCAGAGAAAAAGTTGTTGTAATAGATAATTTGATGTAACATATTGAATTAGTCTGAACAAACATGTTTGCTGTGATTTAAAAGCACCGTTGGCTCGGATAAAGCTTCACAGTGATTGTTAGCTCTCCTAGCTATCCTTCATGTTAGTAATGGCACGTGTGGACACACTAATGTAAGGCGTGAAGACGGCCAAACATGATGGAAATCCATTAAGCTGTGGCATGACATCTGTGAATATATATATGACAGGCTTAAACACACATGTGCATTTTTAAAAGTTCACCGTTTGGCACCCTGGATGTTTGCAATAGGCCTTTAAGGTCTACAACCGTCACACATGAAGTAATATGGACCTCATTCCCTCCGTGTTCACAGGAAGCGTAGCAGCGAAGAGCTGAGTGAGAGCTCGGTGGCGACCCTGAGCCCAGACCCCGACAACCTGCTCGGCCGACGGATTCAGCACTCCTGGAGGGAGAAGGGGAACGTGACCAAGTGGAAAGGCACCGTCCTGGAGCGCCTAACTGTGAACACCTCTCTCTACATGGTCAAATATGACGGCTTTGACTGCGTGTATGGCATTGAAGTCTTCAAAGACACCCGGGTGTCCAACCTGCAAGTGTTGGAAGAGAAAGTCGGTGAGTGTGACATTGTTTTCTCTATTTATGGACATATTTTGTATTTGCTTGGATGTGCATTTTGTGAACAGTAAAGTGCTGAGAAGTATGTTGGATTTTTGTCATTACTCTGGTCACACTTTGTCAAACTGTGTGCTTCTCAGTTCCTCTGGGATAACTGCCATCAAACAGCGCTGTCATGGGCTTTTTTTTAAAAAGATTTTCTGTTGTGATTTTCTCATTCTCTTCTTGTGAGGTTGCTCATTGCTAATGTTCACCACTTTGTTACTGCTTGTTGTGGCTGACAGAATCATGAAACTCATCACTTATGTTGTGTCTCGGCATGAATGAGTTTGTTGAAGAAAGCAGAAAAATAATTAAGAAAGTGATGCGTTAACTTGACAAACTAACACAGTCTAGTCGATCCTGTACTGTTGTTTAATTTGTTTTATTCGATATATCAGATAAACATGTTTTGATCTCAAACATTTCTCGACTTCAGTGAGCTAATACAAAGCTAACATTAAGCACAACTGATAGTCCGTGGAGGAGTTTTTGCAGATTCTATCAGTGCTTTGTCAGCATTGTAAGAAAATATGATATTATTTGAACGTCCTACTATACTGGGAGCGATACAATTTTCCAGTTCACAGGCATTTCAACGTCTTCTTCCCGCAGTGAACAATAAGATCAAGGTGCCTCCCGGGGCGGAGGAGCTGGTGGGCCGCGCTGTCGAGCATCTCTTTGAGAAGGAGGACGGCGAGAAAAACGAGTGGCGAGGCATGGTGCTGTCCCGAGCCCCCGTCATGACCCACTGGTACTACATCACTTACGAGAAGGACCCGGTGCTGTACATGTACCAGCTGTGGGACGACTACAAGGACGGAGATCTCCGCGTGCTGCCCGAGTCAGGTGAAGCAACAGGAGAGTTAGTATTCGTATGCATACGACTGTGAATGTTTCATGTGTCAGAAGAGAGCAAATGTGCATAGTCAGGATAACGAAACACTAAACCACGAACAATTAAACGGGTTTGGCAGAGGACCGGGTTCAAACTGCAGATAAATCATGAAATGCTATAAAGTTAATAACCAAGATACATTAATAAAGCATTGTAAGAATGTACTTGCACCTGTTACATTGTAGTTAATTTTTTGTGTTCTTTGTCCGTCGCCCAGAGAACAAACATCTGCTGCCGGCAGACAGGAAGCCAGGTGAGGAGCCAGAGAGCCTTGTGGGTAAACAGGTGGAGTACGTCACAGATAACGGTCTGAAGAGGACGGGCTTGGTCATCTACCAGGTCCCAGCGAAGCCCACAGTGTACTATATCAAATATGACGATGACGTCCACGTCCACGTCTACGACCTGGTGAAGACCACCTAGCGCCGACTGTCCCGACTCACCTCCAGCCGACGGCTCACCTGTGACCCCAGCGGCCGTTACCTGTGACAGTGTTCCAGATTTCAGTTTCCCTCCAGCGGGAGGGAGGCGTGTGCTGAAGATCAGAAGCCTTGTCTTTTTTTGTTTCTTTTTTTCTTTGTTGGCCTCCAGTGGCTTCGTCCCTTTTCACATCACCGGACATTTCTTCTATTATTTTTTTTTTAGCCGCAATAAGTACGATTTATTGATTTCCGGTTTGTAAAGGACATTCCGAGTTGGCGCCGTGTTTGCCTCTGGGTGCAATCTGACACCCGGTCTCTATGTTTTCGTAGAGGTTGATGCCCAGTCAAGAAAAACACAGCAAAATGAAAAGAAAGGAGAAAACACAGGCAACGGGATGCAGAGTGTGTGCTGCAGAGACACCGCCGCACACTAGTAATGAGTCATCGGTGATGATTGTGAGGGATTATTTTATGTTTGAGTCATACATTATGTTTTTTCGGGATATCCTACTCATTGTGCCTTTAAGTTAACCTTAATGTGTGACGTTCACGTCCTCTTCAGTGTAAATAAAGGTTGTATAGCCCAGCAGATGAAAAGGAACCAGGCTTTGGTTTTGATCATTTCAAACATGTATAGTTCAACTTTCAAACTCCAAAATCATACTTTTTGTAAGGTACACATCAGACTTAAAAATAATTCAGTGTTTTACTTGTGTGTCATTTCTCTTTTCTATGTCTGTGCTATTTATTTCTTTTGGAATATTTGGCCGTGCAGCTGGTAACTTTTCTGCTGAACCTGCTTGCTGTGCTTTATGTCTGTGGACGGCCTCAGTTTGTTGAATATAGAATAATATTCATTTGACCAGTGTGCTAATTTACAATGAATTAACATCGCAGATCGGTTGAAGTGTTTGAAGGCATTGATGCGACCTGACTGTCTCACATCATGGATATCAAACCCAGATTATTCTGAAAAAAAAGTAATTAATCATATTTTTGTTTTATCATGTAACCTGCAAGTTTTCTACATTATGATAATATATGAAAAATACTGATGTTGACATTGATTTGTTTCAACAGTGTTTGTGCTGCACACTATGTGGTTAACATTGGAGACCGACGTTTTTGGACTGAAGCCTCTGTTATCTGCCAAAAAAATGTGATCTGAAATATTCAAGCCTCAAATATTGTTCATTGTGACCCTGAATATGTTTTGTTCTGTTCTGTGTAAATATATAATTGGAGACATTTTTATGAACGTGAAACAAAGCTGCTTGAAAATCATTTTCCTGTTGCTTTACTGTTAAACGCTGTTCCACCAAGTTTAAAGTGCAAAACAGGAATTCAATCAAATAGTAAGCTCATTTATCATATTAGCATATTTTTGCCCCTGTGATCGTACGAAAGAGCTTCTTTTACGGCATGCAACACAACGCTATGATTAATAATCCAAGGCTCTGCCCATATGACCTGCAGTATTATGTCTATCTCCATATTGCTGATTTAGTGGCACAATTGATCCATTCAGAATGTTAATTTATTTTAATTAAATGTTCTCCCTTTGTGCATATTGACCATGTAACTGAACTGAAATGCCTCTATAATTACTTTATCAAAGTTGTTTCTCCTTGATCTTCCTTGCAGTGAGCATTCAACACGCAGTGAATAGATTCTAGACATTTTGTCAAAAATGTTGCTTAAATCAAAAGATATTTTTTTCCCCCAAAGCTTTTATCTTCATCTTTCATACGTGATGCATTTTTACCTTAACTCACCGAAACAGTGTCTTGTGTTCTAAGCGCTGTGCACATTACAGTACAAAAGATCTCATTTCACAGCACGAGTCAGATTTAACAACCTACTTTGCTCTTTAGCGAGAAGGAAGGTCACACACTTAAATCAGTTAACTCCCAGAGCTCAGATGTGACTGTTTTTGAGTGTCAAAACACCTTTAATTGCTGAGGAACAGCTCAACCTCCCTGCGTAAATACATGTCAAAATATAAAAGAAAACACGTGGAATTAAATTGGATTTTCCTGAATGTAGTGGACGGATTGCTTTTACCGCGTCAGAAACGTATAGAGGAACTTTTTTTATTCAGTATATTAATTAAACATTTGGATTCTGACATGGACTTCCATGTTTACTAGTGTGGCATACGCTGTTCAAGGCGCTCAGGTAATGATGGTTAAAAACAAGCATAACACATAATTATAAGTCAGAAAATGCTTTAAAAGGTTAAGTCATTGAGGATTTAGTTCCACTAAATATAGTTCCCCTCTTGCTCGGCTGCTTCACTTTTAGTGCAGCTTATTTTAATCAGATCCTTGATTAGCTTCTTTATTTAAAGGCCAATAAAATCAGAGGGACAGAAACTATTAACTTACACAGTTGGTGTCAGGATCATTTAAATGTCTGTTTATTTATACAGCAGACGCCGCCTTAGCTAAACATTGCCATGACCCTTATTGATTACTTTGTAATTCTCATAAAGTGGGCTATTACTGAACAGATGCCTCACACATGGCTGAAGGCCGACATTCTGAGTCCTACAGTGCTGATCAACAATATATTAAAGATGACCCTGTTTAGATGTCAGTATTTATTTAATGCCAAGCACAATCTGCCGTGACGTGGAGCGTCTGCATCACGAGAGGATTGATGAGCGTCTGCTCGTCAAACCTCAGCCGCGGTTCGATGACGAGCGGACGCCTTCTCCCCCGATTCCTGCTGGACCCCAGACCGCATGCAGACACCTGCTGACACCTGACGCCCTCCCCCCCCCCCCCTCCAGAGTCGTCTGGAGGTGCCAGGCCGCCGCCGACAGGTGCCAGTACAGACAGCAGGGGGACAGTTGGCATACCGTCGCCGGGCTCGCTGCCCAGATAGTAATGACAACGAGGAGGCAGCGCAGGCTTTACACGAGGTCTGTGCTCCTGAGGATGTGTGTGATGCATCGTGTCACCTGTTGTACACTTGCTTTTACACATGCGCTACTATTTCCGATGGCACTTTGTATTCTTAGTGAAGCCGTCAGCCATCTGCTCTCACGAGGTCATCGTAGATTAGGTTTTCGATCCAGCCAAAACTAGATAAATAAAGCAGCACGTGTGGTCATGATGTGATGTGTGATTCTGTCATTTGGGCAAAAGACTGGATGCAACCTGCTCCTCTGATCCCTTTCTTTATTGATGAACAATAGTCATGTGTAGGCGATTCAAAGTGCTTCACATAAAACCATTAAAAGCAAAACATGATGCAGAATTAAAAACAGTGAAGAAAATATTAAAACAGTCAAGAAAAAAAGAAAAGAAAATGAATAAAAGTTGTAAATATATAAGCAGTAAGAACTGTACATGAGTGACGTATAAAAGGCTGAAATTCACTACTGACCATCTCAGTTTCTATATGTGTAGTTATTTTCATAAATTGAGGTTCGGTTCTGTTGTGTTAGAACCAACAACACATCAACCACCTTTTAACCCTCGTGTGGTGTTCGGGTCTGTGGGACCCGTTTTCATTTTTCCATGAAAACAAAAATAATATGATTCATTATTTTATTTTTATTTTTTTTTGGCTCATTTTCTGTGAAGAACATATATCAGACAAAATGTTACACACAGGATGTTCAGGCTCATAAAAGTGTAGAAATTGTGCACCTGAATTAAATTATTAACCATATTTGCTGTTTATTTTGCTTCTAATTGGGATGAAGAAAACACCTGTTGAGTATTTTAACACCAAATCGTTTGATTGTGTTGAATTAAAAAACATACAGCGGGTCCAACAGACCCACAACACCTGCTGAGCAACAACAAAATCAACACAAAACGAGGGTTAAACTCTTTATCAAAGCAGCAAAGAGACTTTTATGAGTTCTGCCAGACAAAATCGTCTGAACGCTATTTATACACTCGTATGAAACATGAATATGGACAGTTTTTTTTTTCCTTGTGAGAGATGTTATTACAGGACCTTCTGCAAAAAAAACCTTGAAACTTTCTCTGCGTTCCTATTGGCCAATAGACAAACGCACTTGACTCTTTTGTGTTGCTTAGCAACGCAAGCCAGTCCCCGGTTTTTCTATATGAAAAACCAGCGTGCCGCCAATCTGGAGACCGACAGGGTGCAGTCTGAGCGAGAGCAGCCACCACGCACATTTAATTAAACATTGCAAGCTTTTCTGAGCCGAAGGGGCCGTAAGCATCGCGCGTTATTAACGGGGGATAATGACGTGATTGATTTCTACGTGGAGAGTCAGCGGAGATAAAGATGATTTGTTATTCTGAGGTATCATGTTGGGTTTCATGTCAGCTTTGGATTTTAATGACTTGCATTCATCAGATAACATTTCTGTAAATGTAAGCGCCTTTATTAAGATGTTTATGTTTTCTCTGTTCGCGGTGTTCTTGACTTTCTGTTCTCGCCATCGTCTGCCTCTCGTAACACAAACGGGATCCTGTGAGGTCACTCATGCAGGTTTCCTGGAGGAGAGGCAGATGAAGGCTATGTGGTGTTTGACAAATGTCTGAAAGCTCAATTCTTCATTTTCTTTTCATCCAATCTTTTGAAAATCACATTTTCTCAGAAATAATTGTTCTCTAGAAAACTGTGGAACCAATGTTGACTCCAAACCTCCTTTTCCACTGTGTTTGAATCGTTGTAGGAACTCCAAATTGATTCCAATACTTGTGTTTATTGTATGTACTTGTTCAGCAAAGTCTTGAGGAAAAAATGTATATCTGCAAAAAAAGAATCACTTTTAACATCCAGCATGATATGAGCCAGATTCCCCCAAAAAAGCCTCTTAGAGCGGTCAATAAGACACCTTTTTGGAAAGATTAGGACCTAAAGAATCATAATCTGCAACATAAATCACAATAAAGCAAAGTCTTGGCCTGTTAGGGAGGAGTTTCAGTCAAGAAACTGTGTTGTTTGGTTCAAAAATGGAAAAAGAATACATATTTTTATGCCAAAAGATTGTCTAAATGGGGCATGCTGGGACTTGAAATTGGCACGGGTTTCCAAAAGGTTAAGCACAGCTGGGAGAATTTGACATAATGCAGACACGTCATGGTTTTAAAGTCTTTTAGTTGTACATCTGAGTGTGTTACTATATATTTATTTGGCTGGTACGTGAACACCAGAGCAGAGCGGCTTGTGTGACTTCTTCATGACTCAGTGACTCTAGATATCTTTATATTTGCTCCGGTGTGTTGACTGATATTAATCAAAGCTCAGAAAAGGCCTCGCTCTGCATACACTCTGACAAAAAACTGGCAGCAAAGTGTAATAAAAAGAAGAAAAAACATACAAAAAGAGATAGATCCTGTGTATCAGAGACTCGTTCCCTAATTACTTCTGATCCTAATGGGCCCTTGTCACCGGCACTATAGTGCTCTTAATCCCCGTGCAGGCAGTCAGGTCAGCCTCCCAACACTTTGTTTAATAATGAGGACGTTTGCCTGCGTAGTCGGTGATGTGATATCTTCAACATGTACTCTGATACCACGAGGAAGACTTCGTTCACCTGGTCACTCAAAACTCATATCAAGGAAACGACCTCACGACCTCACGAGTCACCAACCGCTGTCCGTCACAGAGACTGAGGCGGCCACTGAAGTCCACAGAGGGATTCGACCTCCTGATGGTCGACGTGTATTTCTTCCTCTGAGTGTTGAACCTAGTACAGTGTTAGTAAAGCTTTCTGGAGCCGGACAGCTTACCGAGCAGGAGTAATACGTCTGAGTGGAGAATGGAGAGAGTTAGTGGACACGAGACCAGGAGAGACCAGTGATTTCTTCTTCTTTGGGCTTTTCTCAGCACCTGGTGTGTGACGTATATGTCGTGTATGTGTTCGTGTAATGCCGTTGTGTTGATGCTGATTTGAGGAAATGCAGAAATACACGTAACAATTGTACATCCCGATTTTATTTTTCTCAATATACAAGTCAAATGCAGATTAATTATGACTTTAAAACAGGCTGTTTTGTACAGAGTGTGCCTCTGTCTGCTATCATAACAGTTTCTCCCAGAGGCTTTGAAGCGTTTCTCATTGTCTGTGCATCAGTTTCACGAGTAGCATGATGCTTTTTGATCGCAATTTTCAACGTAAATAAAATGCTGAACATAAAGTCACAGCAGCGTTGTGCAGGCACGGATCAATCAGAACATTTTAAGTCCATTTTTTAACTGCGGGAGGCCTCCGTTGTACAATGCCAACATGGAAACGTGAACACATCCTGAAGAGCCTTGCAGGTGGAAGCTGACGTGGACTGAAGAGCTCTGCTTGTGCTGAGAGGCAGACTGGGACTTGTTGTTCTCTGATCAGCTTCACAACAAAATCACTAGTCTTCCACTCAGCACGACCAATACTTTTCCAAAGGATCTTCTCCTTTTTGGTTTGAACCTCCACCTCCACTGCTTTAATCTGTGTTAAAAAAAAAAAGAAAAAGAGTTGTAACACCACAGGGCATTGCACCGATTGAGTTGGTATCTTCCCTTCCCTGTTTCCACATTGACCCCCAGAGTCACGGAGCGTTTCAGGATATACATGTGTTCCAGGTGTTGCAAGCACCCGGCGGTGCGTTGACAGGTGGTGAACTTCAAATGTCGGGGATGGAAATACTACATCCAATTCTCATCCCCGTGTTTTCCTCAACCCGTTTCTCTCTGAAGCCTGTTGACATTCCATCCCTCCTTTGTTGTTGTAATGCCAACCTTTCAGCTCCTCTCAAAAGAGGGAAACCGGAGGAGGAGGAGGAGGAAGAGGAGGAGGGGAGGAACAGTGAGGATCACAGCACAGCACTTAGAATAAACGTTGTTCACCGTATGCGATGAACAGAAACCCCAAGCTGTGCACAATTTGCAATTACACCCCGTTTAAAATGAGAAAATGGAAATGTGAACGCGAGGCCGTCCACTCAGTGATGTGTGCTTTCGTTCTAATAAGTCTCATTTGGACTGAGAGAGAAGGAGGGAGAGAAAAAGAGACAGATAGATTGTCCTGCATCTCCAGTATGTTTCTGAGCTGGTAGCTATGCAACAAGACTGGGAGTCAGTGGAAGAGGGGGATGGGAAGATGGGGACAGTTTAGTGAGAGGAAGGAAGCAAGGAAGGAGGGAAGGGGGGTCTGGTAGTGTAAACTAGAGGAAAGAGGAGTGCTGGGCAGAGACAGTACTCCATTTAGACCAAGAGGAGACCCAAGAGGAGATCATACATCATATTCACTGGAGTCTTTTTAATATAGTGTTGATTATACACAATTGACTTGTGTTGCTGTTGCTCCTGCAGGCTCACATTCAAACATCTAAAAAAAAAAAATCGTCGATTTAGTTTCCAAGCAGCATTTCCATTTGAATACTGAGCATTTTGGGTTTTGTTAATATTCACAGGACGTCTCAGAATGATTTAAAATGTAAGCTATGGAAGCAGATAAACCTGTTGTTCCAGCTCAAGAGAAACGAGCCCTCGACGTGGGAGCTGTCCAGTGTCTCGGTGCTGAATGACGCCCTACACTTCCTCCACGTCCATCTCCTCCATCGCCTCGACTTCGGCCCGGGAAGAAGAAAAAAAAAAGAAGAAGAAGAAGAAAGAAAAAAAGACATGCCACCTGTTGCTGCACCGAAGTTTTCTCTCCGGAGGTTTGGAAAAGCCAAAAGAGCTCCGATGACGTGACTCATGTAACGTGCAGCGGCCCCGCTGCTCGTCAAAGTGAGGTCAGATATATGTTTTCTCTCTTAAATCACGGCAACATGACGACATGATAAACATTGCCCCCACCTCTCAGGCGAGGCAGGAAGAGGAGGAAGGGATTGTCATTTCATTTCCAGCAGACACCGTCGGGATTCAAACAGATATTCGTGTTTTTGTTTTATGACTCGGTCTTTTCTTTCGCTTCAGCGTATTTGTTTGTGCAAAAAATAAAAAAATAATCAGGAAAGGTTGTGGAGCGAGAGGCATTGCAAACATATGCATATTTTCTCTCTCTCCATTGAACAGCCTGACATTGCATTCGCGTGATGAAAGGAGCAGGACAGCGGCTGGAAGTGGTGGACTTACCGCGCATCGATGGACACAACAGGTGATGCCGCCGCGTCTCTTCCACTGGTGGGTTTGCTGTGGAAAGCAGCCGCGATCTGGGGCTGTTTGCGCCCTCTCCTCCGAGCTCCACGTCCTGGCTACCGTGATGTTACTGGGTAGGCTGGAGGAAGATGGATCAGCGTGTTTATATACGTCTGCTGCCCGGAGGAGACGGGCAGGAGGCGGGACGAGCTGGAGTGACGACTGCAAGGGGGAGGCCAATTGACGCTGATTTTTCTTCTTCTTCTCTCCTCCAGACCTTGTTAAGGGTGCGGCCCAAACTAGCAGACGCGTTATATTATATGAAGGTTTAGGATGCATATGAATTAAACATGTGGGGGTTTAGCATGTTTCTATTTGAGGACTGGTGGTTCAAATCAATGCTGTTTTCTAACTTTGTGTCAGCGCGTAAATTGCAATCTGATGGAGGAAACATCTCACACACACATACACAGAGATACAAATTAAATTGAAATGTGTCCCAAGAGTGCAAAAATACTGAGCACCTTAGGGTGAGGCGCTCATAAGTGAATTAACTCGGAATTGTGCAGATCAAGATTATGCATCACATTAATTGGTGAGGGAAACAACAAGAGTGACGTGTTAAGGGCAGTGGAAATTGTAATTGGTTCAATTGATTGCTGTGTAAAAAGAAAACGGCTGGGCTGAATACATTTAATTCATCTTCATTTCCAGATAGACAACGTTGAGTTGTACACGCTTAGTTTGAGCCTAATTGATCTTCATTGAGATTCAATAGTGATGTCATTCTAACAAAGCTGCTTAGCTTTTAGCTCACACGAAGCAACACATCACACACAGTAACCAGATTTGGACTTAAGACAGCAAAAACTTATATTGACCATAGTCAACAATGAAACCTTCATGCATGAAATCTGAATAAATGGTTAAACAATCATCCGTCAGCATCACAAACCATGATGTAACCATTGTATAAGATGTCAGTGTCTAGTGGACAAGAACAACTGATCTATGTGTCTAATTATTACTTGTATGCGAATGATTTAAATGTGCAGTTGTTAATTTGAGTTTAGGATTATTGGTGTAACATGTTCAGTCAGCAGAGGGTCTGGATCCTTCTGGGCTTCATGACTCTGACCTCCTCGTCTCAACCACAGGATAACCAAACAAAGTGCTTTACAAGTATTAGATTATCTCCTTGTGAATTAGAATTCACGATTGCAATAATAATCAGCAAACCACGGGTTATTAAGAAGCTTAAGAATCATGAGGAATCCTTCCTGTCAGGAAAATGAAAAGCTGTCACCGTGCAGCCAACGACTTGAAAACGAATACAAAGGAAACCTGTTAATAACTGTGAATCTTATGATTACTTGTTCACAAGTAGCGGCGTGCAGACGCTCGTGGACTGTTTTGCTGCTGGATGACAAACTTCTCTTCACTCCGCTGCAGTCAAGGAGCTCGAGCAGATCGCCAACAGGAACTCTGCCAATGCAACTCAAACTGAGCCGATGCTCATACTGTGGTTACCGCTTACAACAATCCTCACCTATGACATCATCGCAGAAGCGTGTAGCACACATGCACAGTAAACTAGCATGTACAGTATCCTCTGAGTTCATAAAACCAGAGTTTGTGACTACAATTAACTGCGACTTGGATGTGTTTTGAGGCAGATTTAGAGATTTGAAGGCACACGCATGCTTTTGTAAGTTTATTATTACATACATATGACATGATTCACTAGTTTTCATATGTAAACGTCACTATCTATAGTTGTTAGGAGCCCTTTGTAACTCTGGGCACCAGACCGTCGCCTCCACATGTTTCTTTCCCACCAGAGTGTATTTATGACTTGAATCACTCTCACATGCACTACTATTAATCAATTAATTATGTAGTCATCACAGCGGGGCTTGTCATCGTGTGGCTGTGGAGGAACACCCCATCAGCCCCCAGTGTATGACTGCAAAGGGGGGGCCGCTTCAGTGAGTGAGTGTACTATTTGTGGATGACGCTCATGATTGACCCCCTCTGTGCTCTGAAAAAAAAATGACAAAAGAAGCTTGGGTCGGCTGCAGCCATTAGTTCTCACAAAAGCCTGGTTCCTTTGATACCTCTGTAGGCCGTTCATCAATACAACTCAAGAGTCTGGCTTACGGAGGAACCTGGGGGAAGATCCTGCTCTGTTGTGAGGCTTTAGTTGTATAACGAACATCACGCTCCGCGCCTCTTGATAGAAACATCAGGAGGCAGGATTATGCATATTAGCAATCCCCCTCCGTCCCACTGTCTGCTTTCAGGGCTTAATGTTAACATCTGCCCACCGAGAGCCACGCACGAGCTGGAAGACCATGCTGAATGTCTTCCATTCAGAGGATTTTTTTTTCTGATCACTATAATGGACGACGCATGTTTTAGATGACATTATAATAGTCTGAAAGGGGAGAAAAGCTCAGGTTCTGACGTTGAGAGGAGCTGAGTCACGAGGACTACAGCATCTGATCTTCATCACTGATTTACAAAAAAAAGAGGATCATTTTTTCAAGTCCACAGTAGCCAGCCAGTATTCAGTATTAGCCATTTTCTGATATCTGTAACTGTGACCCCTCAGCTGTTAATTACACAGATGAAGATCCAGTTGTTTTTCCTTTAAGAAGGGTCAATGCAAATGAATTAACATTGTGTGTGAACGGGACAGATTTACAGGCTCATGTTCATCTGTAGTCTCTCTGGGAAGTGGACGACATTAAACATGCAAAACCTCATAAAGTCGCTGCTTATTAAACCGGCAAGAGGCCGTGTGGCCAGACCACCGGGCACGAGCAGAGGTGTGCAGCTTTGGGAGGCAGTGAGCATTTATTCTTATTCAAGCTCTGGGTGAAATGAGTGTGGGCAGGATGACAATTAGCAGACAACACGATGAGGCCGCAGGATGTTTTGCAGCCATTAAAAACTCTATTTTTTTGTTTGTTTTCTTTGCGTAACTGAGGATACAGTGAAATCAGATCCAATTTGTTGGGCTGTTTCACTTTCTGCATACCGTGTTAAGGGAGCAGGATGTACACCTCCAGTGAGTGTTGAATCTGATTCTCACCTTCAGGGTGTCATGGTGAAGGCTGATGGGTGTGGTGGCAGCAGTGGAGGGTCTGCTCACAGGATGGCGCCCTCTGGTGCTCATTTGGGGAAAGAACATGTCAATTGAGTTGAGAAAAAAATGAAATGAAGACAGATTATTGTAAAAACATTTAAATTATCTGCTTTGGCTTTTCAAAATCAATAGAACCCATAATCTGACAGTAGAATGATACGACTAACGAATAGATGTGGAGACATAGAACATTGTAAAAAAAAATGTATGCCAGTAATTATTTAGTCCATTTGTTCCTTTCTGAGTTCTGCGTAAGGCATTCGGCATGGAGCCCATATTCCCATAGTCGTAGGAACCCCAAATTAATTCCAATACTTGCATTTATTGTATGTATTTGTTCAGCAAAGTCTTGGGAAAAAAATGTATATCTGCAAAAAAATCACTTTTAAAAGATGTGTTGATCGTAACTATGAACATCCAGCATGATATGAGCCAGATTCTCCAAAAAAGCCTCCTGGAGCGTCAATAAGACACCTTTTTGGAAAGATTAGGACCTAAAGAATCAGAATCTTCAACAAAAAACACAATAAAACAAAACCTTGGTCTGTTAGGAAGGAGATTCGGTCAAAAAACTGTGTCATTCGGTTTAAAAATGGAAAAATTACATATTTGGGGCATGCTGGGACTTAAAATGGGCGCAGGAAGATTTTCTCATGATACCAACATCACTATACTATTGGCTCATTAGTCATTAGTCTCGTTATAAGCAGCAACCCAACATTGATTATCTTCAGAGATAAACAAAACATTTATTTTGGACCAGCCAATATTTTTTAAATAATTAATTCATAACCATAATGTTTTTTTTAGGAAAGACAAATTTCTAAAAAGCTCTGTGGATGTTTTTTTTTTTTATTATTCGTCCACATAAAAATGGTCAATCAATATAAGCTTTCAACAGTAACAGACTTATTGTGCATTTGTGGAGAGAAAAACAAATAAGGAAAAGTTACAGCGCCCATGTTCATGGTAATGAAGGAATGTCTCACGCAGTGAAGCATTGTGGGTTATTCATGTGCTGTTTATAACATATTACAATATGTTGTAATGCATCAAATACTTGTTTGTAAGATGGATTCATTGACCCGGGCGAGATAGAGCGACGCAAGATGATGTCGCCCATTTTCCTGCAGCAGCAGGCTGATTTTACTCTCAAGTTGTTGCGCAATAAAACAACGACGACACAAGATATGATCGTTTAATTGTTGATTATCTCTCAGTACAGAAATATTTCTTTTTAACATTCTTTCTGTAATTCAAGTTTGCAGCATTGTCTTGATTTTGAAGTGGCATTCAAACAAACGTCCTCGGTCTTGGCAGTGAAACTGCCCATCAACTTCCCCCCCGGATATTATTAGTAAACAAACATGCCATTTCTGTACAATAACCTTTTCTTCACAACACAAATAAATAGCATTGGTTTAAACGTGGCACGCTAGTTGACTCAAACATTCAAACGAGGGAAAAAAGATAATCAAAACTGGGGGGGAAATGTTGCCGATATGATTTTTTCTTCTTCTTCTCAGATATATAACAAACCAAACAAATAGAATTTGCATGACTGCTCCGCACAGACACGGTGTGAAGGAGCTCAAGACAAGACGCCTGGAGCCTGAATATCTTAGCAGACACGGCACAAAGCAGCATTTCCACTCTGATTTGCTCCCAAATGTTTTGACTGTGTGCTTTAGACAAAGAGTTGTGTTTTAACACCGCTCGCTGGATTTTCCACTCAAGAAAAAATCCACGAGTGAGACACAAGACGCGTTCAAATCTTCCTTTTGTGAGCGGCCGCTTTCTCAACGGCTCATTTCCTTGAGATTATAAAACAACGAGCCAATACTGCTTAATATCAACTGACTAAAATGAACTTAATAGAAGATTTACAAAAGAGAACAGGCCGATTTGCTCGAACCTCGTTCAGCGTTTACAGTTCTGGAGAAGAACACAGGATTATGTCGTCGGTTATCAGTGTACATGAAACATTATTGTCTCTTAGTGAAAATTAAAAAAACAAAAAGACAAGCCTGGACTTTGTTTTGCAAACATACTCCACAGGTCACACCAACAACTGCAGTTACACACACAAAATAAAATCTGCCAGCCTTAAAAAAAAAAGAAAAAGAAAGGAAAATAGAATAAAAATAAATAAGACAATCAAAAGGACAAACTCAATATTTTGGCAGGAAAGCACAATGTCAGTCTGTAAACAAAACATAATCACATTGGGAGAGAAGCGCCGCCCACATTCTCCTCGTCGTCAGAGCTCTCCGGTTTGTTGGAGGAGCCGGCGGCTCCGTCAAGGAGGAAGTGGAATACTGTACATGCACATCTCCTCTGCCCTCGACACCCCGGCTGTGCATCTCTCCAGCTCCCTCCCGCCTCCAGCTACAACTCGGCTAAATAACTAAGAGCAATCGAGGGGTGTGTGTGTGTGTGTGTGTGTGTGTGTGGGCTCTGCAGACTACTGAGGTCAATGCTGAAAGAGAAGGGACTCGTTTACAGTTTGAAACATGCAAAGTTAAGTCCCCTCCCCGACATTAAGCCCTCGTAGTAGAGCGGCGGCCGACTACCGGATCCTGGTGAAGAGGTTCAGCACCGACACAGATTCCTAAGAGAGGGAGGGAGGAAGGATGTGAATCACACATGACGGACAGAGAAAGGCAGACGACGGAGACATGGGTCTTCCACGTGAAATGAGAAAGGGAGAGGACAAATAAATACCTTAGTGGATCTCATTTTACTAAAGACGTTCCAAAAACGAAGCGTTTCATCTCCAGCTCCCGTCACAATCGCCTCTCCGTCGGGGGACATGGCCTGCAAACAAACACAATACCACACTCTGAATGTCCAGTTTCACAACAGGACAACATCAAAGTCATTGAAGGGTATTTTGGGGCTCGGTTTCCTTCCCTTCTTTTGTTAGATGCTTAAAGATTTCAATTCATTTCCACAGATTTTGATTTGTTAAGTTGCTTGTGATTCAGGAGAACTTTCAGCAATGTTATCCAGACATTGTAGTTATCACGTTTGCTGTCATCACATTTTTACGAATTAACTGTATATTTCATGACTTTATTTATTCACGTAGGGTTTGAAAACCCTGCAAAGATTATCCTTCAAAATTGGTATGACATTAGTTTAACTCTGCTATTCAACATTATTGCTAATGTAATTCTAAATGTAATCATACAGCCTCACAAAATCACCAAACAAAATTACTAATGCTACTGTATAACACAACATTATGAACACGAACATCTCAAACTGCAAAACGACAAATTATCTGACGAGCTCCCATTGAATGATCACCGTGCTGTGGCGAGAGAAAGTGAAGAAAAGACTACGAAAATGTCCTTGTGCGTGGCCCATTGTTCTGCAGACGGACAAAAAGAAGACACAGAGTACTTATACTGACCAGGTAGAGTACTCTGTAGGAATGTCCAGTAAGTTTGGCCACTTGAGTGAGAGAGGGATACTTCCACACCAGGATCTGGTTCTGGGAATAGCCGTGTGTGCTGACCTGCAGGAAACAGTGTTTTTCCCCATATTTACCAACACTATTCAGGAGTCGCCTCAATTTAGTTCAGTCCCTGGCGTGTGCAAATGATATTTTGAAGATGCCGTATGATCGGCGAGCAAAAGCTTTCCGGCGACTCACCAGTTCATTGGTGTGCTTGGACCAGGCCAGGTTGCAGACCTGAGAGCCGGTGTCCGTGCACTGCAACGGCTGTCCGGTGAGCGTGTTCCAGAAGCGAATGCAGCGGTCGGCCGTGCCGCCTCCGGAGGCCAGCAGGCCGTGCTGGTGGGGCGACCAGGCGATGGCCTTCACTGCGGCCAAGTGCTCCGTGTACTGCTGCACCGGGAGGACGCTCGAGTGGTTCCACACGAGTAACTACAGGCGGCAGGTTGAGGAGAGAGAGAAAAGTTTCATGAAGAAAACAAAGTGGTCCCGTCACTGCCGCGTGGCTCACAGACAGGTGAGATGCTCCGTCTCCATCACCTTGTTGTCATTTCCACCCGAGGCGAGCAGCTGGTGGTCCGTGCTCCACTTGAGCCCGCACACTTCCTGTCTGTGTCCTTGGAGACGGCGCTCTGACTGGAGAGGCGGGGCCCTGATGTCCCGCTGGAGGATCACTCGATCGCGGCTCCCGGACGACAGCTGGTCGGCATTCCACGCCAACGCACCTGGCGGCGGAGAATGAAATCGGAAGGTGGGAGATGATTCACCAGGTGTGAGTGAGAGATGTTGCTAAAACAACTGTCAAGTGAATAAAGGTTGTAATAAATACTCCGGCGACTGTCCCCGCCTTCATCGCTCCATCACAACTCACCCACTCTGGCCGTGTGTCCCTCGAGTACCGAGAGCTTTTTTCCTGCTGCTGCGTCCCAGATCTGTACGTAGCCTTTATGAGTCCCCACTGCCACCAGGTTACCCTAAAAAACAGACGGCACACTTTGAATATCATCCTCAACACGAGTCAATAACGACAACAACAACGAAGAAAAAAAAGTTTACAACCAAACACACCAAAACCCCATTTGCATCTAACGGTGCTTTCCCATGACGCATCTTTTTCAGATTAATAATCTGAGTACATTATCAACAACTCTGTGCTTTTAAGTGTGCAGGTTGTAGTAAAAACGTATTAGAGACGTGAAAGGATGGTAACAGATGACAAACTCACCCTCTCTGACCAGCCGACGGACGTTACTGAATCTCCTTCTACAGAAAGGTCGCATAGACGCGTTACCTAAAAAGATGGCGAGGAAAAAAATGACAGATTAACGTGACGTCCAAAAAGGCAGCTTACGTCCAAAAAGCATCTTCAGACTCTTTTAGTTAATGTGTGATACACAAACAGTGATTGAGAGCTCCAGTATGATTGGAAACATCATATGAGAGGGAAGTGTATACTTTTAGGTCATTTTCAACCGCAGTCGAGACATCTGCTGGATGCCTCGCTGTCTCTTTGCTTTGCTCAATGCACTCTTTGTGTTGACAGATCACACACACACACACCTGGCTGGTGCAGGCGCTCCACAGGTACACACAGGTACCCAGTCCAACACTGAGTACATTCAGAGAGGACCAGTCTACGAGGTTGAGGTAGAAGTCGTCCTGAAGCTCTGGAGCATCCAAGACTTTAAAAGGTATTTTGGATATTTTGCGTGTAGGTTTTCTTGGCGACCGCAGCAGTTTCTGGCTGCAACGCACCACACAAGGAAGAAGTAAGACGGTGCTACTTTTTCCAAAAATGGTAGAGAGGGCATTTGAGGAATGACGCGGAAAACATATTACCTGTTGCTACTGACGGGCGATAGAGAATATGGAGAGACTGTGTTTCCATCCTCTTCCGGCAAAGCCCTCTTTGCACTTATAGAATACTACGAAACAAAAACGGATGATTACTGATTCAGAAAAAAAAGTCCCCATGAAACTAGTGCATTGAAAGTTGCAGCCATGTGAATCATTTCTTACACTAAATAGGCTTCTCTTGGCTGGAGTAGATGGCTGCAGACGGCGGTCTTCTGACTGGGGGTCCTGGACTTTCTCGATGCCGGCTCCTAACAGCTCGTTCTTCAGCAGAGCCGAGTACGCCAGGCCATCCGCTGGCGGCAGAGGAAGAGACAGAGGGGAAATCAAAACCAGGCCGTTGCAATGATTAAGTTCAAACACCGCTCCCTCTGCAATTTTACAACCCTCTCTCCCATTTTTGAAGATCAGAGAGAATTTTTTCACAAAGCTTTGTTTCGTCCTTATCGCCAATTTCCATGAGCCGGTCGAGGCTCAGTAAATAAGAAAAGGTCAAATTATCAACTTTGACTGGAGCAGACGGAGGCATGTGTAAAGAATTGCTGAAAAAAGGGGACACCAGAGAGTAATTGTCTTTTAAGACCAGACAGTCCGAGGATAACTATCATAATAATGTCCCTATAATAACTTAAATTTCACAGTAAAACGTCACTTTGAAATAGATAATGTTCTAAAAGGCAGTCCTCTTTAGAGCCGATTGACATGATAAATTTGACAATTTGACATTGCAGTAGTTTTTCAAGCAAAAATGTAAAGCTTGCAAATGTCTAGAGTACATTTATAGTATTCCCTAGAAACCAAACAAGGAATGGATAATGAAAATATGTGTTGGTTTAAGCACTCGTTATTTTCAAAACATCACAGTAGCAATGAAACTGTAGAGAAAAACAGTGTATTACAATCTATTATTAAAACGTGGGCCATGTCTAGTTTCTGGATATAAAGGTGGATTGATTACCTTTGTTGCTGTCGGTTGTGCCATCTTTGGTTTTTCTGTTTTGATTGTGTGACTTTTCAATTTCCTAAAAAATGTATGAAAAGTAATTATTGAAAAACAATTTTGGACAAGCAAAATAAGAATAACAAGGGGTTTTGAGTTTTCCCTTTATGAGCGATAATAAACACGTTGATCTTGAGAAACATTGTTCTTTAGGTAGGAAAGACGGTGAAGTCCTGGGAGTATTGCGGCAGACTCACATTGATGCGGTGGAAGTTAACACTCCAGTTGGCTCCAGCCCGGGAGGGAATAAAGCGATCGCCGTGCTTGCTCGGGGAGGACAAGGGGGAGCTTGTGGGTGTTAGAGCCCGCACCGCTCCCACCGCTTTCTACACAAGTTGGGTGAGAGGAGAAAGCATTTTCTGACGGGAGGCCAAACGCAAACAGGCCTTGGACAGTGATGTGAAAACTTGGTCAAAGCAGGAAGATCATTTAGGTGGCAGATGGTGCATTTGTCTGAGGTGTCAACAACAGGAGGCATCATTCACAAAACCCAGTCATTTGGCTGGTGAGGTCTTGTTTTCACTCAACACTCGTGACATCGTCAAAAAAAAAGAAGAGGAGACTGGCCTGTTAAAACGTTTGTTCTTCCAACACATGGAGAGTAACACCATCTCCGCCCATCTATGTCCTTTGCTACTTTGGAAGGCGCTATCATCGTGCATTAAAGGAGGAAACACAGCTCCTTTATGTACAATTGTGTGTGTAATATACTTACTATGGGGCTTGCGTTCTCATTTTGAATATTGATCTGCCTGAGCAGCCTGCACTCATAGTCCTGATCCATGATGCCTGAAAAAAAGGTTAAGACTGATCAACACATTTGTAAAGTCATACAAAAATGTCCTGAATGCACATGTCTGATGACATAATTGGAAATGCACACTCTCTTATCTATGACTTGCAGATTTCTGGTCAGTCCTGATACTAACAGCAAAGTGTAATTAGCTCATAAATGACTTTTGAGCAAAATATATGTCACCATGTAGGGTTTTCAATGTATTTGTATATAATTTAAACATAAAGATAAGAAATATGTCCATATTTAGGAAGCTGTGAACCTGCAATTTTTTTAGGTAGCTTGTTAATTACGTAAATGTATGAATAATAAACACATATTTTCATCATAGATCCTGTATTTTATGAAGACAATGAAACCTTGGATGGGTAGTAAATGTTTTAGTTTTCTGGAGATCGACTCATTGATTAATAAACTCCTTGATTCAGCAACACTTTGGTGTAGTGAAGCCTAACCTATAACCTAAGCTACTATATCTTTTGAGCTGGCAGAATAAACGATCCACTTCACCAAACTGACGACTGAAGGCTGCCTGAGCATCACTCTAGTCAGAGGATGATGCTCCGATACAGACGCTAAAGAAAGTAACAGTACATTAAACTGGATGGTAATGATGCTAAAAAGTGACCTTCAAAGAGCAATCGTGGATATAATGGCAAACAACTGTTAAACTATTGTGCCGTCGTTTAACACCGGCAAATCCGTCCGTAAACGACAATGACAGTAGTTAGTTACAGTAGCTATTACAGTAGCTACTACAGTAGTTAGAGTTACAGTAGCTATTACAGTAACTTAGTTAGTTACAGTAGCTACTACAGTAGTTAGTTACAGTAGCTACTACAGTAGTTAGAGTTACAGTAGCTACTACAGTAGTTAGAGTTACAGTAGTTAGTTACAGTAGCTATTACAGTAGTTACATGCGATCAGCTCCGTCTTCTGCTAACAACATTAACGTAAAACTAGTTAAAGTGAGCAACTTGTAACGGTAGATGTAAAACCATCATGGCTTAATGTTTTTACTCGCTGGCTCCACGAATCAACGAACTTGTTTGGTGTGAAGGTACTTGTTGATCTGTAATCGTGACACTAAAGTTATTTAAAACCAAAACGATGTAACTGTTAGTCATCCAGCATACAAAGCTACGCTAACGCTAGCTGTACCCGGCTAATACATTAGCGACATTGTTTGTTCACAATCTCCTCTTTCATTTACACCCACCGTGACCGGAGTAAATCTTCCTGTTCTGGACCGTTAAAGTGTTTTTATTTGTAGTGTTAATTCCAGTTAAAATGTCTTGTTTTATTCGTTTGACTCTTTAAAACAGAGCATACAAAACACAATTGTTTTCTTTTGCCGATCGTTCAATTTGGGTCCGCAAAGCATCACGGGAAGGATGTGACGTCACGGTTTTTTGAATCACACATTTTGCGTTGCTAAGGAAACGTGTCACTGTCACAAAGACGGGCAACTATTTTGGTCAAGGACAATTATATGGCCTGAACATGAAGCAATGCAAAATAAGAAAATACATCTTTGGAAACAAAAAAGCATTTAACATAAAGCTAAAAACATAACTTCAGGTTTCACACATCAAGTGAGGACAGTATACCATTCCATTATCCAAACCACTTATCCTATCTAAACACACTTTGCAGCACCATTGCGAGCCATTAAACATGATTGTATATAATGTATGAAATAACATGTTACTTTTGTTGAATTCATTCTAGTTAACAGATTTCAAACCACATCAATTTACAGTATCTTTCAAATGGCTTTATTAGTAAAATAAAATGGATGCAAGGGAAACACAAAACCTGACATGAACTAAAAACAGACTAAACACATTTCATGTGCAAAAGCTTAAAAAATAAAGACACATTTAATAGCATATCCCGTTTGTTGGTGGACTCTGCACTGTTGGTGAAATGTGGTTGTGAGCACAATCAGCTCACCACCAGCTGCAACTCGCAAAGCTGCTGCAGTGACAAACACATTGGAGAGATATTCAAAAAACATGTCAAGAGCCCAGTCCAACAGGTTATCTTAAGGAATCTGATTCAAAGTGCCACAGAAAAGATACAGTACTTTCAAGTAAATTATTGAAAATCTAAAAAAGAAGACCCTTAACACCCAGTAATATGTGCAAAAGTATAGCTTTTAAAACTAAATGGGCAAGATGATAAATATGTAATGGGAGAGCTAAAAACAAAACTGAAGTAAAATGGATGGCTCAACTCAGCAGATTAAAGTGCCCATGCAGTTTAAAAACTGCCGAAGGTTTTTCTGAAGTGGGCAATAATCATAAGCTTCTTTAAACAGCATTCATCATCATGATTAACATGATTTATATTCCCGGGTTTAGTTCTTGTTAAAACTAGTGAAGCTCAATTACGAACCGTTCTAAAAGAAAGTTACAGCCGCAGTTCTACAGCACAATTACAATCAGACGCTCTCAAATCATATCGTCTAACAGTTGAGTATGTCCAAAAGGAAATATAGTATAAAACATGTTATACTGACAACCAAGTAACCAAGAAAAGGTCTGACAATTATACAGAAAATGGCTTTAAAAATCCCCTAAATCCAAGACAACAAAGTGTCAAGTTCAACAGTGTTACCTGTAATGATTTATCAACCCATTACTTTGCATGGCTGCATATACTTTGTTGCAACATGTGTGCATAAGAATAACTCTGTAAGTCTGGAACCATACATTCAGAGCAGTGAAGAGCTAAAAAATAAATAAAAAGTGTGCTTATTGTAATGCCATGGTGTTCAAACCATTGCGGAGAGATTGTTGGAATGGCGGGGAGATTAAAGTGAAAGAAAATGTCCATCTGAACACAGCTCGCTGGTCTACAGGGAGGATGTATCCCGAGGCATAAGCTGCAGGCCGTTGGTGACCTGGAAGCGAGTTTCATCTGATATACCGTACTGCTCCAAGGGGTCCTGGGGAGAAAGAAGCAGATGAGTAAAGACTGTAATAAAACAAATGCTCAGAGTGTACAGAGCAAATTCCCGGATATTGACGCAGAATCAAACTTTATATTAAATGTTTAGTTCGGGTTTTGATATCTTTGAGACTTCTGCCTCTGCCACAGTGCAGTATAGGGAGGTGGAATTTAATAAGTGGCTCTTAAAAAAAATGCATTTAACTATCATAATTTTTCATAAACTTTGCTATGAACAGTTTTCATTAAGAACCATTTTCAAGGTCTCTGGATCATCCTGAGAGGGCATGAGATTGTTTCAGAAAATATATATGGCTTTTAAGTGTTTCTAAAGTACTTAATGTATGATTTAAGTAGCACAAATTAAGTTCCACATATTTCTATTGTTATGTGTGTTTTGGCATAAATCATAAAACAGCAAAAGCTTATTAAATCAAACCTAAACTGATCAAGCTATCCTTTGTTGATCTTGATGATACTTTGATTTCAAAAGCATGGCACGAATACACTTCCATCATTCCTTTCTAGACCGACACTGTTCGATAGAAGCACCATCTGTGTGGCCTTTAGTGCCTCTGCTGAGACGGACCTTACCTTGCCAGTGAGTCTGTGGATTTCAGTTCGATAGAATATCAGGTTCTTCCTCATGAACTCGTAACTGCAAGAGATGAGATGAAAAATGTATTGGACATTGGATGAGGGAAATCATCCTGTTTGGGAGAGTCTAGTCCTACCTGGCCTTGATGATGCAGTCGACCCACTCCCCACACTGCTCTTCTGAGTTACACTCAAATAGATACTTCCTCTCTGCTTCATCCAGAAATGCTACAAAGAGAAACACAAAACATTACTCACAAATGCAAATCTGAAAATTCACAAACTGTAATCTACAGTCATAGGTAATGGATACATGTTCGGTGACATATCAACAATGTGAATCCACTCATTTGACTAATAAGGATATTAAATCAGTCAGCAAGTGAGAAAGTGAGGGTGAGTCATGTGAAATGTTGAATGTAAGTTAACTCACCAATGGAGAAAGCCTGAGTGTCCTCCCTCTCCACCCGACACTGCTCCAGCAGCAAAGCTCCAATTGGCTGACGAATAAAAAGTGACTTAATGTTGTTGGTTCCACTTAATCATAACAAACAGTTAACCACAATGAATACAGAGGGGACGTGGTGAAGTAATACAGTAGATATAAGGAGTATTAATCCAACTGACCTCCTCCTCATCAGTTCTGAAATAAAAGAGGAAGTTAACGACGAGTTTCACCAGCCTCTTCTTTACAACTGTATAACAACAAAAGGGAACAGAGATGAGATATCACCGCAGAGACTTTACACAGCTGATGAATAACATGAACTTGACATTTCTTTGGCGGTTGCTGATCCGAGCTGTCCGCTGTCCACGCTACATAACACGGAAGTGGATGTGAGAAGAGCTGCATCGCAGCAGGAATCAACTGTGTTACCGTCTCCTTTCTTGGGCCCTCGCATCCCCAGCTCGGCTGCCATCTCCGAGGGCTGGCGGCTCAAGGACATCAGCTCCTTCTCGTTGAAACGCATCACGGTCACTGACGCAGGCACACAGGTTAAAGGGGAAACTTCGGCTACAGCCGAGCCCTTCTCACCGACAGCATACTAATGGCGTGAGATAACAACGGTAAGTAGTGTCAATACCGTCAGTTCAACGTCGCTTTCCCGCTGTTTTGTGTTCGCGAAATGCTACGGGGTGTTTACTAATGTATGTATCAAGCAAATACAGTGGAGACAGACTTCTCCTTCATGTCAAACACCGGACACACACACCTTCCTCTCGGATGGTAGTGACACTCTTCTGTATAGTAACTTACGGTGGTTGGTGAGGGTCAAACTAGGCGAACTGTGGGTTTACAAACCGTACACGCTCCTTTGATCAAGAATAGGTCATATAAGACTAATCAGATCTACGTTTTATTTGATATTTAGACGTTTTCTTGTTTCAGTCTGAAAAGTTTATTTGAAAGGCCATGATATAACAAAGAGGTCCATATTTTATCAGGAAAGTTCAGCCGGCCCTCGCTCCAGTCCAGAAGGGGGCAGTAATGCGCCTGAAAAGGTTTGAAAACCGACAAAATCCTGAGAAGAAACTTCTTGCACATGCGCACGACAAACCTACGTTGGCATGATCCTAACGTCGTATAGTCGGTGAGTGTTTTGAACACATTTAACTTTTACATATATTTTCATGTTTATTTATCGTGTTGACGTGGAACTACCAACGCTATGCTCATATATACAACGCTGGATATGTTTATTTGGTCGTTTGACCATTCATATTTCTTAAAATCCATCAACTATTAGCTGCTAACACCGCTAGCTTAGCATACACCGTGTCGCATTGTATTGAGGAGCTAGCGGTGCTTTACGATGCTGTAGTTCACTAGAGTTTGTAAGGGTACATTTGTGTTGTGGCGTGATAACCGCCTCCCCCTAACTGGTGTAAATTAGTTATAAGCTATAAGGAAATAATTGGCTACACGACTGTCCTGTTAACTTCTTGCTTTACTTCCTTGTAATTAGACCGATTCATTGCGAGGGAAGTTAGCATAATCCCAGTCAAAAGGGGTCTGACGACTCATTGCATTGTAAAAAGCTAGTCTAGGGACACATTTAACATGTGATCAGTTGCCACCATATTCCGGGTGTATTTGTTGTATTACATGTCTTTTGAATTAACTTTCTCTACTTAACCTGCTTCTCAAATGGTGTGCATGCATATAAGACACGCAACTGCATGCAAATCATAGTAATATCTATGTTGTGCAATTTAGTAAATAATCAATACAGTCATGTCAACAATCTTCTAAAGTTTACTTATAAGTGGTGTTACAACAGGATGGTAGTAATTGTAAATATCGATTCTTTCTCTACGTTCAGTTTATTTATTTTATTTGCTTTGTAACAACCTGTGCTTTATTTTTCTTCAGATAATCAAGAAGGATTAATTTGGGGCATCTGTCCAGTGCTGACTGGGAAAAACGTGTGTCTCTCTGGGTGATTGAGCTCATCACCTTGCAAAGATGGATTTCCAGCATCGAGCTGGAGGGAAGACGGGGAGCGGTGGGGTGGCATCGGCCTCCGAGAGTAACCGTGATAGGCGAGAGCGGTTACGTCAGCTGGCCCTGGAGACAATTGACATCAACAAAGACCCCTACTTTATGAAAAATCATTTAGGATCATATGAGTGCAAACTTTGCTTGACACTTCATAACAATGAGGTATGGTGCCAAACACTGAAACTTTCCCAATTTGTTTTATGGATTTGGTGTTAATTCTTGTTTTTTGTGTGTCTTGTTTGACAAACTGCTCTCTTTTAAATTACAGGGCAGCTACTTGGCTCACACACAAGGAAAGAAACATCAGACCAACTTGTAAGTGCAATGTGCAAATTCTATATGTTGTCTTGTCCAGGGAGTTGATTTAACATTTAAAAACTATTTATTTTGTTTGTTTCAGAGCACGGAGAGCAGCCAAGGAGGCAAAAGAAGCTCCTGCTCAGCCAGCCCCAGCAAAAGTAAAAGTTGAGGTCAAGAAGTTTGTCAAAATTGGCCGACCAGGATACAAAGGTAAGCTGGCTGCTGGTTATGAATTGGTACAGTCATCATTTACTTTTAGCAGTTTGAGGTTTCACTTGCAAATGTATTGCATTTCAACATATGGTCCATGTCTTTCTCTTCTTTATAGTAACCAAACAGAGGGACTCAGAGACTGGACAGCAGTCCTTACTTTTCCAGGTTAGTTTGTTCGGTGGGAAAACATTTGGAAAATCTGTTTGGAAGTTTTTAATTTTACAAAAGTTTCTTTTCCAGAGGAAGTCAACATTAAATCTTCACTTAATATATATTCAGAGAAAAAATCTAATAATCACTGTAAAAAAAAAAGTTTTGATCGCACATCTGAAATTCACGCTCTCTGTTCACCAGATCGACTACCCAGAGATCGCTGAAGGAATTGGACCCCGGCATCGCTTCATGTCTGCTTACGAACAGCGCATCGAGCCTCCTGATCGTCGCTGGCAGTACCTGCTTTTGGCTGCTGAACCATATGAGACTATTGCCTTTAAGGTGAGTGGAAGCTGCACTTTTACTGTGCTCCTCTTTATATTGGCATTCTTGCTTTGACATAACTTTTTTTTTTGTAGGTCCCCAGTAGAGAAATTGATAAAGCAGAAAACCGCTTCTGGACCCACTGGAACAGGGAAACTAAACAGGTAGTGATGAGCGGATGAACATTTGTTACCACAAAGCCAAACCGTGTGTTTGTTGTGAGGAACGTGGACATGGTTTAACCGGTCTCCCATGTTATTTCCCCCCTCCAGTTCTTCCTACAGTTCCACTTCAAAATGGAGAAAGCTATTCCCCAGTCCAGTGGACCCCCACCTCCTGTGGGTGTGAAGCGCCCCCCTCCTCTCATGAGTGGAGTTGGACATCGCCTACCAAATGATTCTATGCCCCCTCCCCCTCCAGGGGGGATGCCCCCTCTCCCGCCTGGCGCTCCAGGAACCCCCCACATGCCTCCTCAGATGCCCATGCCTCCCATGCCGATGAGGCCCCCTCCTCCTGAGGGCCTGATGGCTAATTGATCCCCCAACCGGTGAATCATGATTGCTTTCTTTCATGGTGTTTTTTTTAAATGATGTTTAAAGTCTACATTTAGTAGATTTTCATGCATTTATTTGCTTCACGTAAATGTGTAGGTCAGCTTGTATGACCACACTGTTTTGTATAAATGCTTAGTTTCTGGATTTGGAGCTATGTTGAAAATGGCTAATCTTTTAGCATTCTGTTTTTGTAATTAAATTCTGTGAAGAAAAAGCATTTGCATCTCAAAGTCTGTGTTTTGACAAAGATATCACACAGAAAGATTCATTGATGGTGTGAATGGATCAAAGCAGAAGAGAACAACAACAATGTAAAAGTCCTTCAAATATCTAAATGGAGATTTCAGATCAGGATAAAAGCTTTACTTTACTGCGGAGTCATAACCCACAACCTTAATCTTTAGTTGGCCACATTCAATACCTTCTAGCGAGGTAATATTGACAATTAACTGCAGTTTATTAAATACGTAGATCTATCTAAACTAAAGGGGATCAAACAATCACATGGAGATCTAAGAGGAAGCCGCCAGAAGATGAAATGAAATAAAGACGCAAATGTCTTCCCAGGTAACTCAGTGTTTCATTACATAGAATCATGTTACATTACATGTTATGCAAAGCAACAACATTATTTGAAGTCTTGTGGAGGTATTTGCAAGCTTTGACAGATAATATCTACGATTGAATTTAACATTACCACTCAAAAATATTAAATCAATTCTGGTGAAGATGGATTAGAAAATACTTTGCCGTCTGCCGCAGTAAAAAGAATCAATTCATCCCTTTGAGTCTTTTTTCTTTTTCTTTTCCTCCAGCTTTATATTCTTCTCAGACTCTTCCTCTTCCTTTACTCCTTCCTCATCTTCCTCCTCTGCTGCTTCAGGTTCCTCCTTTTGGTCTTTTCCTTTCTTGTCTTTAATTTCTTCGTCCTTGCCTCTTTTGGCTCTCCTGTCCTTGAAGGAGAGCCCCTCTCTTGCTTTCAGTAGTTTTTTGTCCAGTAGTGGTTTATTTCTGACACCTCTTGATGCTCGTGCTGTCGCTCCTCTCTTTGACTTTTGTATTTTGACTTTTCCATCATCGTCATCATCATCCTCCTCTTCATCATCAAGGTCTGGTAGCCACTGCAATATGACATCCCAAAGAGTTGTCTCGGGCTGAGGGGGAGAACACACACCGTAGCTGACACCTTACATCTGTTTATCTACATGTCGGTGAATAAATGTCTCACGTTATTTGTCTTTACCTCTGGTGGTTGTCTCTTGTGTCGTACTACGCTCGTCCTTCTCACTGTCAGTTCAACTTCTTCCTCCTCTGCGGCCCCTTGACCACGCAGGGTTTCTGTTTGTTTTTTTCAAAAAGAGCCCATTCAGTCTCAGCGGGCATGTCATTTCAAACTGTGGTTCTGCTTTTAGTTTACTTGCCATGAAGCCTCTGAAAGCCAGAGGTGAGCACCAGGATGGTAATGGCCACAAACAGACATCGGTTGAGGGTGACATTCTCCCACGGCGTTTGAATTTTGGTCAAGTTTTGGATGGACGAGGCTTTACGTAAGGCTGCTGAAGAAAAGTAAAGCAAGAGGAGATATTGTTATTGTAATTGTAGAGTAAACATTGAAAGCTGACAAGGATGGAAATGACTCACTTGTTCTGGGGAAGCTGGGCTCCCGGGGGAAAATCTTGGGTTCTGCTCTCGGTTGCTGTGAACACTGAGGCATTTCCTGTTGGAGAACAACATGTATAGCTTAGAAAAAAAAGACATATTAGAGATGTGAAAAATGGTTCATGTTGATTGTTTTCCAACTAACCTCTCTGACTTTTCTCGTCGCATACATTTCTGAAACAGACAGATGGAAATGTACTGAGGGCTAAACGACGACAACCATTCCCTCAAATCCATTCATCCACATTAATTTAATTTATATTCAACTTTATTATTGTCTGACAATAAAACTCTAATATACATAAAATACAAGTCTACTCTGACAAAGTTTTGTATTACAGACAGACAGACATAACAGATTAAGAGTCAACAGCCATGCTAGCGACTCCATTAGCCTGCGCATTAGCAACATGCTAATATGCTAAGATAATGTTTACCACGTCCAACCTATTGCTGTGTTAGCATGTATACTATTTACTCATGAGCACTAAACACAGTAAAGCTCAGCATCCTTGCAGTTCCAATACTTTTACTTTTTTTTAAAGTATTTTGTCATAAATGTAAGTAAACTTGACACAAACTGAACGTCTGGGGACCTTGAAAGACTGTACACCAGGATTTCAGTCAGGCCCAAAGCACTGGCAAATAAACAGACCACATGGTCTTTTTAGACTTTCTTTCAGAGCTATCTGCCTCACAAGCAGGACTTGGTGTCTGTCTGTAGAGAGCGAGGTGTGTTACACCCACCATCCATTCAGCATTATCACTGTATTGCCTTTGACAAGGGGTCAAGTTTCAGTGGCCCGGTGTGCTGCTGTTCCCATATATTTATAGAGTAGATTAATATATGTGCAAAGCCTTTTATATGTGTGTGTGTGTGTGTGTGTGTGTGTGTGTGTGTGTGCGTGTGCGTGTGCGCATGCGTTTGTGTGTGCGTGTGTGTCACCACCTGGTCTGAGGATCTGTCGAACAGGCTTCTGTGGAGGAGGATCTGCTCTTGGTGGCCTTAACTCCTCTTCAAATGTCTCATAGCTCTCTTCCATCCCTTTCCGAGAGATAGAGAGAGGGAAGAAGATGGATGTGGCTCAATACTGAATTTGTTTAAAAAATGAGTCAGCAGATTTAGTGCATCATTTGCATGTAATATGCATAAGACCCTGGCTGCATCAGAGGCCAGCTCAGTCTATGTTGTTATTTTCTAGAAAACGTGCCAGCTATTACATCCCAGAAACGAGATGATTCACCAGACCAGAACGTTTACGTCTATTCTTCCCTTTGAGAAAGTTATTTCCATTTCTCATCAGCGTTTCACACTGGCTTCACAAAATGATAAGAAGTAAAAGGTCAACGTAGTTTATGAATGAACTTAAAGCAGTTTCTTGACCTTCACATTTACAAATGAAAGCTGTGAGGCCCATACGTCTTACATGACATTTCTACCCAGACGTTGAGCTAATGTCCTAGCAGCCCTATAAATAGATGAAGCAAAGCCACTGCAGAGACAGATGGATACGAACTGAATCTAAAGGCTGATGTTAACATTACACCCCCAGCTAGCCTTCTTCTACTGTGATGCAGCCTAAACCTTTGGTCCTGATTCCAATAAGGACCTACCTGTCTCGACATTTGGGGTCCCTCCAGGCGGCGTCTGCAAACCTTTGTCACAGAGCCTGTTGTTCCTCGGCAGAGATGGCGGCAGAGTCGGGCTCTGGACCGTCTGACAGCCGAGCACAGGTGCAGGAGAATGAAAAAAACAGAAAAGAATTGAGTGTCAGTCAGAGGCGTTGACTGAGGGAGGGTTGACATTAACAGCTGATGGATCCCAAAGAGAGAGAGAGAGCTGCAGAAGAAAGCCACAGTGGAGTTTTAGGAAACTCTGAGCCATATAAGAAAAATGTTATTAAATCTTATTTGGTGTCAATTCCCCAGGTTTTTAAATTCTGTATAAGAAGAACAAATTATTGTGTTTTGAAAACAGAAAAAAACAATTAGAGTTGTGGATGTTTAAGATTTTATTTGGAAAAGCTTTCCCACTTTTTTGATTGCCTCCTTTTTAGAAATGATTTTGTGTTTCATAAGTCCCCAACAGAGGGCGCCACTGTACTTGTAAGACAGGGTTTCAGGCTGCTTTGCTCCACAAAGGAAGTCTGTAATCTAACAGATGAGCTGCCACTCAGATTAGCAGAAGGACGGATGGACTTTTAATCCTTTAATGAGCCGACCATCAAACACCAATAAAAATGTTGTCACTCAAATTATAATCTTTATGTTTCCTTCCGGAAATTATTGCAGAAGTGCGTTACTACTCTTGTACTGTGTGTGTGTGTGTGTGTGTGTGTGTGTGTGTGTGTGTGTGTGTGTGTGTGTGTGTGTGTGTCAGAGACAGAGAGAGATGGAGGCCGCTAACAGGAAGCAGTGTAAACAGATGTAAAGACGGTCGGGTGACATCAGGGTGAGCTGGTTTCAGGCCACCTTTATGTCGCAGGAGAGATAAAGTGTTGATAAACAGACTTGTGGCGATGCTGGTGAGTCATACCTTCACCCATCAGTTATCACTTTGAAGTGGACATAAGCTCTGTAACCTTTCGCCGTGGGTAGACTGGCCGAGAGAAGGCCCGGGTCTCAAAGAGCTGCGTCACATGATGTCGTGTCCCAAAACTGACACAACCAATCTGTCAGTTGTGGTGTTTTTAAAGAAACCTAAAAACAAATTGGGTGGCTCATCACTTTGGTTCAGACTGAAATATCTATAACTACGATATAATAACTATCAGAATATAGCAATAACATTCAAACCTTTAAATTCATATTGTTGTAAACGTGCTGTGCAACCCTCAACTGATCTGTTTGTTTGTTTAAAACGCAAAGTGTACAATATGTTAAGCATGTGATGTGCTGAGGGATCTGATATTACAGTATACAGAGCACAGACTGACGATTATAGAGGCATCATGTGTTCATTTAGTGTTATTCTTGCCTGTAATGAGCTTGTCTGCAGACATAATTGACCAAGTGCACACTCTCACCCCACTGATTCGTCGTCCCAAAGATACAGCTTCATCACCAGTTAGAGTGCATCATCTGAGGGAACAGTCCTAATTGAAAAGCCCATTTGATTGGGATGACTTAATTAAGTCTTCCAACATTAAAACGGAGCCTCGCGATGTCAATAAGTAATCTGCTTCTGTCTCATTCTCGGCATGTGTTGAGGTAAAAATGTGAAACTGCGACAAAGTCTTGAAAGAATGTTTCAAGGGCGACAAAAGCCCCATGTGGACATGTCGTGCCCAATAAAGTGAGCAAATGTTGCTCGCGGGCATCTACAATCCAGATGAAGTCAGTGCAGAGATCCGAGCGGCTCCCGGCCTCCTTTTTGTCCTCCCGTATTGAGGACTGTGCTCCAAGGACACACTGACCGTCCAGCGCCCGGTGGGATCTGCTCCAGGCCCCACACACACACTGAGGAGCGACCACAGTGGAGCGTGAAACAACATTAACTGTGTCGACCGTCTCAAACGCACAGGCTTAAATGACTTGTGGGGACTTCTATTGGATTTAAATATACTTTATATGAGATTGGGAGCGTTTTGATGCGGCTCTGGACGTATCTCAACATGGCAGCGGCTCACAGCTAGCAGCGCTAACAGCGCTAACAGCGCTTAACAGTTCAAACTATGCGGGAAAAACATGTGGCGTAGCTAACAGTGAGAGGGGACCGGAGGGTGGGCGCTACGGTGCTGCAACGGCGCCATTGGTCGGATGGCGTTATCGGCTGTAAGAGCAGAGTATGGGATCATGCAGAGCGGCTAACCACTCCTCTACATCTTTACGTAGAGCAGCGTTGTTTACTACTCCATTAATGCTCTGAATATCATACATTGCACCTTTAATAGCTGTGATTTTTCAGCAGCTATAGACAGACTTAAGGCCTCAGAATGGGTCAAACTGAAGGTTTCCCCCGACCGTATGAGCATAAAAAACAATCCTTAACTTACACCTTTCCATGGTGAGGAGGGCTGTGTCTGTTTGAAACTATCTGTACTTCTCCAACACCATAAACGCTTGTGTGAAAAGGTTTGCACCATTTGAGTTGTACAATCCATCACATCTCTACCAGGACAAATGTATTGTCCGAGTGAGGTCGTCTTCAGGTGACACTTTGTTCAAACTGAGCAACTTGAAGCTTCCTGAACCCTTCAGTTCACAAAAGTGAGGACATAACTTTTACTTTACTCTTCTGAGACTTCATTTGTTTGAGTTTTTGTGCTTAAAGCCTGTAATTGGAGATTAGAAGATAAACACATTCATGACTCGTGTTTTGATGTGGTTGAATCAGGGAAAATAGAAAAGTGACACTCACCTTAAAAGGCTATTTAAAAAGATTATTAACACATTATGCACTCGAGTTCTCAAAGTCTACAAAGCCTTTTCCAGAGCCCTCAGACGTATCTTAAGGTCTTCTCAAGGAGTTTTTTTTGTGACATGCAGATGTACGCTGACATGAAAGTGCCGTTATCGCTCTATTCATAGTATTTCGTTCACACTGTCGGCTTACAATTTAAGCATGAAAGCTCATTCTTGACATTAGAAACGCTGCAGGTTAAAGTGGGCCTTGATTTGAGATTGTTCTGTAAAATCCTTTGAAAGAACAAAAATCTCTAAAGCTATTTCATCTTAATGATCAACATTCAGAGACTCGCATCGTGTCTTTCAATTTCAAAAAGGCTTAACTTGACTCGTCTTGAAGAATTTGAGTTATGACACTTGTTGTTGACTCGGCCTTGGACAAAAAAAAACTATTGAATCATGATCATCATAAACAGTGAAGAGGAAGTAGAACTGGATCGGCATGATGGAACTGCTCGTATTGCATTTTGTATTTATTGTGGCAGTCACTTTGTCCCTAAATGCTATTTAATATAAATGAAATGGCCAAAACAAGCTCTGCCATCATGAGAGTAAGTTAGTGGCCGCCTCACAAGTCACAAACAGCCTCCCTCTCAGATGTGCTGACAGTGTAGAACCTGCATTTGGAGAGGAATGACACTGGATCCACAAGGATTCAGTCATATGTCCGAGCGCCGCTCGCTTTTCACTTTGAATCTCAAACCAAAGCCTTCATGCTGTCCTGGAGTCACTGCGGGACTTGTGTTTTTCTCTGTATCTCTTCAGGCAGCTCGCTCGGCCTTTTGACCCCTCAGAGGCCACAACATGGAACTGACCGGATCGCGAGTGAGAGTCCTGCTGAGCGGAGCGCTCCGATGCTATCCGGACCGTGCCCTCGGGCGGGTAAATGTTCAAATGTCCAAACGATGTGATGAACTGTCCCTCCTTTTCTCCGTCGTGAGAGGGGAGGGGGAAGCAGAGGTGTAATGTCCTGAGAGATGAGTCTGAGAGGACGGAGACGCTGACCCAGAGGAACGCTCGGGTGACCTGCACATGTGTCTTTTAATCTTCAGAGAAGAAGAGTAGAAGAAAGATTTTCCTTATTGGTCTTTTCTATAATATCTTGCGGCCTTGTTTCATCATTATGGGGACGAGCGTGCAGGAGATCGAGTGAAGGTAGAAGCAAAGAAGAGAGAAGAGACTTTGAAATTCTTAAAAGGCAAAGAAATAATAGTGTTTCATTGTGAACATTAACTTCAACTTCATGATCCCGCTGCTACAGAGCCCATTGTATGTTTTAGGTGTTATGATGTATTTTGTGTTAGCCTGCCACAAATGATCTTACCTTCTGTTTCTGTCTCTTTGTTAAGAAATTCACTTTCACACCTGAGAATTGTGTGGCCCTAATATGTAGTTTTCTCTCTCTCCCTCCTTCCCTCCCTTGCTCTCCGTCTCTCATGATCAGCCCTTTTATTGATAGGGTAATTTGCCCAGAGACTATACCGCTGTACTGTATTAATTACCATCTATTCATCGGAGGCTGTTCAGCCTTTTAGTGCAGCGGTTCCAGGCCAACGCTTCACAGCTTCTGTCACAGCCCTTAATGCTCTGGCAGAAGCTCGTCCGCCTCTGGGAGACGAGTAATGTGCAACCTCATTTGCTGAGGAAGAGCGCGATCTATTACTACTGCTCGCGGATGACCACATGAGTCTGGACAGCTTTGGTCACGTGATCGCGGATTCCAAAATGCTTTTTTTTTGTGGTCTTTGTCGAGGTCTGAAGCTCCACACTCGCTGATGGTCCTTCATGTTAGGCCTGTGTGATCAATATCTCATTCCAGCGTCTGAAACTGATTGGGAATTTGTGAAACTGCTCGTCACGTTCAGATAAATCTCTCATTTGCACACAGTGAGAGTAGGACGGAGAGCTGCAGAGAGGTCAGAGAAAGAAGAATTTCTGTGGATTTTGGAGACTATTTGATGTAAAAGCAGTGATAAAGAAATAATTTGCACTCATGTGTCAGTTACACAAACACAAGATGTGTATATTAAGCTGATGATACCAAGCTTCTCGGTTTACTGTGAGTGTACTCGTATCCTCTCTGACATTCAGCATGTTTTCAACCTTCGTGGGTTTGGTAAAATTGTAAATCCATCTTGCTGAAACAGTTGCCTCTCTCTCATTTGCTTTAACACAATTGCTGTCAAGAGGAATGACTGCTGCATGATGACATCCTGAACCGTACTCCTTCAACCGCCTTCTCCGTAAAATATAGGAGCCTTCATGCACTTCATATCTCTCTGCCCGTCTGCGCAATCAGTAGCAACCTGTGCATTAGAAATATTATCCTCTCAGGCTTTATGGGTAAAATATACTGTGAAAAGTAGGTTGTGTAAAATGTGTTTCCTTTAAAGCGACATCCTTTGATAAAGATGTTTTTTTGGAGAGAAACCTTCAAGTTTTGTCGGAGACAAAAGGCTTATCGACATGAGTGAGTCCTGTTGTCATTTCTGACTCTGATTAGTATTCACATCGACGCCGCGGCTTCGTTTGTGATCTCAATTATGGCGTGATGCTCACAACCGTTATCGGCTGATTTTGAAACTAACATCGGCACCATTTTCTTTTCTTTTTTCCCCAGTAATATTATAGCCTCTGGTCCTTCAACGCTTCTTTCCCTCTGGCGTGTTTGTGTGCTCGCAGCCTTTCAGCCGGCCCCTGGTTGTCAACTGATTGTAGATAATTACAGCTATTTGACTGCAGCTTTCACAGCCAGTCCTTTCTGGAGGCACTTACAGAGGGAGAACATGCCAAGCCGAGGCCCTTAATTTGCCTCTGCAGATAACTACAGACACAATGGGAGAGAAGCTGAATCATATGTCTGACCATGCTGCCGCTATGAGGTGTTCAACATGAAGCTGGATTCTGCAAAACCTCCATCTCCAAACAGCTGAAATGTGCTTTAACAAAGATGCAATATTTATTTCGTACTAAACTGTAAGTGCAGCAATGTTTAGTGATGCAAGATGTTTCTTTTCAAGCAGAAATGTAATTTAAAGTCTTTGTGACAAACAATATCTGGACAGAATGAATGTCTAAATGTTTGGACTATAGGAACTAGACATGTTTCTGGTGGCCGTCTCAGTGTAAATTGAGTTATTTCTCTGTGTAGTTTCCTTCTCTCACATATTATGAAGCTAATCCTGATTTGAAGGAATATAATTGTTCTGGAAGCTGTCGTACATGCCTCTCAGCTCAGTGCTATATCCAGAACAGTAGGAATGAGTCAGACTCTTGATGATGACAGCTCTCGTCCCTTCCTCTATCTTCTTCTCTTTCTTTTCCTGCTTTTGCCTGACGCAGTTCTCTCTTCCCCTTCTTTCTATTTTCTCCGCTCATTGTCTCCATCTCCCTCCGTTACCTCGCGCTTACATAAGCTGCGTTGTGTGCGGCGACAGCGAAGACTTGAGGTCTCATCGCAGCCATCACTCAGGATCCCCCCCCCCCCCTTCCGTCTGCATCCTTGTTTCATGGGGAGCCATGACAGCTGCACACTTGACCGCGGGCAAAAGTGGATAATAGCAAGAGAGATCAAAGCAGAAAAAGATAACACTGATGCTTTCTCTACCACATACACTTCGACTCTCACTTGACATGCACGAGGAATATTGCTTTCAAAGTGGACCCGAAAGTTCAAAGCAACAACTTGTTTTTTTGAGTATATCCCTTATGATGAAAGAAGATGCAGGATGATAGAAATTGGAAAAACAAATGAGGGATATGGATGTTGTCTGTTGGTAGGATCAACCAACAGGATCCCCAACTTGATTGTTATAAACCCATCACAATTTAATCTTAAAGATCTTTAAAAAAAAGTGATGTAAGGAGGAAATAGGACCCTGAATACATTAAAAGTGTTAAATGTGATGCTCAAAGCATTGTCTCCTCGAGCAGAGGATGAAGTCGCTCCGCCTCTGTGTGTTTCTGATCTGAGCTGCTTTGTGCATTGTTTACGCAGCCAGCCGACATGCGTGTTCCTGGATGTGTGCAGACTCTCTTCTTAGCTCACAGCCGCCACTCTGCACTACTGTCATGTACATGCTTATTAAGGCTGATAATGCCGTCCTGACGAGAAGCATCATCGCTGAAGAGTAGCACCTCCAGTTCCCCTTCAGGTGAACTCTGCTCTGTCTCTGTCAACATGTTAGCTGTTAGCTGTTAGCTGTTAGCTCAGTTGTCACCATGTTGACAGCCATTGAGAGATAATAGAAAGATACCCAATCTCACATGAAGCACATTTAAATTTAGTTTCAGGATGACTTAAGGTAAGCAGAAAATGTATTTTGGTCATTACAGCTGACAGACGTTTAACACAGATTTAAAGCTTATTTCTTCTACTGTTTTGTTATATTTAAATATTTATTTAGGCAGGTGGTCCTCAGAAATCTGCTGCCAATCAGAAGTTGGACTCAAGTTACAAAAGGCTGAGAACCCCGGCTTCCAAATAACTCAATATGGAACAAGATATAGATATTTGAAAATTGTCCAGAGGAGCGCAATGGTTGCAATTAAGTCTTGTATTGTATATGTGTATGTAATGTTTTCAAATCTATCTTAATGCAATCCTCATGTCCTCATATGTAAATCAAAAACAATATTGCTTTAATAAAAATATCGTTTCCTTATGCGACTCTTCTGTAAAAGATAATACAAGATAATTTTTTACATACTTTTATTCTCTTTTTGGATTAACCTTGTACAAACATCAAATGTAGTCATCAAAAAATATTCTAGTGTATTATTAGTTCTGTCAGATATTTCGTTTTTAAGCAACAGCTAAGCGTACCCGACTGGATGTGTTTGGTTTTTCTTGTTTTCAGTTTGTATTCATGAGCTGGGAGACGAGGCGTCCAGAGGAGAAGCAGCAGATAGAACAACTATTGGGGGGAAAAGATGGCAATAAGTATATCATTATTGAACTGAACTGTGGCCCTAACTCCTTCAGGCTCGTATCATCCTGAAAGGTAGAGCGCAGCTGCTGATGCACACACACATACACACACACAAACACACACACACACACAGAAAAAGGGCATGCCTTGCTTTTCTGTTTATCTCTCCTCTGCAGGCTCTCTGATTCCCATGCAGGCTCACATATGTGATGCTCTGCCGCCGAGTGGAAGCTGGCACCTGACGGTAGATTTCTTATTGCTGTGTGTTGAGCGCGTTGAACATGCCTGTGCTTATGTGTGCGCTGTGATGATTAGTCTTTCTAAAAAAGAACAGGGGCTAGCAATACTTTTTGAATTGCTCGCCCCCCCATCCCGTCCAGCTGAACATATTATGTTGCATGTGTGAATGGTTGCATAGACGAGGAAGGATTTTGCTGCCGTTTCCTTTGATTCATCCCCACTGAGCTATTTGCCTGGTTGTAGTACCATCACTGATCATCTAGAGACATTGTGGTGGTCTCTTTGTGTGTGTGTGCTTGTTTAGCGCTGTAGAGAGTTGTGCTTCTATTTGTCATTTACAGTATAGGGAGCGGTTGTGTAAAAAAATCAATCAATATGGGATCTATATAGAGACAGGCTACTTGTAAACTGTATGTATACTGGAACGTCTGCTTGATAATAAATTTCTGTGTGTGTGTCTGTTTCTGTGGTCCCGCAGCTGGTGATAAGAGGGTGATCAATACCTCCTAATAACAGTCCAAGGCTGCATTTCAGCTGTGCGCAGGAGTCCCACGCCAGGTGCCAAAATGAAGGAAGATTACCATTTAGCTTCTCAGTGCAACTAGAGTGCAGTGATTAATATGAGCCTGAGCCTCATTCATCAATGTTTTTCTCTTCTGCACGCATGAAATGTAATACATCACAAGGTAATTGGTGTCCGGAGCTCAGACGCTACAGGATCAAGCCTCTCTCTGCAGATGCAATGCATTATAAAACAAACTGTGTTTTTTTTTCTGTTACTTTGGCAAAGCTCCCGCCGAGACAATGAGTCGCTGTGTGTGTGCTCTCTTTAGCAACGAGGCGCGTATCAGCTGCAGCCGTGGTCCTGGTCTCAGGTGTTAGGCGGTCGTGAGCGATAGAAAGCAGCTCCGGCTGCATCCGAACACATCGTCCATCGTCCTCGGTCTCATCCTCCTCCGGGAGACAGAGCTCCGTCATCACTCAGCCCTCTCCATCAGCCACGTCGATTGGCTTGTTATCAGATGTCCTGCACACGTCTACACTCATGAGCGACCGCTGCATGAAAACACACACACTGGCTACACATCGAGGAATCCAACAGGATCACACCTTTTTGTGTGTCTGTCAGTTGTAATCTACTGATGGGACACAGGCATCACACACACACACACACACACTTAAATGTGAACACACATTGATGCACACACACTCGTAGTCATAGCGACAGAGGTTGCCTTGATGGCAAATATTACGTTAAAGGAGGACTCCACCATTTTGTTTTTTACATCATAGTCAGTATTTTAGCCGTGCAACAGACTCAATGTGTCCTCTGTGTCTCTGCACTTCCTGCCCTGGTGATTGTGTTGGATTGTGTGTCTACCTGGTTCCTGGTTGTGTGTTTCCTTCACCTGTGCTGCCCTCATCGTGTCCACCTGTTGCTCGTTACCTCGCTCTTGCATTTTGTCTCCTGTGTCCTTGTCGGTTCGTACTCTCTGTCTTCCTGGTCTCTTTTTAAGAACCCTTTATTGTTGGAAAGAAATATTCTTTTAACTGTTTTACGGCGTTTGGGTCCTACTTCCTCCATCCCTTGACAGATGGCGATCGTCTGTGTTATCTCGGCTTTGACTTGACAATTACAAGAGATCTGCTAAGGAGAGTGCAACAACATATGATGTTGCATTATGGGAAGGATCCAGCTTTTAGGACTAAAGGACTAAAAGTCAAGATATCTTATATGAACATGAAATAACAAAGCACTTCCTGTTCATCTGGTAGAGTGCTGGTCGTGAACTACAAATCTGCCCATACATGTTTGCATGGAGTCATCCTACATACCATAGCTGTATGTTGCATGGCTGCAGCGGGCTATTTTAAGCAACTATAATGCTGCATTACATCACATCAGTGAGTTCACAGTGCAGTCAAATGCAATGTGCCAGTTCCTGCCTGGTCTCTGTTTATGAAAAGCTTTCCTGGCCATAAGCTCACTCTCTCTTCACTTGGCTAAGTGCACCTTCTAGGTTTAGTCTCTACCTTTATAATATTTATATAAAATCATTACCAAAGGGGGAAAACAACAGGAGTGAGTCAAGTGGCCTGTGCAGTGTACTGTATTGAGGGAAAGCTCCACACTGGATGCATCTGCGTCAGAGCGTGGTTCTGGTGTAATAAACTGCACTGTGCTGGAATAATCTCTTCGCGTTTCAGGCCTGATTTCACATCAACCGTAGAGGGACAGAGAGATGAAGACAGAGAGGGAAAGTGTGGCGACACAGGCTCAATGGCTGAGTCAAGGTTCAGGGATCAGCATCCTACCTTGTGTGTGTTTAAGTGTGAAAGAGAAAAGAGTGAGCACATGCACGTGGGTGTGTTGTTTCGCTTATGGCAGAGAATATATTGTTCAGTCTGAGGTGAATGGAGGTAACCACCAAAGGCTTCGACGGTCTCTCACTTTCTTTCTCCCTTATCCTCTTTGCACAATCCTCTCATTTCATGTCCTCTCCGGCAGCGAGTCTCCAAACGCACTCTAACTCCACAACCAATTTCATACTGTATTTCTGTCAAAGCCTCCATTTTCCCTTCACTTCTACCCACTCACTTGTCAATCCTCCCCTTGTTCACGCTTTATATATTCTTATTTAGACCTATTTCTTTTTCTCAGCCGGTTAATCTCTCCCTCTGTGCTCCAATCCTCAACGTCCACCTTCCTCCTTTCCAGGATCCTTTTCCTCTTTCCTCAGCTCCATCCTCTGTGCCCTTCTCCCTGACCTTCCCCAACCTGGCTCTCTAAGCCTTGCTTCTTTAAACCCTGTGAGATGCCCCAAGTTCTTAAACGACTGTTTCATGAAGTTTCGAAGCGCTTGAGGATGTGCAAAGTTTATCATCTTTTGTGTTTGTGTGTGTGCTTTAAAGATTGTCAGGGGAGTTGCAAGCACCAGTGGTGATTAATGCATTTCTTATCTCCCCTCGTGCAGATCGGACATATGAGGAGTAAAGCACGACAAGGACAGGAAGTGGAGCAGCAGGAAAAAGGAAGTTATTGCATTAAATGCATAGTTTCCACTCACTTTAGGTGAGAAGTGTGCAGATTTGCTCATGCTGGATAGAAAACAACCTATTATCATTCACTACATGTGTTTTTTTTATGGCCCTCCTTATTTTCTCAGAGTTAATGCAGGGCAGCAATAGAGGTGTAAAGGTGAGCAAAGGTGAAATAATCCTCACACTGTCTGGAACGTGTGGGAGGCCGAGTTGAATAAATAAAACTTGCAGCAATTTCGACAACAACATGTCCCTGAGCGAGGTCCTCCAGGGTCAGTACAAGTTGTTTTGCATGTTTAGTCTGTCAAGTGCAAACTTCATGTTTCGCACCTCGCTTCCAAACAGCTGCTGAGTTCCACTAATTTATCAACCGTTTGCTTCAGATCTGGGAAAGATTGTGGTTCAATGTATAAAGACAGGAGAGGAGGAAGCAATCGGTCCACCACATCTAGAATTGAACCATACTGTCCCCACGTCTTCATCATACTTCACCACGCTGCACTTCAACTGCTTCTCTTTTGCACTCCGGATAGACGCAATCTACATTTCTTTATCTCAGTATTCGTGCAATGACAATAAAGTTGAATCTGAATCAACCATCCATCAGCAGACAACCCGCTCCACCACCTGAGCCACACCTCACAAATTATACATGTTTCCTTATTTTGCCCGAAAAGAAACCTCACAAAAATTGTATTATATACATAAAAAGATTAAAAATAGTCTGGGTTACTTGTGTCAGATGCTTTTGAAAAGCAGTGTCGCCTGCAATATAAAACGCTTTCTATTTGTTAACTTCACCTAAAACATGTTTAGTGTATATCTGCAGAGCTTTGAGGTCGTAAACGGATAATTTTGACATGCTTGGGAACACTTTGACGTGTATATATTTACTCGTGTAAGCTTAAGCGCTTACGGAAAAGTGCATCTGTGCTCTGCCCTCAATTTCCAAATAAAGGCTTTAAAAAAGAGAACTTAGGTGGATGAAGATGATTATGAGGTGCGATAAAAGCATTGAAGAAATAATTGCAATCCTCTCGTCATGGAGGCTTGGGCTTGACTCCAGGTTACATTCTGCTAAAGCGAGAGCAGGTGGATGGAGGGAGATATAGACGTGGAAATTAATTTAGATTCTCCCTCTCCTCCCGTACTCTTTTCATAACACACCACTCAAGACCACCGGGCGGAGAGGAGAACTTGGAGGGCAGAGAATAAAAGGTGAGAGAGGGGAGATACTGAGACAGAGAGGCGGAGAGAGCGAGCAGAGCGATGAGGGTGAAAGATGAATAACCGCCTTGTCCTTCACTGAAGTGTAGCATCCACAGACTTCAGTGTGTGTGTGTGTGTGTGTGTGTGTGTGTGTGTGTGTGTGTGTGTTGGCATACATGCGGTTTACCCGGCTTTGATATGACGTCTGCTTCATCGGCCCAAAACATCCACTCGAGTCCTCGAGGCAGCGGTTTTGGAAACATCCATTGCACTTTTGAACGTTGGGGAAATGTTTCGATAAATTGTATTTTTTATTATTTTACGCGTACATAAGAAATACCTTCCATTCAAAGGAGCATGCATAGACCAGAGACGGGCCATGCAGTATAAGCTCCTGTAAGACATATTGCCTCCACATCCCACACCTGTACCCCTTCATCATCTGCCCTAAAGCGAATGAAGTGCTGAATGTTCAGATCAGAGGTTGAGTGGTGGAGGAGGAGCAGGCGTTTGGACACCTGCAGTGTAAATCAACGTGGCGACGGGATCCTGCAGCGACACCCGTGTGGACAAAATAGTAGAAGATCGTTGTGGCATCATGTTCTCTGCACTACGTCGATGTCTAGTCCGAATGTGCATCAACGCAGATTGCACACAGGCGAGAGGATGACGATCGTTAGATGACTGAGGAGGATGCTAGCGTGTAGCTGTAGCATTGAAATCACAGCCATTGTGGGATTCAAGCCACAGCACATCATGTGCTGATCAGTGTTGCCCTTCACACTGGGAGACTGTACCTCACCCAGTAGACGTGAGTCCAGGTACAGACGTTCATTTCACCCGAGCAGAACACACTGAAATCTGCTCCTGATACAGATGTCTTTTTTTCTGTGCACCTCCAACGTAATGTGCTTTCATCTAAGTGTGTAAATTAAGCAAAGAGAAGGTTTGGAGAGCGTTGTTGATTTCAAAGCATACATGGATTGCTTGTGTGTGCGTGTCTGTGTGCGTGTGTGTGTGTGTGTGTGTGTGTGTGAGAGAGAGAGAGAGAGTGCTTTCATTGGGTTTTTAATCAGGGCGTCACGCTCTCTGTTCCGATTAGGTACAGCAGGCACTGCTCTCCAGCCGGCTGCTTCTGAACAACAACACCCTCTAAAAAGCAGATAATGCTTCGACACTCAAAGAAAATTAACAGCTCTCTCTCTCTCTCTCTCTCTCTCTCTCTCTCTCCATCGCTCTCTCCCTCTCTCTCTCTCCCTCCTCCACATCTGCGGTCCAAATCGGATCGATCCTGTGAGAAAATGAAACCCCATGCACATTAACGAGGAAGGTAAGAGCAGCCTCAGGTGGGAGATGTGTCTTGTGTCACGTGACGAAAAGAAAACAAGAAAATCTAATATGAGCAGCGACCAATATGATTCAATGATGTGTCCTCTGGCCGACCGCATGTCACAAACCATTAACAAAGATCATCAGATCCAAGACAAAAACTCTCTCACACACACAGATGCATGCGCACAGTAATTGTGTTTTTGTGTTTGTGCATCTGCAGTGACAATATGTGAGCCTCAGACTACATTCCCCACGTCAAAAGACATTATTCTCGTTGCATCGCATTAATTGACTCATCTTTCTTTCATTTCATCTCTCCAGCGAGGACGAGACTCTCCAGGCTCCGCTCCCATCTACTGGAGACATTATGACGACCAACAAAAGGAAAGCAAATTGCGGACGAATATGTGCGTACAATGATTGTGATTCATTTATGTCTTTTTATGAATAGTGTGCGAACAAAAATGTAAGTTAATTTCCATGTTGCTGCAGCTTTGTAGCCAGTAAAGCTAAAAGAAATGTTAGGATGTAGCTCTTATGCCAAAGGAGACGGGGCGGCTGCTTCAAAGGATGATATTTGTGAATAAAATGCAGCACCACACACAAAAGATGCACACAATGGCACCACACATGATCACACAGCGTAATCAGACCTATTGTGAAATGAGCAAAAACCACAAGTGTGTACTAGATTGTAATGTTAAAGAACTAGTGGAAATGCACCAAAAAAGCAAGAATTACATGCATTGTCTCTGACTGCGTTTTGACAGCCTATTAAAAGTCTGTCATGTTGTAAATATAAATATAAACAAATAACAGATTTTGGTGATATTTATTGTTCATCTTGATCTGTAAATCCGTTTTGAACTCTCCATTTTAAAACCACAGGGATTATTTGAATGCGTAGTTACAAAAATAAGAGTCCAGCAGCTCTTGGAGTCGAATCACAGTGATGCTTCAAGCTAAATGCTAACACCAGCATGCTAACACGCAGGTATAATGTTGGCCATGTTCGCCGTGTGATTGTGGTAACATTTGCTCAATTACACATTTTAGTTATTTTGAATTACTTCAAACTCATTGTGTAACTTGGAAAACAACAACAAAGTCACCCGCTTTAATGTTTTAAAGGCTAATCGAGCTTAAAGTAGCAGTTTTGCTAAGTTAGCCACTGAAACTATTGTTCAACCTCAGCAGCAAACAACAAACACCACGGTAATCCATCACTGTACGCAAAGTTTACAGATGCCGAAATGCACAAATGCCACAAATAAATTCATGCAAGTTGTATTTAGACTTGTTCCCATATCTGTTAGATAGTTAGGCAGCTAGTTTATGCTAGTTTGCATTGGTAGTCGAGGCCGGTGGTACATGTTAGCTGTAAATGGCTTTACAGTGAACTAACTTAATAATTGTATTCTTGTGTAAGATGTTGTAAACGTTTTATGTTCAGTGGCTATTTTAAGAAATCTTTTGGAGTAATAGAGATTTTTGCACATTTACTATTCTGTCTTTGGTAATTCATTTGTATTTAATGAAAGATTAATTTAGTTTGTGCACTGAATTATTTACGTTTGGTTTATTTATTTCTGGTTATTCTTCGTCAGAAGGAAGATCTGAGCACAAGACAATCAGGACAGCAGCAAACAAGGAGGCCGAGCTTCCATATTTGGATGGAAGTTGACGTCATTGGGCGTGTGTGTGTAACAGTGTGTAGTTCACCTCTCACACTCCTGAGATCCAGACCCTCTGTGCTCCTGCACAAAGTAAATGGATGACATGAATGAATGAATTAGTCCCCAGCATCATCACTTCAGCTGCGATCACAGCAAATAAAAACAACGTACTGATACAAAACTCTTCGTTAAGTTCCCAGATTCAGTCTTAACAGCCGATATAATCCGGAGTGGCGATGTGACGGATTATCGCGTGAGCTACGATGACAGATGCCCCTATTTCTGCCTCTGGATGGAAACTGTTGCTTCACGGGGAGGAATGCCTTCTGCCGTCTGCTTGTTTAATCGCGCCATTTTTGTTGTTGATAATAATAAATCAGCAGGTGACGTTAAAAAGTCGGCAATCAGCCACAACCCCACGATCGACCCGCCGACTCTAATGTTTTTAGAGTCAATGAGAAAGTAGACACCTGAAGCTGGACGATGGAGACGTGAAAGCTGAGACAGACACCAGACTCTACTGATGAAATCTAAACACACACTAGACTCTGCTGCTCTCTTTCCCCGCAGTTGCCTCCAGTGATTTTCAGATTTGATAGTTACATTTTAATTAACACATTAAAAGGCCTCACTGGATCTTCTGGCTGACTCATTTTTTAAGTATGCTATTTCCTTATTTTCAATCAGACAGCCCACGGGTCCCCGCAGGAGGCCTGACCATTAGAGTCCATATGAAAATCAAGAAGCAGCCAAGCCTTTTCTTTTTTTAGTGTCTAAATCAAACAGATTTGGACAGAAATCTCACACAGTATATTCATTCATTTGTCTCTCCTCTAATTTCTGTTCGTAGGATAATGTGGGTGGGAATTAAATACCACAAAGCTTGTAATGATATACCTCTATATTGTTATAGAAGAAGCATACGTTTAAGTCCTGCCCAGACTGGAGGGCCCACAATGAATCACTCTGAATGTTTCATAAGCTGCCCGACAAAAAACTTTAAGAGACTTTAACCCGGTGAAAACTGTGGAACTAATGTTGTCTCCAGACCTCCTTTTCCCTGTTTGAGTCGTCGTAGGAACCCAAAATTAATTACAATACTTGTGTTTATTGGATGTATTTGTTCAGCAAAGTCTTGGGAAAAAAATGTATGTCTGCAAAAAAAAAAACACTTTTAAAAGATATTTTGATGGTAACTATGAACATCCAGCATGATATGAGCCAGATTCCCCCATAAAGCCTCCTGGAGTGTCAATAAGACACCTTTTTGGAAAGATTAGGACCTAAAGAATCAGAATCTGCAACAAAAATCACAATAAAACAAAGTATTGTCCTGCTAGGAAGGAGTTTCAGTCAGAAAACTGTGTTGTTCGGTTCAAAAATGGAAAAATTACGTATTTTAAGCCAGAAGATGGTCTGAATGGGGCATGCTGGGACTTAAAATGTCTTTTGTTTTTGCAGATATACCTTTTTTCCCAAGACTTTGCTGAACAAATACATACAAAAAACACAAGTATTGGAATAAATTTGGGGTTCCTACAACGACTCAAACAAGGAAAAACACTTAAACACAAAATTGGTTCCACAGCTGTCGACGGGTTAAATAATGTTCCCATTACGCATGATTGTAGATTCTTGTTAACAATTAACATAAAGCGATCGCTGCTCATCTTCTTCGGTGATTGCAGACACACAAGGGGTTACTAATTGAACGGTACTTTTGAAAATTTGCATCGACACCCACCATCGACAAGTGTCCTTATATTTTAAAAAAAACACTCTGCCATGGACTGAACATGCAGCAAAAGGAAAAGAACACACATATAACAACGCATACTGTGTGTATATATATATATATATATATATATATATATATATATATATATATATATATATATATATATATATATATATATATACATATATATATATATACATGAACATTTAAACAGTGTGCATTCAAAGAGATTTTTAGTATCAGCGTTTTAGCAAGTCGCTCCATCAGCAGCTTCAGACACAGTGCATGCTGGGAAACTCAGTGCAGACGCTGCTCCAGGCCAAACAATCAGTGTGGGGGAATGTTTGGTTGATTCTGCTGGTCTGTGGGTGGAGGAGTACAGACAGGTGGGGTAACTGGTATTCAGGCCATCAGAGGCCCAGTTTAGCCCCGTGTGAGGGTGAAGCAGATGTAAAAGAGCTTTTAAGCTGCAGCTCGTGAAGCCACATTCTCTGAAGCTACCTCATTGATCCCCCTCATCCTCTCTTAAGCTGGGGCTCCAGACAGCCGTCGGAGGCTCGTTGCCTGAGTTTTTTTGGACGCAAGAAGAGTCATTTGGGACGGTGACCCAGATGGCGTGATCTTCTGTCCATCAAGCCTCTGTTTCGAGCCCGATATACACACTCATCTCCCCAGAAGCTACGCCCGGCGCTGTCTGGGCTCCCGTCAGGAATGTTCTGAGTAAAGAGCCCTGTGGTCTGCAGCGGCACGATAACAAAAACATCTCTTCTTCTTCCTCCCCGTTAGGGCTGCGAGCTCTTCTCACAGCCTCACAAAATGCATTACATCAGGCGTGGATTATTAAAAATATATATATATATATATATATATTTGTGTTGATACCTGAAAAGATGTTTAGCATCTGTAATTGCTCTGTCACACCTAGCATTGTGTGTTGCACCTCTATACGCTCGTGGCTGTTGGGTTACAGTTTCCATGGTTTCCTCTGTTTTGATCATTCTTATATAATGTTATTGGTGGCTGGTTGCTGTGAAAAATGAACACACGCACACGCTCGCAGTTTGTGTCAGTAAATGTTGCTAACCACCCCCACATCCTTGTCCTTCCTCGGAGAGAGCAGCCTGAGGACAAACAACAGCTCCTCTCACATCATCTAGCGCTCTCTTATATTCCTCACACCCTCTCCCTCTCTCTTTCTCCTTCTAACCCTCTCGTCTCCTCTCTCGCCCGATCCCCCCTTGCCTTCCTTACCCCCAGCTTCATTGTGACTGTTCTCCTTCCTCTCATGCCCTAATTTTCCTTCAATCCACTTCATCCCTCTCCAGTCATATATATTGATTTTTTTTTCACCAGACCTGCCATATCTCCATGCGTCTTAATTCCCACATTCACGTCATCGCTGTCCACCTCGCGGGGTTGTTTCCATTTTCACACACACAGACACACACACACAAAATCACTAAATCTCGCCCTCCCTCTCTATCACTTATATCTCCAGCTATCTCTGGCAGGCACACATTGGACCGGCCTTTTCCTTGCAGATAGGAATTTTCTTAATCTCTCTTTCGACTTTTTGTATCTCCTCTAATATCTCCACCCGGCTGAGCTGCGTGGCACTCGCTTTTAAAATGTCTTTGACGTCCCGTTTCATCTCCCCTCTCCTCACCTGTTCTTTTTATGTCTGTGTTTTTGTTCTGACTTTGTGTTGGACTTCACACACGCCGGCTCTGCTCGCCTGCTGTGGCTTCTGAGTGAGGCAATGTGTGTTTACCGCCTTCGGGCCGCTGCAGAGCTGCAGAGCTTCAGAGCTGCAGAGCGTTTGTGGGGCAAAACGCTGATAATGCCCCTTTTCTCTCTGATGGTATCGCTGAGAAAAAACACTGTGCCGTGCTGAAGATTCATCTCCACTTCAGAGAGTTTGCATTGCTTGTTGCTGCTCAGCAGTTGCTGTGGAGGTAAAAGGAGAGAAACGTTGTCGAGCTGTGAATTCACGACGCAGCCTGTATTGTAGGTCTGTGTGAAGCCCGTGTGTGAAACAAGCTTCTGCAAAAGGACAAAAACGTTTTTATTTCCATATCCTGAACTCAACATCACACGCGTTGCTGCAGGAGATCAAACAATCGGTTGAGGAGAGAAAGACAGCAGCAGGTTCAGCCATCAAATCAGAAAAGCTCTCGAGTCTGAATGTTTTAATTCATTGCTACTTCATTATTTTTCATGAGAACTTCTTTTGTGACTGAAATTCTTTTTTATATCACGGAACAACACTTTTTGTCATCTTTTGCTTTTATTTTCACAGACAACACCAAGTTTGACTGGAGACGCAGGTGATGATGATGATGATGATGATGATGATGATGATGATGATGACGATGATAATGATGTATTAAGAGGTCCATCTTAATACAGTTAGATTTATAAGTTATATCTTTTCTTCTTTTTTTCAAACATTTTTTATTGTTCTTTTATTTATATTATATATATATATATATATATATATATATATATATACAAATGTATATATATATATTCATATATATAATATATATATTCATATTATTATATTATAGATTATATTATATATTGTTATAATATACATATAATATGTATAAACATATATATATATATATATATATATATATATATATATATATATATATGTTTATACATATTATATGTATATATACATATTATATATACATGATGGAATCAATGAAATAACAAGTGAGCAAACCTTCATTTGATATTCAAAGCCTGTGATCATGAACATGCAGCATGACGGAGGTACATGCATGTTTACGTGTGCAGTAAATTGTGAGGTTGTATTCGTCAGGCGTGTTTATTCCTGTTGGCTGTCACAATGACAGTTTGTTGTCACAACATTCTAGTGTTCTTCAAGTAATGGAGAGCAGATGATGTGAGGAGGATGAGATATGAATCACGGTGTTTTGGACCCAGCATCTGGACGAGAAAGAGACGTGGATGTGCAAGAACAAACACAACTAACTGTTGTTGTGTGACTCCCAGACACAAAAACCTGCTTCAGGATGTTCAATCGTGAACCTGCGTAGTCGTACAGTAGTCCAACGTTTAAAATAGAGGACATGAGGTATCAGTGTTGTGGATACAAATTGCACTGGGGGATAATTTAATGATGTCGTGTTGAATTATACTTCGGATGCATCATGTTGTTTGTGCCATTGTGCGACTTTGAAGGCGGTTCGTACATATTTATAACTTTAAAATAGGAGGGATTCCAGCCACCGTGTTGTATGCCGAGGTTCAGAATAGACGTTATGTGTATAAGAGCCTTCAGGGCAGACTGAACCAGCATGGCAGTACAGAGATTAGAGGCATCTGCCCACCCTGCAGGCGCTCGCATGGCACAGCCGTCCATCAGAAACCAATTTCTGAAGCCTGTCTCCTCTCGCCCAGCTCTTTATCACCTTTTTGGCATCTTCTCCCTCGACCAACTTCGTGGTCCTCCTCCCAGTCCCTCCCTTTGCTTCCCAGCCGGATCACGTCCTATTTCCTCCCACATTTCCCTCCCACTTGTCCTCCTTATTTGTAATGTACCCCGTCTTCTCCTCGTTCATAAACTGTTGTCGCTTTTTGATATCCTCCGCGTGTCTATCGTCCATCTCCACTTCTCCTCCATGTCTTCTATTTCTTTTCTTATCCTTTAATTTCACTGTTGCTTTCTCCTCCCCCGCCTCCTCCTCCTCCTCCTCCTCTTCCTCCTGCTCGCTACTCTGCTCACGTCCAGGTCTGTTTCCACTGATAAGACTGTCAGCAACGCGCAGTGGAAGAGATAACGATGTTGCTTTGCCAACATAGTTAGCATCATAGTTAACTGCTCTTCCTCTCTTCTCTAATATCAGCGCTAATGAATGTGTCATCAGTGATCTTTCTCCCTGAGCCAAATAGATGAGATGAGAGAAAAGGAAAGAATGGAGAGAGGGAGAAGATGAACAAAACAGGACAAAAAGTTATTTATTTTTTTATCCATTTTGTTTTGGGGCTCACGCTGCTCTATCTGAGCCCACGGCTTGAGTTATGGTCAGTCCGTTTATTGTTGTCATTATCTGTCTGAGACGTTTCCCGGTTGGTCTTTTTCAAAGGGAGACATTTTGACGAGTCGCAGAGGAAAAAGACAGACATAATTAAACTATTGATGCTTTGATTTCAGGGTCCTGGTAGCATCGTTAGTGTTATTCATAACACCTACTGTGACAAGTCAAAAGCACTAAACACAAGTCTCAATCAAAAAAAAAACGAGATAGCGAGCTAATTCACCATATTTACTGTTTATATTGCGTCTAATTGGAATGAAGAAAACATCTGTTGAGTATTTTAACATCAAATTGTTTGATTGTGTTGAATTAAAAACCCCAAAATACAGCAGGTCCAACGGACCCACAACACCTTCTGAGTAACAAAAAAATGAACACCAAATGAGAATTAACCCAACATTTATTTAATCATATTGCTCCTGAGGAGAATGACACAAACATATTGTATATCTTCTTTAAAGGGTATTTTAATTTTGAGCGTAATAAAAACAGAAGTGAGGTACATATTTATAAATCCTGTGAATAAGTACACTCTTTTAGTGTGGATTTGACTTTGATATATTTGGGTTATTATAAAGGTTTGGACTAAATTAGGGTCTCAAAATTGTGAAAAACTGAATTAGGATTTTTCTTTTTGCATTTTTACAACGTTGGAGGTCATATCTATAAAGAGGTCCATCTTAATACATCACTCATATGTACAATAAAAGAGTTATTGGTCACTGTAATTAAAAAACCCAAAGTCCTTGTTCAGTTGAAACAATATGAGGTAAGAGTTAGCCTTTTCATTAATGTATTAACTAATTACGCCAATAACCAATTAAACCAATAACTCTTTCGATGCACAAAATTGCGATATACTTAGTCGGATGTGAACCTAAACTATATGTAATTTACCTTAAATAATAGTACATGTATAATACATCTGTGGCAGTTAACAGCTTCACGTTTCTTGAGCTCTTTCCAGAGCGGCGCATCCTCAGCATCGAGTTACCTGATGATAAATAGTTTGTGTCACATGAGAAGCGTATGGTATTTTTGTGAGTGTGACCACAGTCGGAGATGTAATTCCACTTGGCTCTGGACCGTCGGCCTTTTGAACGGGCTGAAATGCAGAGAAGTTGCCAAACGCAACAGCAATGAACGAGGCTGTGATGAGCTCCAGGGCTCGCACAGCTGATAGGGAGCAATGCAACTTTGAACAAGGAAAAGACATGCATGTTCAAATCTAATTTCTTATTGTGGGATTCGTTTGCACATCTTGAGGCGCACACGCACACGGAGACGGGGAAAGGTAAGTGTGAGCATGAATCATGAGCACAACTGAAATTAAAACATGCCTTTGATGATAATGAAACGCAGACTCAGGAGCTCCATCTTATTGCGTTCATGCTTTCCTCACGTTGCACTCTCTTAAACGGGTCTGATGTGCACCAGTCGGGTTCTTGCAATATTCCATCCGAGCCATCTGATACATTTATGTCCGACCCGCGTCGCCCGTCCTCTCACATCTCAAATGTCATCCCATTCTGTCCTAAATGTCAGTGCAAATGAAAGCCCTCCCAAAAGAGCGGCTTTTAGAAAGGAGGCTGTCACTCGGCTGCCGTGTGAGGCCCGCGCTGGTATCAAAGTCTTACTTACATTTGCAGCCGTAATCTTTACGCTCTGCACCCACCGAGAAGACATCTTGTGCTACGCCGTCACTCTGCACACCCACCAGGAAGCCGCCGCCATCGTTGAAGGTGGAGCCGCAAAGCAAAGAGCAGGATTGTCCGTTGAACTGGAAATGATTTCATGACCTTGAAGTACAGAGGGAAAGGTTATTGGATTGCATGTCTGTTTCAGCAAATGTGGGTGAAAAAACATACAAATATTGTTCATAAAACTATTTGGTTCCAGTAATGTCGAGCTACTTTTCTCATTTCATACATGCAGAGTTTAACGGAGCTCATTCATTTAATTATTTGACGTCTGGCGCTCCATTTAATTATTTAATTATTTAAGTACAGCAGGAAAACCCGTAGAAAAACACCACCTGCTCCTCTGGTGCTGTACCATCAATAATGTCTCAATGAATCTGAAACATCAACAAAATGTCGCAGCAGATTAAGTTGCAGGCTCTCAGGAAGTTATTTATCTTCTAAGGAGAACACAACATACACATTGAACCCAAATGTCCTTTATTAAATTAGATCTGCAGTTAAGAAAGTTAAAAAATAAAACGTTTCTTTGAAACTTCCTCACATTGAGACATAAGCTAGTCTGCTAGTTGTGCACCAATCATTGATGGCACAAAGGTTTCAGTGTCAGTTAAGAACAAGTTACTAACAGCAGCTGTGAGTCTATTATTACAAAAACAAGCAAATAGATTATTTGAAATGATCTTGACTTGTGAGGAAATAACTTGGAAGACAAGTCAGGGAGTAAAAAGTACAAGATAAAGGTCTTGAAATAAAGAAATTCTGCATTTCCCATCAGGGTTTGAGGCCTTAGGGCGGACATGGTGAGTACCAATGAGTACTTTTCTGAAAAATATGAAAGAAAGCAGAACAAAGACCATCAGCCTGTTTGTAAATGCAGGTCATCTCCATTGAGTGAGGACTCCAGTAGATGGAGAACATCCCAGCTGGATGTCTTGGAAAGCATTTCTCCATTGCCACTGAAAACAGCCCTTTGTGGAAATTAGCTTTGTGGGAGGATTGTGCCAGCCACATGGATTCATATCAGCCCGAACGTACAGTGTACTTAGAGAGTGTACTCTGACTCATCAGCTGCAGACAGATTAAACCTCCATCTGATCCGAACTCCGGCAAAGTTGGATGATCATCAAAATTGACTTGGAAGTCAGTTGAAACTTTGAAGAAAGCCCACATGAGGACACGTTCCCTGTTTGACTAAAGGCGACCACCTCAAAGCAAAGACACTTTGTTTGTTTGTTTGCTGTTTTTGAAGCCAGAGGGAAGTGTACTTAGCCAGGAGTTAGCCTTAGCCTTGAACTATAAACCACTGGATCATCGGTGTCGAGCAGTATTAGACAATAGTGTCAGGAATTACAATTTCAAATGTAGTGTTTGCTTTACAGTTAACACTCCTCGACTTCAAAAAAAAAAAAGAAAAAGCTGACCTACTTTGGTTTTCTTGTTTTCTGTCTAAACAGTATGTTGACGGTCAGAGGACTGGCGAGCTGAAGGTGTGCAGAGGCCGCTCACCTTTGCAGAAAGAGCACATATATGTCTTGGACTGGCTCCGAGGTCGGAGCGGTCGGCGTTCGCAGGACTTGGACCTCCAGCAGGCGTCGTGACGAGCACGATGACCTCAGGGTCGCAGGCCAGACTTCTTCTTTCCTGCGATGAGCTGTTAACTGACCTCGGGGGCAGTCAGTCAGGCTGGAAGAGTGTGTGTGTGTGTGTGTGTGTGTGTTTGAACCTCAGTTCTTTTGATCTGATTTACCCTGACAAGGCCACAGGACCGAACAATAAAAATGTCTATTTTCTCTCTCTCTATCTCGTTTGCTCCCTCTCTCTGCACGCTTCGGGCGAAACGGGGGAGATGATTAAACAGAACAAACCCACTTCAAGAATGACGCTGCCAAAGAACTCTTTTTTGGGGAGCGCTTTGATCCAGAATGATGCAGCCAAGTCATTTTAAAAAGACCCGGTAGAGCAAACATTTACATTTAAATATATATTTGCAATTGAACTGTCAGATAGCAAAAGATTCACACCCTGTGAGGATCGCTTATTGTGGGATTGGCTCCCAGTTTTTGACACGCTAACCAAATAGTAGATCATGTGAGCTAGTTCTATATGTTTTAATGTCTCTTAAGAACTTTTGATTGTTTCTTTGTCTGTTTTTAGCACCGATGCATGTCGTTTAACTCGTTAGATTCAAGTCACTAAGCGAAGCTTCTGTTTTTCTGGAAGCTAAATCCCTGTTGATCTTTTTTAAACCGAGAATATTTTATAGTCTAACAATACTTACTGGTGTTTTAAATGTATTTCCAGAAGCATTTTCTAACCTTCTGAATGAAAAAATATTCCATCTATCATTTATAAAAATACATACATTTACTAAGTGGTAACTGGTAAAAAAAAAAATAGTTTATCCAGATATAGAGAATATTATTTTCTGCAGTGTGTTATCATGACATGCATTTGAATAAATGTAATTATAATACATGAAGCATTTAATGCAATTAATTCAAATTTAATTTCTACATTGTATTTTATTGAATCTGATACATCTATATTAATTTAACCTTCATCTTAAACGTGTCTTGGTTTTGTTTTTTGTAAAGCACCTTTGAATTATTTTTATATTCTTTTTTTATTTATTTTTTTTTATTTTCCAGGCTCCAAATTGAGTCATCTCCCTCTCTTCTGAATCATCTCCTCTTTCAGTCTATTCGTTTTTCCTCCTGCCTGCATGATGACAGAGACTCCCTAAGCTGCGCGGCCGGCAGCAAGGAAATGTGAATCCAAACAGCCGGAGCAGCAGCAGATAGACAGTGACTGAGGGAAGGGAGGGAGGGGGCAGAGAGAGAGAGAGAGAGAGAGAGAGAGAGAGAGAGAGAGAGAGAGAGAGAGAGAGAGAGAGAGGGAGAGAGAGAGATGAAAAGCATGCTAAGTGAGAGAGAGAGGCGCTCACACTGAAGGAGGCAGCGGCAACAGCTCCAGCAACAGCGCGCCGCTTCTCCATCCTCCCTCTTGTAATCCCACGTCCACGCCGGGGGAGATGGAGGGCGCCCTGACCCGCTGAGGAGCGCCGTTTGAAGGAGAGGGAAATCTCACATGAGCACCCCCCCTCTCCCCTTCCTCCTCCTCCTCCTCCTCCTCCTCCTCCCCGTGAGTGTGCCTGGATCATATTTTGGGACAATATCCAACAAGGAGTGAAAGGAGGTGTGTACACATACGAGCCTGCCGGCTGGAGGGAGGAAGGAAAGGGAAGGAAGGAAGGAAAGAAGGAAGGAGGGAGGGAGTAAGAGCGGAAAAAGAGGGGGATGAGAGGCAGCTTTGGTACAGCTGCTGATGCCAGAGTCTGAGAGCGAGACAGAGACGGACTGAGGAGTGCAGGAGCCGGCACGTGCAGAGCGGTGTTGGCAACTTGTGGGTCGAGAGGAGAAGAAGAAGAAAATAGATTCACAAACGCGGACGGCTGGACAGATGAGGAGGCATCAGGGACCACGTTTCAGTCCTGGGTATGTTCACTTATCCTGCACACAGGTTATGGACATTTCACTCACTCTCTGTTTGCTGTGATTTTTACCGATAGAGCTCAGAAACACACACAACGCAACAGTGCATGCTCGCACATCTTCCGGGCTGACGACTACCCGCCCTGACAAGTCTCCCTACTTGCCCTTAGATACTTGCAGCAAGGGAAGCGGGATCAGGAGGAGAGATTGTGCCTGTGTGTGTGTGTGTGTGTGTGTGTGTGTGTGTGTGTGCCTGGTCATGCTTTCTTACCATCTCCATCCCGTTATAGCGTCATTGTATACAGCACTGGAGGCATTTCATAATGGGTTGTGTAGGCTGTCAGAGTGATGCATGTAAATAAAGCTTCACTGGTGGAACGTCGCCGTGTTTCACGTCAGCCAGACAAATTAAACAGTCACTCTGATTTAACACTTCCTTTTTTTTCTGTGTGGCTGTAACGTTGGTCATTACATTCATTCTGTACGTGAGTTACTTGCGGTCCTAAATTGTGCACTCTGATTGTGTGTATAACTTGTGCGGCTGCTGTTTGTGCGCTCTGGTCTGAGACACACTGCAGGATGCCATGTGTGGTCGCATGACATGCATGGCCATGTGTTATGTCATGTTGTGGCAGAGGTCATATGGCTTATGACAGCAGGTGTGCATGAGGTGTATCAGCCCCCTCCCTCTCTCTCTCTCTCTCTCTCCCTCTTTTTCCTCCATCTTTCTCTTTTCTCCATTTCCAATTATAGGCTGTCACTTCTCTCCCTTTCCCCCCCTGATCCTATCTGCTGTTTCTTTTTCTTTTGCTAAGCAATTACCTTTACCTGGCTCTGCCCCTCCGGACAGCACGGCTGGCTAGTTTCATGTCGGCCTTTTCCACAATCCAAGAGAAGGATGGGGGGTGATTTCATGGACATTGCCCCAACTTTTTATCAAAGAGTGACCTCCAGAAAGCCTGAACACGGCAGCTATACTTCATATTATTGCTGCACTCAGATCCAGAAAAGATATGTAAATAGGAAATGGCCGCGTTTTTTTTTTTTTTTAGTGTGCCGAAGAATTATGCCTCTAATCATGCAATCAGCTCATTATTTCCGGCTCCTCATTAACTTGTTTGGGTTTATAACTTTATCGCTGCTCACGGTCTCTCTTCCTGAAAAAAAAGGGGAGAAACATAATTCACCCAGACGGAGCTGGCGGGCAAATCGCTCTCAGCATATGGGCAAACTTTCTGTTTGTGTCTGAGAGAGAGGGAAGACTTTCCTCCTAATGCAACTTTTCTTCCCCGCTGATTTATTTCCCTCCTTAATGGATTTAACTTAAGTTGGAATAGAAGAATATACTGAGGTGATAAAGGAAGAAGGTATATGGAGTCAAAGGGAGAGAAACGTCTGAAAAATGAGAGACTGTTGGTGGAAATGTTCGGCCTCACTGTTGACAGGCGCTGATTGCTGACGTCTTCTCAGGTAGTTTTCAAGGCCACTGGGGAGGAAAGGTAAAGGAAGAGAGAGAGAGAGAGAGAGAGAGAGAGAGAGAGGGAGAGAGAGAGAGAGGGAGAGAGAGAGAGAGAGAGAGAGAGAGAGAGAGAGAGAGAGAGAGAGAGAGAGAGAGAGAGAGAGAGAGAGAGATTGCCACAGGGTGTTTGATTTATTAATAAGAACATTCATCTGCCTCTTGAAGTAAAATTCAGGTTCATTATGTTTATTAATTTGGGTCATTTGTTGAAGTTTTGGTCATCATCCCTGTCAGTATAATGTTGTACTCACGTGAATCGTACTCGTACAAACTGATCCAACACAATGACACCAGATACCACTTTATGGCAATTTGATGTTTACCTAATGTCGTGTAAATGATGTGTAATGTAAAATGTGTCCGTCACAGAGACATTTGAGACTTTTAGTGCAGTCAAATACTCCTGCAAAAGGCTCATTTCTTTAGTTTTACAGTGTGCAACTTACTGATAATGTTGCTCTATATCTTCTGGATGTGTAAATATGCAACTGTTTGCTAAGATGCTTGCACAACAACTTCGTATGGGGAAATGTAAATGTTGTAATTACAGCTTGTTGGGCTTGTCCAAGCCAGACTTAATAAGGCTTCAACATCGATTCAAAATTGGCAGACATATAATTGCTTGAGGGATCAGACAGCAGGTAAGCATTGAGAATGCAGAGCTGTGCGTTGTTGTACTGTTTGTACAGAGACTGAGCACCAAATGTTAATATGGACCTCTTAATGTCACAGCTTGTGGACATTAAAGATTTGACGGTATATGTAAGACATGACTCTTTGCAAATGAGTCCATCATAAACCTGCGTGCTCTTGTCTCTTGACTCTGGCTTTGTCCGACTTATTCCAGCAACTGGTGAGTGCCGTTGTGTTAAAACCAAAAGGATGGACGGTCAAAGCTTTAAATAATAAGACAAAGGTTGCATGGAACCAGAACCATTTCCATTTAAGGCTTAAACGCCTCAGCAGAGCGGGGCGTTCGGGTGACATGGGAGATTCAGAAACACGGAAGGTTAAAAGACTTCAGAGAGAGAAAATGTGAGCGTGTGATGAGAGGCGCAAAGGAGCGATGATTGGCTGCGCAGGGAGAGGATTTGATTGGGAAGGTGGCCGTGGGTATGTGGGCGTGTTGAAGGAGCTTTTGTTCTTGGTGTGTGCACAAGTGTGTGTGTGTGTGTGTGTGTGTGTGTGTGTGTGCACAAGTGTGTGTGTGAGCAGGACGGTTGACCTTGAGAAATGCACTCGCAAGGTCTTAAAAGATCAGTGGGAAATTGCTCCTATTAGAATCCTGGAGGTGATTGAGGTGTTTGCCTGGAGAAGAGGGCAACGTCAACATCTATACCTGCCCATACACACACACACACACACACACACACACACACACACACACACACACACACACACACACACTCACGATCAAACACCTGTCTTTATGAAGCTGTGGCATTACAGAGCCTCGTGGTTGCATCAGAGGTCGATCACAAAACTGAATTTAACGGTCTTGCTTAGTGTCCAGATAAATAATTCTGAAATAATATCAAAGTGCAATTTATTTTGTCTGATAATGCAACTGCAGTAAGATATGTAATATTATAGGGAATCCTAGTGTTTGCATCATTGAAAAGTATAGATAAAATTATTATTTTATTACACAAATCTGTGACACACACACAGCACGGTTATTGTATTTAACCTTTAACAAATATTGTGGAATTAAAAGCACGACACCAGTCAACAGTGAACAGTGGGCTTTGGTCTCCGAGCCAATAACCAGCAGGTGGGAACTCAACTTATCTGCAGTCTCGCTGCTCTATCGCGACCTCCTGACCTTCTTCCTGAACTCCTCCTCCTCCTCCTCCTTTCGCCGTGTCTAATCATTTCACTCTCTCAAGATACATTTCTCTCTCTCTCACTTTCTCTATTTTTCTCATTCTGCTCTTCCACTTTCCATTTTCTGTCATTTTCTTTCTCTGCCTTTATTTCCTGTCGTTCATCCTGCTGAACTTTCTCTCTCTCTCTTTCCCTCTCTGGTCTGGTTTTAAGGTCACCTGGTATCTCCTCTCGCGTAATGCTCATAATGAATTAGCATTTAGCTTTGCTTCATTATTTAGTCTGACTACCGTCCCTGGAGTCATTCTCTTTCAAATAAACTATCGTATTAAATTTGGGGATGATTGAATCTTTCATTTCAAATTACAAAAATCTTGGAGCGATACAAAGCCTTTCCCGGTCCCCTGTTAAATAATTCAACACCATCGTGACCAGAAACTACTCATCTCGGGAAAGATTCATTTAAAAATGAGAAAAGGGGGCACATTTAATTGATTTTCAAGGTTTTTTCTGTCAAACCAATGCAAATATATTACTTTATTTGATGGTTTGCAGTTACAGTTGTCTCATTCAGAAGAAAGCTTCTTAATTCAACACTTCACTTTGAGCCTTCCTGATATAAGCAGAAAGCAAAAAACAGAACTATCTGAGACAAATAGTCACAACATCACATAACTACAGCCAATATTATTAAACTGCTTGTACAAACACATCATGAATTTACACAGTTTGGTTCTTACAAAGGAGACAACAGCAGCAGCGTATTGACCTTCACGCTGAGCCTTGAACAGACGCCATGTTGTTGCTAGCTAGCGAGGTTGTGAAGCAGCAGATGATGACGCAAAAACAACTCCATCACTACTATTTACAATCTCACCGCGAAGACGAGAAGAGGCGCGGCGTTCGGGCCGATCTCACCGCCAGACCTCCATCCTCTCGTCCTCTAGCAGTGAATCGATAACCGAGTGCGTCGAGATCCTTTTCTGACTGTCGAGTCTGAATTCCTGCAGATTTCGACCTCTTCGGTGTGACTGTGCCGCGACCGGCTGTGGGTCTGATCTTCACAGAACATTTGGAAGACAAGATTTTCTTGTCGCGGCTACAAATGAGACTCGTGTAACTTGAAGAATATTCCTTCGGTCTAAAATGAAAGCTTATATTCGAGCGTTTTCCTCGTAGTGATATCTGATTCTGGTTCTTAGGAGAGAGCCAACTGAAGGAAACCATCACAGGAAGCTCTGAGCGTGAGGAATGAATGCCCATGAAACAGTTTAAATTCATTTATTTGAATAAAAACACTAATTAAACAGAGACATACGACTCACAGGGACACATAGGACACACAGTACAAGGAGACAAGGAGACAAGGAGACAAGAGAGGCAACGAGCAACAGGTGGACACAATGAGGGCAGCACAGGTGAAGCAAACACACAATCAGGAAGCAGGTGGACACACAATACATGCGTGTGTGTGTGTGTGTGCGTGTGATAGGGTTGTCAGGTTGAACAGGGGTTTTCAAAAGGTTTCATAACTGTAAAAATGTAAGAGTGAAGACACATTGAAGACACAAGATATTCATCGTTAAGAGCCTTAAATTCAGGATATCTACACATCGAGCAGCGAATGTGAGATTTATAGATAGATATACAATTTGCAAAGGAAGCTGTTAACACTGTTGATCACTTTGAATATCCTCACATCTTCATCTGCCCCTTTATGCCCAAATCAAGATAACAATACTTAAACTATAGACAATAAACCCGGTGAAAACGCTGGAATCAATTTTTTCTCCACACCTGCTTTTCTCTGTGTTTGAGTCGTCGTAGGAACCCCAAATTAATTCCAATACTTGTGTTTATTGTATGTATTTGTTCAGCAAAGTCTTGTGAAGAAAATGTATATCTGCAAAAAAAATCACTTTTAAAAGATATTTTGATGATAACTATGAACATCCAGCATGATATGAGCCAGATTCCCCAAAAATGCCTCCTGGAGCGTCAATAAGACACCTTTTTGGAAAGATTAGGACCTAAAGAATCAGAATCTGCAACAAAAATCACAATAAAACAAAGTATTGTCCTGTTAGGAAGGAGTTTCAGTCAAAAAACTGTGTTGTTCGGTTCAAAAATGGAAAAATTACATATTTTATGCCAAAAGATTGTCTGAATGGGGCATGCTGAGACTTAAAATTGGAGCGGGAGAATTTTCACGCACGGTTTCCAAAAGGTTAAAGTCAGTTGATGATGATAATAAACACTTTAGGCCATTAGCTATATTAGAAATAATCAAATGTAATAATCATGATATCTGGTTCTCTGCTTGAATGAAGGATGTTTCATTACATGTTGATGTGGGTCATGAAGTTTGTGGCTTTGCGCTTTTTGTCGCTTCGCAGATGTAAGTGCAGGTCAATGAGATTACCTTTCACTGTGTGTGTGTGTGTGTGTGTGTGTGTGTGTGTGTGTGTGTGTGTGTGTGTGTGAAAGTGCAGCCGTGCCCATATCCGTGATTGTTAATTGAATGTTAATGTAGGTTAAATAATATCACCTTGCTTTTTAATAATGCAACTCTAATAATGACCACACGCAGAATTCAGGAGCTCAGATTTCCTTTTTTTTTCTGTGTGTGTGTGTGTGTGTGTGTGTGTGTGTGTGTGTGTGTGTGTGAGATGAAAATCTGTTTTAGTTATTGTGATGCTGGTTTGATATTATAACTCTAAATATACACACATTTGCTGTTAGTTATTTTATAACTGCCCGGATGGCCTGTAGTGTGCATGGAAATGTGTGTGTTGTCGCAGCGTGTGCGTGTGTGCGTGTGTGCGTGTGTGAATTACCATCTAATGCCATCTGTAGAACAGACCTTTGGGGCAGGGGGGACGTTATTCATTAACTTTAGCTGCATGACTTAAAGGCAAGAGCACTGTTAATGTGTGTGTGTGTGTGTGTGTGTGTGTGTGTGTGTGTGTGTGTGTGTGTGTGTCTCCGTCGCTCTCTCTCTCACTCTTTGAGCTGTGACTCTGAGTGGATGAACAGCGTTCTGTTCCATAAGGACTCTGTTAAATTAACGCTGTATTGCTATTGATTTCTCCTCCGATCGCTCCGTTTGTTCAACACCATCCACGTTCTCCTGCGATGGAGGAAGGAGCGCTCGGTTGGTAGCTGTGATGGAGTGTCAAGAATCATTTCAGGAACAATACTCTCATTAAAATGTGTTGAATTTTATACCATAATGTAAAAAAGGGTCATGGAAAAAGCAAAAAAAGAGTGTATTTTGCATTAAAGGACCAGTGTGCAGCTTTGAGGTGATCTATTGGCAGAACTTGGATATAATGTGAAGATTCAAGTACAAAATTTGCCTCGAATGGCTTTACAATCTGTACGAATAGTATTATTATGTCGTGTGTGTTGTGTACACTGAAGATAAGAATTGTCGTGATTGTGTAAAATGAGCCGTTTGTGCGTCTCCACACGGAGCAGGTCCTCTTCACGCAGCCAGCTCGCGCTCTCAAGGACCAAACGCGTTTTCACATCAGCCACAATTGTTCTCCTGGTTGGCACTGGGGATGAATTTAATCTGATTGTAATCTGCGACCTCGCCGCTAGATGCTGCCAGATGCTTCACGCCGCAGCTTTAAACCTTCACGTCACGCTCCAACGCAGCGAGCATCATCGTGAGATGTCGTTTTATTCCGCTCTCCACCCTGCTGTGGGAATAATTGGTTTGGGTGAATGTAGATGGACAGATTTTCTATAATGTCCTTCAGCGCTGACCCCCCTATTCCACACACACACACACACACACACACACACACACACACGCACACACACACACATTCGCAGGCCTTCACACAGACATACATTTCGCTCTGAGGGAGCACAGATTCAACCATTATTTCTGCCTCACTGTTACACAAACAGGCTTGCAGAAGCCTAGGGACTGTTCAGCATTGGTGTGTGTGTGTCTGTGTGTGTGTGTGTGTCTGTGTGTGTGCGTGCTACACGAGTATACAGAGGCACACACACTGCGTCACCCTTGCTGCAGGACTGGAGGCATGTGGAAGTCACTTGAGGATGCCAGCACATATGTGTCACTTTGTCCCTTATGTGTGTCACGTTGGAGCAAAGAGGCCGGCGGTCGAGTCGCCACAGCGTCCGTTAAGGGCGGAGCTAAAGGTTAGTCGCCACTTTAATGTTAAACCTCTTTTCTCGGCTTTTTCCTCTTGTTTATACGACAAAACTCTCCCGAATCATCCGCTCCATTGCATCTCGACCTCACCAGTAAAACTGGCTCGAGAACGGTTGCCCTTCAGCAAGGCAGCGGCGATGCTTTAATAGCGTTTGAAAACACATTTTCAGAGAAGAGAGACTGCATCTCTGGAGAAGTTAAACTAAGACGGAAAGGCGTGCTGCTTTTCCAGGCTGAAGGAAGAGGAAGTGAGGCTGAACTTGTTGAAGTGATTGTTTGTAGAGTGAGGAAAGAAAAGCCGGTGGCAAGTTGCTTTTCTCTTTCTTTGTCTTCTTGCCTCTCTTCTTATTATCTTGACCTTGTTTTCTGCAAACTAACTCCATTTTAAAATGACCGCTCTCTTCCAACAGCTGTTGAAGAAAAACTATTTACTCTGAGAGTCCTGTTTGGAGATTTTCCTACGAGATAAACTCTGCCAAAAGAGAAAATAGCTCTTATTCTTAAAAACTTTCCTCCCGTAAAAGTAAAATATTCAATCGTATAATAGTTTCCTCTCACACTCTCCTGCCAGGCTCTTGAATCGATCACATCTCCTCGACATGATTGTTGAACGATTCTCATTATTCCACGGGTGATTCCGGTTTGACCCATTTCGGTCGCGAGCCGCAACATTGAGACTCCAAAACGACCCACAATGCAACACTTTCTGTCACATTCAAGAAGACTAGGTGATGTTGTGAATACATAAATATCTAGTCTGAGATTCTGACGTGAAACAGTGTCTCATATCTGTGCCAATACAGTATTCATAATCGTGTAATTCACTCTTCTCCTTTTTGGTTTTTCACTTGCAGTCTGATAGTTTCACTCTCGGCTGATTTGCGTGTCATGTCGTGTGTGTGTGTGTGTGTGTGTGTGTGTGTGTGGACTTTTTACAGAGAAGCTACTGAAACCCATTTGTCTCCAAACACACAACCTTTTTCCCGTCTCGATTCCTCGATCTCCTGTTCCTCCTCCCTCCGCTCCTTCCTGTTTCATCCTTGTTTTACACTTTTCCGTCAACTCTCAACCCGACGCGAGCCTTCCACTGCCTCCTTCCTTCCCCTCCTTTGTCTTCTCCTCCCTCCTTTTTAAACATCGAGTCATGAATTTATTATGCGAATCAAAATAGAGGAATGACTCTTTGTCCCCGTCCCTGCATGTCATTGGTCTCGTGATGAATAATGCAGCCACACTGGTTGAATTTTGGATCAGGAGGAAAAGAAGAAGGAAAATTATTATGGAGCCGCTCTATTCTGGCTATTTTCGAATGGCGAGCTGTCAGCGCCTTTCCTGTAGCACTCGTTCTCCTCCCTCTCTTCTCGCTCTCTAGCATTCCTCCCATCAGTTCAATCACGATCACATGAAGATAGAAAATATCCTCCTCTGCCTCCTCTGTCCTCAGGAAGGCCTGCGTGTAGATATGATGGCGTTGTCAGCCTTGTCGCTTTCATACAGAAACGCTGCGGGTGTGTTTACATGTGTTGTCTTTACGATGTTTAGGTTTGTGCATTTTCAAGTACGACTTCCCTCACGCTGTTTGTCAGCACTTGAGTGGTGATTATGGATACTGTTTTGCAGATTTCTGCAAGAAAAGCGTTGATGGCATGGCATGCAACGGTTTCATTTCATTTCAACTCCAAAAAAACGGCCATTGATCTCATTACGGAGCGCTTCACATCTCACTCTCTTTGACTCGCATTCAACCTTTCAGATGTGGAGTGTGTCACTATTGAACGCCCCAAAAGGAGTTCCACTAAGCTCTCAGGAAATCACAGGGGGGAGAGGCTGATTGGGAAGCAAAATATTGCGGCGGGGGATCTGAGGACCCTGCAAACGGTGAAGCAAACACATCTATACGTCGTCTTTACGTGGACAAAGAGACAGACGCACAATCTCTGCGCGCACATAAGGTCAATCACGCGCCTGGATACACACACATGGACGCAGATGCACACTCGGATGATTATTCTCGGCCTCCTGGGGCATCATTGAAACTTTTCAGCCGTGACCTCGCTAAGAGGGAGAGAGAGAGAGAGAGGGAGCGAAAAATGAGCATTAGAGGGAGCGCAAAGAATAAAATAAAAATGAAAGAGTCCTTGAATTTTAACCGGATGCTCCCCGGGGAGAATTCACATCATCTCTGTGTGTCTTCAATGCCGGAGTCCCATCGCTTCCCTTCGGAGCGCGAGGACCCTGACTGCTCGTCTGCGTCGCCTCACTTTCTAGCTTCTTTTTGGGAGGAAAATCATTTGATGAATCGGCGGCAAAAGGGTTTCTCTTATCTCGGTTTTAGCGCCGGATGAAGACATTTCTCCAGCGGGAGACTATTCTGCCAGAGCAGAGGATGTACCAGGGGATAAATGCCACTATCTGTTATCTGTAATGTGATCAGGGTTCAACTACATCATCCCTATAATAGTGTGTGTTTCTTGCAATGTGGTTAGTTTTTGGGTATAGTCAAGAATTGACCATGCATGAACTGTTATATTAATATTTCCTTCCAGCTCTCTGAATCTAAGTGAGAATCCAGTGAGAACACTTTTACCGATGCTATAGTGTCCAGCATCTTAAGATTATATAATTTTTTGTTTAATTTTATTGTCAAAGTGTGTGCACGTGTGTGTGCAGACACGCACTGCAGATACTCTGCTGTCAATAAACAAAATCACCTTGAACTCTCCCCGAACCTGGCAACCTGTTTAAGCTCTCTCTAACTCTTTGTCCTCTTCCTCCCCTGTGATCCCACTTCTCCTCCTCCTCTTCCTCCTCCTCTTCACAATGCTCTGTTTCTTCTCACCATCTTGCTCTGCGGTGTTTACAGAGCCTTCACAGCCATGTGTGTGTCTACATACATGTGTATATAGGGGTTGCTGTACCTTCCTCAGGGATCTCTGGTGAGAAAAGGATCTCGAAAATGTGATTATCACCCAACGTCCTGTGAAGCACCATCTTCTTACACACACAGACACACACACTCACACACACACAGTAGGATCTGTTGGTGTTGTACAACCACAAGCTGAACGGTTTTATCAGTGCTCAGGGATTTTCGCCTTTGTTTCCTCAGTACAAAGGATTTAGCTTCTCTTCTGCATCTCCATCCTTGTCAATCTCCGTTTCTCTTCCCCACGTCATCCATTCCCATTTTTTTTTTCCTGCCTTCACCTCTATTTCTCTGAGCTTCACACCCCCCACCGCCCCTCCTCATCCTCTCTTTCTGCCCCTTCATCCCCACATCTGAAACGGTATAGCGACCGCTCCCATTGGTGGAGCAGCCAGAGTCAGTGAAACAGGCAGCCAATAAGCTTTTGGGCTAACAAGGTCACTATTATCCATGAAGCGCTGCAATTACTCTGCCGTCTATGTCCCTGCCATGTATGCATATGCAATGTTTCCCCCCGTTCTTGTACCTGCACATGAAAACCCTTCTTGGTTGTGTGGTTTATTTACAGCAACACCTTGACTGACAGGAAAGGTAATATGTTATGGGATCGTTGGATGTCAGGTTATTCCATTTTCCACATCTCCTTTGTGCATTTTGACACAAAATGCACATTTTTTCTCAAATTGAATTGAGGAACTGTTGGCTTCTGTGCGATTTCACATACATTCACAATCAGTTTATGCATTCAGGTCAAAGCTATGTACATATTTATTGAATATCTCCCACATGTGAATGCGGCACCATGCTGCTCTTCAAAGACTGGGGATGGAAAGCTGTCACACTCCTCCCCTCCCCCGTCTTCCTCCAACTCATTGCTTTTCTCGCTGTTTACTTGCCACACAGACAGTTATATATATTTGTACCAGTCAGTCAGTCAGCCAGGCGGCGTTCAGCTTTTCCTCTTTTCCTTCTTCTTCTTCAGACGGATCTCGTCTTCTCGCTGACGTCTCGTGTTATAAACAAGAGAATATTTAGAACACAGAAATCCTCGCTGTGTGTTATCGAGCAGCATCAGGATTCCTGGGCCTCTCTTCTGGCATCTGACTGAGCGTAACCTAATTTGCATCATTAGATTCTCTCAACTGTGGAACAGCTTTGACCTTCCTCCATCATTAGTGACAGAGCGAGGCAGTCAAAGTGTCCCTCTTACCTCCCCCCTGTTCGCTCTTTCTCTCCTCTTTATGCTCCTTTCCTGTCCTGCATGTCCATCATCTCCTCCCCAGATACCCAAATCTATCAGTTGCTCACATTGTGGCCGTATCATGCAGCTCTGCACTTATCTTTTTCATTCTCCTCCCTTCATTTTGTTGTGATTCCTTCCTGCCGTCGTCGTATTTGCGGCGGTATCTCGAGGAGTCGTCGTCTGTCTTGGTTTAAAATTCCCCGTTTGGCTTTCACATATCTAACGAGCCGGAGAATTGAATTAATTTCTTTTCTTCGCAACACCGAAGGGATATAGAAACACACACACACACACACACACACACACACACACACACACGTGTGCTAAGCTGTACAGGGGGGGAAAGGAGCCGATGCCTTTCAGGTGAGATGTCTCCAAGGAAATGTTTTCCTAAGAAGCAATCGCCCCGCTATGAACGCAATCTGGGGCCGCTTCGTCGGCGCTGAGAAGAAAACGTGATTTCACTTACCAATGACCGGCCCTCGAGATCACACCACCATTTTGTCATCTGAAAATTCATTAGCCTTTAGAAAGGAAATGACACCAGAAATGAACTCCCTTCAAATCCCATCTATAGCGCCCGGTAATCACAACCGAGATGACAGCCTCGCGTTAACGTGAAGGAGAGATTTGTCTTCCCCGACATCAATGCAAGACCTCCTTTATCAGCATGACCCACACAATACTGCACGAGTACTACTACTACTACTACTACTACTACTGCTGCTGAATATGTTGCAAGTATTTCACAAACGTGAGGAAATGGCTCACGGCGCTGACCAAGCTTTTTTGGAAGCACGTCTAAGATAATTAATGAGTCATTTCAATCCACGCGAGTAATAAGGCCACAGATCCCCAGAGGGCGAGACTAATTCAAGGCTGTTCAGTCACTTGTCAGACTGCGTGTCACTCAAAATGATTGGTGTCTGCGTCTGTGAACGTTTTTGTCCATCAGACAGGTCAAGTTTTATTAAATAAGTTCATCTCCGCTATTCTTAACTCCCTGTAATGGCGTGTAAGTTCTCTGTCTGCCTGCCAGCTGCTGGGTGTCCAATCGCCTGGTCCGCACAGCGAGCGCCTCATCTCTCCTGAAAAGACGGCATTTATTTATTTGTGTATTTTACAGGGACAATGCACACTGATCAACAGTACCACTGTAAGTGAGCCAGAGTTAGCCCGAGGCACATTTTCATCTGCTGTCCCTGGACACTTTTTTTTATGTTAGCCTGAAAATACATACTAAAAAAACACAAAACAAATTCACAAAACTGAGTGAATTAGGATGGATTTATAAAACACTAGAGGCACATAATACATAAACACCGAACGAGACATGTCATGAGCACACAGACCGGCAACAGATGACATTTCAATACATCACAGCCATTCTGCTCAGATCGGAAAACGTATGGAAGCCCATTTCCGCCACAAAAAGCAAGAAAATTAGGACAAAAAATAATAATAATAATAATTAGGACCACAAAAAAAAATAATAAAGAAATTAGGACAAAAAATGTAAAAAAAAATAATTAAATTAAATAAAAAATTAATTGACTTTTTTTTGTTGCTTTATTTTCGTAGACTATCACAAACAAATTTGTCAACGAAAAAAAAAATCCCGTTTCATTCCAGGAGAGAAATGTATGGAAGCCCATTTCCGAAACAAAAAAAGAAATTAGGACCAAAAAAAAAAAATTAGGGGATGTTTTTTATTTTAATTTTGTCAACGAAAAAAAAAATTAGCACCAAAAAAAAAAATACAAAATTTTTTTTTTTTTTGGTCCTAATTTCTTCTTTTTTTGTGTCAGAAATGGGCTTCCATAGGCTCAGGGGAAAAAAAGAAGGATTTTATTTATTTTTTATCCTCAGGATGTGAAAATGGGCTCTGAAGTTGCTCCAACCTGCTCGTTAATGAGGCAAAGTCGCATCCTGGATAACAGGAGCTTGAAGTGACACACAGTGAAACTGCTGAATGGAGATGAATGAGGTTGAAATATGTCGACGACTGAAATCCCTTGTTCGAGGAAACCGTCTTGTACTTTACTTGTGAGCTACGTAACATTTCCATCGCCTTGTGATGATCATAGTTTTACTCACACGCTTTCAGGACTTGCCCATATGTACCCAGTGTTTGTGTATTTATGAGTCAGAGCTGCCAGTTGCGTTAGTGAATATATGTTGGGAGCATAAACAGACCATAATGTAGTGATAATGTGTGGGTGACCTTTGTTAATATGTAAACGAATCCGTTCCCACTTTAGATCTGGCATTTCACAAGTGTCTGACCCCTGAGCATCCAGATCACATGATTCCCTTAAAAGGTGGAGGGGGAAATAATGTGACGTCACGAGGTAGAAATAGTGTTTCTGGGTTCACTACAGCTGAAAACACACAAATGTAAAACCTGAGCAGAGACCATCTGGTTGCAGGCAAAGTTACCCATCTAATAAGCCGGATTCCTGGGCCGCCCTCTGTTGTTTGTGTACCACACAATATGTATCTGTGCGTGCGTGTGTGTGCGTGTGTGTGTGTGTGTGTGGCGCTCTCAGTGTGTGTATCTGTGTGCTCCTGTGTGAGCCAGAGAAAAGCAGGTCAAAACACAGCAGGGTGTGAGAATCCTCAGAATCGCTACCGCTAATTAAATGTGCCAGGCCGTTGCGTGAAACAAAAGGATCCATGTTGTGATCCTTTAAATGTGAGCACCGACTGGAATCCTCTTTGTTTTGAACATATTACAAGTTTAGATGGCCGGAGAAACTATTAACCCCTTCAGACCCACTGTTTACAGTAAAGGGACATCAGATATGTATTTGTCTGTGGTCACTTACGCCAGAATAAAGTGTCTGAACAGCAATCAGAAGGATTCCTGTGAACTTTTTTACAGACATTTATGATGCTGTGAGGATGAATCTTTAGGATTTTGTTGATTCTCTGACTTTTTCTCGAGCGCCACCATCGTGTTGTTAGCGATTAGCGAAGTTAGCATGCTAGCATGCATAGCTAGCTGGATGGTAAACATCAACTTGTGAACATTGCCAATGAGCATCATTTAGCACAAATCAGCATCGAGTCTCACAGAGCTGTAGTTGTTTTCTGTGTACTTATTATTCTGATGGTTGTTGTGAAAATCATGTCATAAAATATGTTCATCTTATCAAAGTGGTGAGGTTAATTAGCTAGCATGAACGTCCAGATGTTTAGCGCTTTCATTTGGGGGATGATAAGGAAAGTGAGTAAAGTCTGGAGGGGTTTAACTTCAGTGCAGCATATTTAATGTTGGACATCTGTTGTGTGTGTATGTACTGATTGTCTCATCGCCGTATGTGATGGGAACTATCCCTTCGTTCATCTCAACGTGTGTTTGTTCCATACAGGTCAGCAACGCGAGGCTGCCACAGACGAGGCACAACGTTGTGGTTATAGAAAAATCCAAAGATGTTTGTTCTACTTTTGAGAACAAACAGGGTTTCAAAATGATTCATTGGTTCTCTGCGATGTCTTGTTTTTGTTTTTCCCGTTAATCCCACCGTCCCTCTGTGTATATTCATCACAACCGTCAGACACGGGACTCTCTTCAGCTGTCAGATTGCACCCAGAAAAGAAAAACAGAGATAACAAAGACAGAGGGAGAACGAGAGAGAGACGGAGAAAGAGTGTAGGATTCCAGTTTAATCTATTTTGGGCGCACGAGGGGATTTCACGTAAAGGTTGAAATACCAATGCCGTGAAAGCTGAGACACTGAAAACTATCCAGCGATTACTTTTGTGCTCAGGATTACTTGCAATCTGATTGACTAGACAAGATACAGAGGGTTGTGTCGACAGGAGGAAGGTTAAGCAAAGCGCTTCACTGATTATCTTTCTCGCTTGCAGTGGGCACCAAAAATTTAATTAGTGGCAAAAAAAATAATAATATAAAGATACTTTTACTTCACAGGATTGAACCACACACACACATGCACGCACACACACACACTCATCATTGATGTTTGTCATAGATTTGAGACTGCACAGCCCTGTTGCTCATTATGACGGAGAGGAAAATAACAAAGTCAGTATTGAGTGGGAGCAAAATCAAGCAGGGAACAAAGTAACAGCACGGCGTCGAAGAAGTGAAGCGAGCACATTGCAGCTCTCCTTCTCAATGTGCGCGTTACCAACGACACGTTTGATTAAACACCTTACCTGCTGAAGAGCAGCTGGGTCTGGACACCAGTCAAGGTCACCAGATACTGACTCACTGGTTGGTTTAGTTGAAGAGAAGAAAGCAGAGAAACAGTCAAAAGCCCAAAGACGAACAGTGTTTGTGTCGAATTGAGAAGTTCTTTCCCTAAGAATCAATTTTATTTTTGTGGATTTCATAATCGTTTGAATGTTTAAAATGTAATTTGAACATTTGACACTAATCCGGCTGCAGGTCGCATTATTTTCATTAATGGTACAACTGATTATATGATTGTGAAACATGCATTTAATTGCTTGCTATGTGGTGTGAAAGACATTTGCGTCTGTCAACTCTCTTTCATCATTTCCCTAGTGTTCAAGTGTTGGACAGGACAGGTGTAATTTACTGTATTCAGTCCATAATCATTGATTAATTGCCTCCATACTTCATGGATCACTTTGAGGAACTTTCGCTGCATCGAGCGAAACTGAAAACAGACCAAAGCGATCGGTGTCGCGGGACTTCAGACGCTCTGCGGCGCCCCTCACTGAGGTCTGTGCACTGGTGATGTTCAAAGGGAAAAGACAGACACACACACACACACACACACACACAGGATGAAACAACCTTTTGGGCCCATCTCCATTCTGATCCACTTAGCGTTGTCTGCCTTCTGCCCACACATCAATGCAGACAGCTCCTCTCTGAACGCAGGGACATTTATAGTGTGTGTGTGTGTGTGTGTGTGTGTGTGTGTGTGTGTGTGTGTGTGTGTGTGTGTGTGTGTGTGTGTGTGTGTGTGTACTTCATCATCTGAAAATATGAAATGTATTTTTAGATGATGAAGTAAATAGTTTTGGGGTGGTGTTTGTTGGAAAAGAAATTTCCCCCTTAATGAACAAGCAGCACATATTGTTGTTGTTGTTGTTGTTGTTGTTTTATCTTAGCTTGTTTTAGCTTCAGTGTGTTGTGTTGTTGTGCCTCTGTGGCTGTGGTGTGTTGTTCTTGATGCACGGTGCGTTCAGCTGCAGTGTGATTAAGACTTTGAAGCAGTTGGAGAACACAGGCGGCAGTTTGTCGTCCTCAACTCGTGCATCTTAACTAAATAACTCTCAGTGTTTCTGGCGTTTCACTTTGCTGACAGAAAGACGGCAGCTCAGAGAAATCCCACAGATCCGTCAAGTAATTTTTTGGGGATCAGAAACTGTCTCTAGTTTGGTGGAACATCATCCCCTGTGCGAGAAGACAGTCATCATTATGGGAGTGATGCTTTCCCAAAGGGTGTGTGTCTCAAAGTGTGTTGCGTGGTGTGTGTTGTGTGTTGTAAGCCTCTTGCTTTGCTGCAGACTCGAGTTCTCAGGAGTATATGAGAGGATTGAGACTGACAGTATGGATATGTTACCTCGTATCCTCAGCTCAGCGGCCCGTCTACTCGGTGATGCAGCGGCTGTGTGAAAGTGTGTGTGCGTGTGTGTCCGTGTGTGTGGGTGAGAGAGACTTGGGCTCATGTCTTTCAAACTTCAAAGAATTACAATTGAAATGCTTTCAAGAGCCACTTTCTACTCATTTCAATAGTTTTGCTAACAGTGAAGAACAATTTAAATGTATTAATCATCTCACTTTGACTTCGATCAAAAATGTCAGAGAAACCTTTAAATAGTAGCTCATCATCGGGCTGAAACGCAGGCTAATGCGTGTGTTTGAGAGTCTGAAGCTCGTTATATTAATATAGTGATGTCACAGGTTCCTGGGGTCACAACGACATCGTTAAGTTCCTCTATCAGGGCAGCTCTCACATCGTCCATCACACACCCGTACAGGAATATATCCAATCAGAATCAGCGATGAAGATAAGAGCCCCTTCCTCTCTGTTTATTGTTTAAATATTAGATATTCCATCCGTCCGTGCAATGAAACACGAGTTCGTCAGTCTAGTATGCAGTTTACGTTTTGTTGGCTGTAATCAGATGAAGGTCAAAGGAGGCGGCGTGTCCGTCTCAATCAGTTCACACTCGCTGCCTCAGTGACTCAGAGTTGTCGGAGGAAGAGGAGGCAGCTCCAGTCGGTTTGCACAGAGCGACGTCACGAGCATCATCAGTGTGGGGATCCTGCTCTTTGAGCTGCCACCCAGGGTTTCTCATTATTTTGCGATGACAGTTTTCCTTTGTTATCATGGGAGGGTCTAAATTTGCGATGTTGTTTTTTTAGATTACAATCTGAGCGTTGTGAAACCTTCCATGAGAGGAGACACAGATACACTTAAATCGACTTTTCAGACTCACAAAAGAATCTTTCGCGTTGACTTGGACGTGATGTTGACTAGATTAACACGACCAAACGGAGACTTTCCAGGCTTAAATAAAAATCAATACAAATTTACCAGCGTTGTCTTCCCTCCCATTGTCTTCCTCTTCTCTCCCCCTATTCACTGCATCTGTATTCGACAGCTGCTGAGCTGTACTCCACACTCGACTTGGGCTTAAAATTGAGTGACTAAGCACAGATTTAATATTGGACTTATAGCTACTTAGCAACAGAAAGCACAAACTGTCAGCTTTCCTCTGAAAAGTAGAAACTTGTCAGGTTTGCACCTCGGTTGGTTGGCGACAATAAAATGTAAAAAGCTCTCTCTGTAAAATAACCTGCTGACTGCTCGCCTGCGTCGACGTCACTGATTCTATTTCGAGAGGTTTTTATTGAGTGTGTGTGTCTGTTTGTGTGTGCGTGGGTGTGTGTGTAAGTGGGTGTGTGCATGCAAAAACTAGACAAAGCTCAGGAAGGAGGAGATATGACGGTTGAGGAGATCCACGCTCTGCTGGCCGAATATAAAGCTCATAAAGGCAACCAGTCAACATGGATGACCTATTTACGGGCAGACACACTGCCACACAAACACACACCAGACAATGACCACAACCTCGTTTTTTCAGCACTCTTTGAAGCCTTCTTTCACGGCAACATGGCGTTTTTAATCAGGCCTGCCCTGTCTGTGAAAACCAGGTGAAACAACCGGTGTTTGAAACATCTGGCCGTGCTCAGAGCGGCCCGGTGCATCTGTGATTGGACGGGGATGTTGTTCCCCAACATCTGTTCATCAGGTCAGCTATCTGAAAGTTAATTATTTTTTGTTGCTTCCAGGCAGATTTTCCTCCCATTCTTCTCTCTCTCTCTCTCTCTCTCTCTCTCTCTCTCTCTCTCTCTCTCTCTCTCTCTCTCTCTCTCTCTCTGCCTGGACAGCTGGCCTGCTGCAGAACCTGTCAGGATAGTTGTTGGGATTTGACACTGCTATTACCTTAACATCTGCCGAATGTTAATTTGCAGGTTTGTGGTGTCAATTCGGGGGCCTCGCCGTGTGATTTCGTGTGTGTTGTGGCGGTCCAGATGTGGGAACGAGCTGCAAGACTTTCACTGAGCTCTTCTGGAAGTAGAACAGAGACACTGATGAAAAACCACCTGCTGCAACACAACTAGAACAGATACATCTTCAGTGTTTGCCCCACTGAACTCCTCTGGGTCCGTGGGTTTAATGAAGTGTGTGTGTATGTGTGTGTGTGTGTGTGCTTTAAGGATTTCTTGCCTGTCCTTGAGTCCAGCAGTGAGGACCTTGTCGGCCTCCACGGTGTCAGCTCACTGATTCATGCTGCAACCGCCACTGAGCCGAAGGATGACTCTCATGGGGGAGGACAGGCCGCATCCATCACACGGCCCGAGAGTTCAGACACAAAACACGCGCATACCAACATACCAGTACACAAAAAACAGAGTATAAAGTGCGTACCGGCCGCGTGGAACGCACATTTCGTGTACAGGAGAAACACTTACCGTTCAAAGTGCAGGAAAATAATCAGATCTTGAAGACAGACTGGACTTCTGTGTTCAAACATCCTCAACTTCTCAGTATGAGCTGCTATGCTGACACCACAGGCATCGCTTGCTACACAGCATCGCTTGGTGATACAAGGAAGCGGTCGCTTTTGAAACCAATGCACCGTCATGGTGCAAAAGCTCATGACGGGGAAGCAGCAGGAAGTAAAAGGGAAAGTGCCAGGAAACAGCATGGACTCTGCTCAGCACTTCCACACTTTGTAATCCAATTTGAGCAGCCGGAGCACACGGACTGAGACGCATCTCCAGAAATCTGATTAAAATCACTTTTCAAACATGGTTTGGCCAAAAAATTGCATTGCGTGTGTTTTTTAGCTGTCCGGAGTTGTCTAAACAAGGCCTTTTAGATTATATAGACTATAGAAAATGAGATTACTGGACATCAAGCACCCTACATGGATCGCATGTATTCAGATTATATGTCAGAATGATGGTTGGTGACGTTAAGGTTAGGAGGAAAAGCTCTTAGCAGATTCTCCCTCTGCCTCACCGTGTTCCTGTAACGTCTCATCCGTTGTGTTTTAATCTCATGATCTGTCTCAAATAATACAGCTTTTAGGGAAATATTACTTAATCTAAAGATAGATGATTTACAGCCGTGTTAATGCAATTTTTATGAGCGTTGGAGAAAATCATTTTCACATCCTCTTTCTCGAGTATCATTTATTATCCTCATGATTATTTCAACAAGAAACTTAAATTTCCACCTCATTCTGGCACTACAGGGGTCAGAGATTATCACCAAAGACCTCCAGTAAGGACTGAGAGGTGAGGACATGTAATCTTGTCATTTAGCTGGAGCTGGCTTTGTTTGATTTTGTCTTATCGTGTGTTTTTTGGGAACACCTGTAAACTTGTGTTTGTTTATCAGATTTCTCAGTTCCTCTCCTGGGCTTCACTCCACGGAGACGCTGAGGTTTGCCGCTCTGTTGTTGTGGTCATGGGGAGTTGTTGCTGGTTAATAGTGCGACGCTGAGTTGCTGCTGAGAACTGGGTCAGCCTCCCTCTGCCGACGTTTTGTCTCAGCGAATGGAAAAGTGTGCCAGATTTCAACCAGCTCCTTCAAATATGTCAAAAAAAAAAACACATTGTGTGACTGTCCGCCCTGGGGCTTAGTGGAGGAGACACACTATCTCTGGGGTTTCACTGTGCGTTTGTCTGTGTGATCATGTGTGAAAATATGAGTTTTGAGCATGTGTGCGAGGAATTTTACCACCATCATTTCAATGTTGCTCAAATCCCATTTCATCCAGTTGGATGCAATTGATGGCAGCAGGTTGAAACAGTGTGATGCGTTCAAGAGCCTCCAGAATCCAACTTTTTACAGAAGAGACTTGAGGCGAAGCACAGCGAGGAGAGACTGACAAGTCCTGCCTTTAACCGCCCGTTCAGCATAAACCATCCCATGTATTATGAATCTGTTTGACTCGTCCTTCCCTGCGTGAGAGAGCATTTTAACATGATGCTCCCTTTTGGTGATGATATACTTCATCTGCAAAATAAACAAGCAAATAGGCAATGTTTTATTATCTGGGGGTTTCTGGTGAGGATTTTATGGAAGCTCATTAACGCCACAAAAAAAATAAAAAATTCGGACCAAAATTTTTTAAAGAAATTAGGACCCCAAAAAAATATTAAGACAAAAAATGACTTTTTTTTTCTTGGACTTTTTTTTTTCTTAGACTTTTTTTTCTTTTTTTTTCTTTTTTTTTCCAGTTGACTTTTTTTTTTTTTGTTGCCTTTTTATATATATATATATATATATATATATATATATATATATATATATATATATATATATATATATATATATATATATACTTTTTTTTTTCATTGACTTATTTCTTTTTTTTTTATACTTTTTTTTTCATTGACTTTTTTTTTTTTCTTAGACTTTTTTTTTTTCATTGACTTTTTTTTATCGACTTTTTTTGTGTCGACAGTCCGCAGTCTGTTTCTTGACCTCAGATCAACACCTTCACCATCCAATAACTTTAGCAATATTATAACTGTTTCTCTGTCAGTCACAATTCCATGTAACCAACACTTTTTTATTTGGTTAATTATTATATTATTTTTTATTTTGTGTTATAATTTTTCCTTTTTTTATTTTGTGTCATAATTTTTTAGTGATTTTTTTTGGGCGGATTTTGAGCTTGAGGGCAAAAAAATGTGGCGTGCATTTTTCCCTCGAGTGTAAAAGTATCTCCACTTACTGCTAACGAGATGGACGCCGCGCTGTTTCACATCCAATGCCAGGTGCTCTTTGACTGTCTCCGAGTTGAAAACAGTGTGTGGGAGAGATGACGAGTCGCCTGAAGGAATGTTGAAGTGCGAGTGATTCATCTCATCGCTGCGCAAGAAGAACAAAAAAAAAGAAAGATTTTTAATTCATATCCAGAAAATAAAATGCCACGTCCTACGCACGCATGCATCAGCACATATACCTGATCAAACACATTATGTGACTTGAGTACGCAATGATTCAAACACTTAATTCTCTTCATATTTCACAGCGTGCACGGCTTCCAGGCATAATGTGAGTGATGAGGAGCTCAGTCTGGTGTTTATGCGCGCTGATAATAAATTAATTGTCTAAATGGAGCAAACCGTGTCGGTGCTAGAAGGAGAGCTGAGGAGCTGCAACGTGCAGGAAGTCAGCCGAAGCAGGAAGCTCCCTCACGTGCCCCAGTCCTCCAGCTCCAAAGCACAGATTCATTTGTGAAAAGACAAAATGATCTTGAACATCTTTCATGGCGCCGTGTTCCTGTAGCGTCTCATCAGTCGTGTTTTAATGCCGTGTCATGATCTGTCTCCAATATCCACAGCTTTCGGGGGAAATATTACTTAAAACTAAACATAGATAATTCACAGCAGTGTTAATGCAATTTTTATGAGCCTCGGAAGAAGATAATTTTCACATCCTCTTTCTCGAGCATCATTCGTTATCCTGGCGTTTCCTAAGTCTCTTCGTCGCTTCCCTGCTCTTCATTTTGCCCCGTCTGTCTCACCTTGCAGGTGTCTGGTGCACTGACCCTGCCTTCAGCAGGCGAGGAGTTGGAGGACCAGGGGCCATGGCTGGCTCTCCTGGCCCCGGCGGGCGTGCCTTAGTGCCATGGCCGAGGGTGCGGCGGTGGCTCCTGGCCGCCTCTCTGGTCGCCGTGATAACCTTGACGCTGCCGGGAAATAGCCGGGCGTGTCCGCCGCGGTGCGAGTGCTCGGCTCAGCTGAGGTCGGTGTCCTGCCAGCGGCGGCGGCTGATCAACATCCCGGAGGGCATCCCCACGGAGACCAAGCTCCTGGACCTCAGCAGGAACCGAATCCGCTGGGTGCAAGCGGGCGACCTGGCGCCGTACCCGCGGCTGGAGGAAGTGGACCTCAGCGAGAACCTCATCGCCACGCTGGAGCCCAACGCCTTCGCCACCCTGCAGAGTCTGAAAGTGCTGAAGTTGAGGGGGAACCAGCTGAAGTTGGTGCCCATGGGGGCTTTCGCCAAGCTGGGCAATCTGACCAGCTTGGACCTCAGCGAGAACAAGATGGTGATTTTATTGGACTACACCTTCCAGGATCTGAGGGGTCTGAAACATTTGGAGGTCGGAGACAACGACCTGGTTTACATCTCCCACAAGGTAGGTCATCTCCAGCGTTTAGTCCATGTCATCGCAAAGAAGTGGAAGGAGGAACATCCCATTTATTTAACCCGTCTCTAGATTAATTAATTAATTAATTACAGTACTTGTTTATTGTATGTATTTGTTCAGCAAAGTCTTGGGAAAAAAATGTATATCTGCAAAAAGAATCACTTTTAAAAGATATTTTGATCGTAACTATGAACATCGAGCATGATATGAGCCAGATTCCCCAAAAAAGCCTCCTGGAGCGTCAATAAGACACGTTTATGGAAAGATTAGGACCTAAAGAATCAAAATCTCCAACAAGAATCACAATAAAACAAAGACTTGGTTTGTTAGGAAGGAGTTTCAGTCAAAAAACTGTCGTTCGGTTCAAAAATGGAAAAATATTATGTATTTTATGCCAAAAGATTGTCTGAATGGGGCATGCTGGGACTTAAAATGGGAGCGAGAGGCTCCCAGGACGTTAGGCAATCACTACTCTTATTGATAGCGGTGCAATATTCTCTGTGGTTCTTAATAAAAACGTGTCGTTGGCTTTCTTGACGAGAGTTAGATGAGGATTGATTCAACTCTCACAGCACATTTAAAGGTTTAACTTTTCTTTCAACAAAGAAAAAGAGGAAGACAAAACTGAAAAACATTACTTTATTATTACCTTTCAGTCTTTGACATCCATTAGGTGTGAACATCCTCTGCTGGCCATTATGCATGCATGTCAAATAAGTAAATGTATTTTACTTTATGTTTTAAACCCCTGTATCTTCTTGATTTGAAGGCGTTCTCAGGGCTGGTGGGGTTGGAAGATCTCACAATCGAGCGCTGCAACCTGACGTCCATCTCTGGACAGACGCTGTCGTACCTGCGCAGCCTGGTCACCCTCCGCCTGCGTCACCTCAGCATCATCGCCCTGGAGGACCAGAACTTCCGCAAGCTCTCTAACCTGCGAGGTCTGGACATCGACCACTGGCCGTACCTGGAGTACATCTCCCCTCTTAGTTTCCAGGGCCTGGACCTCCACCGGCTCTCCATCACCAACACCAACATCACCTCCGTCCCCTCCTCCTCCTTCAAAAACCTGGTGCACCTCACCCACCTCAACTTGTCCTACAACCCCATCACCACGCTCGAGCCCTGGGCCTTCAAGGACCTGCTGAGGCTGAAGGACCTCATCATGGTAAGCACGGGGTTGGTGACGGTGGAGCTGCACGCCCTCGGCGGCCTTCGACAGATCCGGGTCCTCAACTTCTCCTCCAACGACCTGCAGACTCTCGAAGAGGGCTCCTTCCACTCTGTCAACAGTCTGGAGACGCTCAGAGTGGACGGGAACCCCCTGATGTGTGACTGCCGTCTCTTGTGGATCCTGCAAAGGCGCAAGACCCTCAACTTTGACGGCAGAGTGCCGGTGTGTGCCGGGCCGGTGGAGGTGCAAGGGGTCAGCCTCGGCGCCTTCACCGATTCTGCACTCTTCGACCACTTTACATGCCAGAAACCTAAGATACGCAACCGTAAGCTGCAGCAGGTAATGAAGACGACTGCATTTAGCTTTGAAATTTAGCAAAACCATCAAAATCATATTGCTTATTGTTTTCTTGCAAGCACAATAATCATCTTCTGCGTTTATTATTTCACGCCCTCCTCTCCTCTACCTTCCACAGGTGGTCGCTCGCGAGGGCCAACCTGTGAGCTTTCTGTGTCGGGCTGAAGGAGAACCCGCGCCCGCTATAATCTGGATTTCCCCGCAGCGCCGACGGATCACGGCCAAGAGTTCTGGGCGCGTCACCGTTCTCCCCAGCGGCACCCTGGAGATCCGCTACGCCCAGCTCACCGACAGCGGCACGTACATCTGCATCGCCAGCAACGCCGGAGGCAACGACACCTACTTCGCGACGCTCACGGTGCGCGGCCAGCCGCTGGACGCCGCCTCGGCCTTCTTCCTCAACCGCTCGCTGTACGGCGGCGAGTTCTTCAACGACACGAATCTAAACAGTACGCGCGTTTTCCTCAAGTTCACCTTGGACCTGACGACCATCTTGGTGTCCACCGCCATGGGTTGCATCACCTTTCTGGGCGTGGTTCTCTTCTGTTTCCTGCTGTTGTTCGTGTGGAGCCGGGGACGCGGCCAGCGCAAGAACAACTTCACAGTGGAGTACTCCTTCCGGAAATCTGAACCCGTCACCGGCAGCTCCTCGGGAGGGACCAGGAAGTTCAACATGAAGATGATATGAAACAACGCAGCCAGGGGTCCCTCGGGGGAGGCATGAGCACGTCCCACAAGACGTGTTCGACACGCGCAAACACACACAGCCACTGACTCGCAAAGAAGCGTCAAAAGCACAATATAAGTTCTTGTCTATTGGCTCTATTCAAAATTGAAGCGCCCGCGTCAAAAAGCAGAGCCGTGATCCTTCAGCCTTAAGTTTCACTGGTTTTATTCAGCTTGTTAAGAACTACAGTATTGATTGGAAGGAGTTCCTCGTCGTCCGAGCTTGATAAAGCACAATAGAGTTAAGAATTATAGGAGATAAGTTTTGGAAAATGGCATGATGGCTGAGCTGTGGGAGACCGGTAGCCCTGTTTCTCTGCTCCATTCATGAGATAATGAGTTCCTCTTTCATTTAAATGTCCCTTTACAGTCAGGGGTTTTAAAGGGAAGGTGTTGCAGGGAGACCGGGCTACCATCCCGCTATATATAAGTAACAGCTATGCTCTTCTAAAGTCTGCCCTGTTAAGAATCATGCATGAAGAAATGCAGTCGAGCGTTAAGTTGTGAGTTCATGCCACCAAATAAAACAAATTGTTTTGAGAGACATTTTGAATATGTTTTTCTATAGAACATATAAGAGCCTCCTTTAGTCATATTGACCACGGCAGCACTTATGTTACGTCAAGCTTAAAGTCTGAAAAAGAAGCGCTGCATTTGGACCGTGAGAAATAGACAAAAGATTTGGCCTTTTCCTTCTTTGTGAGTTGTTTTGTTGTTGCAGCGTCAGCTGTGTGAGTTTGGGGCGAGCACACTGGTCCGGAGCCGCCGTGGCTGCCCGTGCGGCCCGGATGGGTTTTTGGTTAGGAAGTCAAGCCCACCGGACGCGGGGCAGCCGCTGTCATTATGGAAACCAACACACCAGAGAGCAGCGGGGACCAGGCCGGCGGCCTGCAGGAGGGGTCGCCGGGTGGAAGGGAAAAAGATCCCGACACCACCCGATTGATGCTCTTTCCTCGACGAGAGGCGCTCCGCCTGCCGGCCTCCTCCCTTTGTCCCGGCCCTCTGCTGCGTCGGTTGGACGCCTGACCTTCCCGGCGCTGCCAGGGGGGAGCAGCCCGGAGGGTCGGGTCACACTCAGAGGCCGACAGAGGACACACAGCACCGAGCAAACACACACACACACACACATGGCAACGTATGTACAGCACCTTTTCTCAGGAAAAGTGACGTAACTCGCCTCCAGAGCGAGTGCAAGCACACAGACGTGCTCTGTTGAAAAAATATTACATTCCAGCAATACTGTACGTAGAGCCATAAAGCCAAAATCATTTCTCTGAGAGAGTAAATGTTTGAGTGAAGAAACAAAGCCATAGTATGTGTAGGGCGTTTTTTTTTTATCGCGAGCCGTGTGCATGATTCAGTTATATGATAATCAGTATTGCTACTGCCATCTTACAAGCTGGTGGGATGATCACAAGACCATCTGCTGTCGCTGGGCTTGCATAGAGTTGCACCCCATAACACACACACACACACACACACACACACACGGGAGTGGTAAAACCTCATCAAGGTGACTTGGATTTGTAGAAACAACAATCACAGCTGCAGCAAAGTGTGACGCTGCTCTCTCTCTGTCTCTGAGTCGGTCAGTGTGTGAATGTCTCTGCCCCCCTAGCCCAGTGCATCCCCCCCTCCTCACCCCCTCCCCCAACACACCCCCCACTGGGTCCTCCTTTGGGAGGGGTCCCTGGCTGGAGAACGAGGATTTAAAATGTAAATGAAGTCGTGTTAACCCTACCCACGCCATGTGCATCGTAGATTGGAGAGTAGTACTGTGGTTTAAAAAAAAAAAAAAAAATCCTTTTAGGTGTTCTGTTGCTTCTGGTTTGTCCTCTATTTTAATTTCCTCGGTTGTTGTTCCTCCGTAAACCTTTTGAACAGTTTACCATTTTTTAAAGTTCACCCTCCTCCGTGTGGGACTGTTCTGTTCTCAACACATCAAATTGTTCCCGCACACTCGACCTCGCTCGTGCCCGCCGGCGTGACAGTGAGCACGACAACTGGAACCGGGACTTAAGAAACTAGACGCAAGCTAACGCAGTGGCGCTAACGCAGTGGCGCTAACGCAGTGGCGCACGCTAACAAAGCGTCAGACACTGAATAGAGATGTCACCGGGTGGTCGACAGAATACGAATGAAGAAAACAGAGTTATTATATCTTTAATATTTGCATCTAAATGTGTACACTGGATAGCTTCTGGGCTAACATAACAGTAGCTTATAGTTACAAGTAGTAATTAACTAGCTAACTAACACAGACTGACTCTTACGATGAGATTTAACCAGTGGTAATGTGCTGCTAACAATGGATGCATATGGTTACAGTATATATATTAAAGATTGTGAAAGATTAATGCAGAATTCTAACAAAATCATCGATGCAACGGCTGTTAAGTTTAATCTATATTTCATTTTTTTTAAACCAGCTAGTTGTTAATAGGAACTTTTGAAGGACACAAATATGTGCAATATGTCACGAGAAGTATTGCTGTCGTACCGTAAAGATCTGGAAACCGCCATCTAAAGCGTGTACAACACTTTAATAAACCACGTGCACGGTTTGGAAACAGTTTTTCCCAGGTAAGCTGCACCTTTAAAATCTCAAAACTTTGGCTAAATATATCCTGCAAACTCAATTTGTGTCCCCGGTGAGGGACGATGAAACCACGGCTTCTGTGTCAGGATGAATAACTCAGCAGCCGTTAAAGATTCATGAGGCCGAATGAGTCTCTGATTAAATCGTCCTGGTTAGTTTTTTTTTAACGCCGCCGTTAACGGTGTCAGCGGCCATTTTTTTTTTTTGGTGTGTCGAGAACAGGACGTCGTCTTCGTGGACGTCTCCTCTCCCTGACCCTTTTGTGTTCCCATCCCCCGGCATCGCTCTTTGACAACTAGGTTTAGAAGACAGTGGGATTGTCTCGTGATTGTAAATAGGCGTTATCGTGCAAACAGTCACAAATGTAGGCGTAGACGAGGGTGTGTTTTGTTTCATTATCGCCTTCTCCTCTTCCTTCCCCCTGTGTTCTTAACATCCCCCTCCTTGTTATCCCCGTTCACAGTATTAGGCTGGATTATGGTTGTGTGGTAGTAGACACGTGTTCTGTGTGGTCGGTGAGTCCGTGTTGTTGTGTTATGATTTGCCATCCAACACGGAGCGTTGATCGGATCGGTGGAGACAAAAGATGAAAGGGGTGACCCAGGTTCCCTAAAAAAAAGTATAATAATAATAACAGACATTGGTTCCCATTTCACGCCCCACTCATTCCTGAAAAAAGCACATCTGGATCTTTCCCGCTCTGCACAGTGGGATCTTTCTCTGGATATGAAAGCCCACAGACTGTATGTGTTTTCTCTGCTGATATCTGAGAATGAAAGTCACACTTTACAAATGTAGAATATGAGGTTCGGTTGTTTTTAATACTGTAACTTTGAGAAGTACACTCACTTTCTGCCTGCCGTGGTTCACAAAGTAGTCGAGGAAGCGGCCCGTTGACTGAAAACAGACATCATCATGTTGGTCAGGGTTAAAAATATGCCTTTGTAATCTATTCAAGCCCCATAAGCCCTTGAAAGCTGAGCGGAGGCTTTTAAACAAAATCGTTCCTGTCCCCCCTCCTCCCTCCCTCTTTAATGTTCTGCCAGAGATTCATTATCAAAGACTTTAGAAATACATTAAACATTTGAGTAGAAAGACGCTTTGCCAAATCCAGGATTCCAGTACACACCTGCCTGACATATTCTCTGTGTTTTAGATGCCAGAGGAGCCGGAGCTTGATTCATTTCCTCCACTGTGATACTTGAGAAAGTAAGCAGAGCGATCCCCCCTCCTCCCTCCTCCGGTTCGCTGCTGCCTCGGGGTGATGTGCTGTAGTCTAGACGCCCCATTTACAGCAGCAGCAACCTCACTGTTAGGATACCTTCCACTTCAAAGACCCAGCCCATGTGAAGATGAACCCTTAGACACCAAGAATCATGGCCCAGTTAGGAGCTGAGCCTGAATTATTTGGGTTTTTTTTAACATTATTTCTCAAAAAGGGGACCAGTGTTAGCCGTACTCTCATTATTTGCCCGACAAGAAGACATTTCTTCCTGCGTTTCCTTGGTTTCGTCTTGTTTTGGGGGATTTGCTCTCGCATCCATCTCTCGCTGCTCGTCTCCTGCTCGTCCTGCAGCTGCTGTTTGGATTGGATTAGATTTGAGTTGAATTATCAGAGCTGAGAGGAGCAGTAATGGGATGACGGAGCAATGAGCCGGACTGATTGGGTGATTACTGGGTTTATTAATCTCGTTTCCATAACAGACCTCTCATGACAGCGTGTCTTGCAAATACTGGAGGCTGAATTCATGGTGTCACTTCAGCGTGTGCACATGAATGTTAAAGAGCAAAATATTACACACTTTAGTTCCCTCTAATCCCACAAAGAGACGACGACACAAAGCAGTCGCTGTTAACAGACACTCAGGTTTAATTGTGCATGTGGCAGAGCTTTGATAAAGGGTTGTTCAAAGCACCTTGAGCAGACAACTGCTTCATCTTAACCTTGACCAGACGACTGCGACTGCCCCTCTTTCTATGTGGCAACACTGACCCCAAGTGGTCGATGTGTGTAACAGCAACCAACGCACCAGTATTATTATAATGTGGTGGAGAAATAAATCAAGCTCTGGGTCTCATATAAAACACTAGACAGGATAAATAACTTGCTCTGTGGCAGGTGTCCAGGGAAAGGATTGCTCTCAGCTTACCTGTGAGGGAGTTATGAGGAGAGGAGCTGAGACTCAGTCTGTAGATTAGAGAAAGACTCTCAGTCTGCCCACCTTTACAACAAACTAGAACAAAACATGATAAAGTATCACAGCGTCCTTCTATCTCTGACTGTGGCTGAGAGATGAACATAAATCAGCTCCAATGACTTTCTTTCTTTGGGTTTTAGCAGGTTTAATCTATGCATGCCTTTTGTATACAGTGATCGGTCTTGCCAAACTCTCAGCTACACTTGTACAGAGAGCTGTGGGTGCCATTGTTGCTGGCCATGGGACTGGTTGAAACAGACTTACTGCGAGAGCAGGTGGGACCATGACCGTTTTTAATCTGGTGATCACCTGCATGTGCATTCACATATATTCAAAGAAGCGTGCGTCTTGCAGAAGAAGCATTTGTTTACTCGGGATGATTGTACTTTTACACTTATCTTATTCACACGCAGAGGATGTGTTTAGCTGTAGATACAACGATTGCTATTCCAAGCAGGACGCTGGGACTGATCAATGCTGTATGGGGATTGGATAATTAATGGCATAGTTTCATTGATCTGTCTTCAACCTCACCACTCTCTCCCAGAATCCCTCTGACGGAGGGGGAGGCATGCAAAGCTCTCACAGACCTGGTCGGCACTCATTCCTAGGTTTCCACATTACCTTTTTCAGATGATTTTCCTCTTTTAAGAACGAGATGGTGCCAGATTTGAACTTTTATTTTTTCACCAGGTCTGAGCCGATGCAATGCTCTCCCTCTCCCCAGAGGAAGCTGTCATTATGGTCTAGCTCTGCATTACTTGGAGCCCTCTTAGTAGTTAGTAAAGTCCTCAAATTGGCTTACTTATTGTCTCCTCTCTCTTTCTCTCTTCCTCTCTTTTCTCTCTCCGTCTTCTCTTTCAATTTGGCACTGACCTCGTTGAACCTTTTTAAACATTTTTCTATCAATCACTTCAGTTGTTGTGCTGTTTGTCGCCTCTTGACTCGGTCGCCACTGACCCCTGAAACCTGGGAATGAGTGCCGAGCGCTCCGATGTAATGCAGAGCTACAGCAGTAAGGCAGGTTGTTCAGAGTTGTTCACATTTAATGGACTGATCGACCATAAAGCATAAAGCATAACATCAGACTGGACCAGCGATGTGAGGATCCTTGGGTGTAAAGAACACAAACTGTACATATTAGATTTATTAGCCATATCATGTCATCAAATCTGTAGACCTCCTTGCCATGTCTGACAGAGGAAAATGACTGTTGAAGTGTAAATAGTGTAGTTATAGAAAAATAGGATTTAACGGATGCTTCTTTTCTCCAGGGATCGCCCGTGTTTTGTTCAGTCCCATGGCTGCTTGGTCTCAAAGGGGGAAGATGAGACAATAATGTACTTGTCTATAAAACACATATTACTTCTTTTTTTATTTCAATACATGTTTTATATACTGTCTGTCTTGTAAATTAACTCCTTTCGTCATAAAAGCATGATGTGACTCTGTCAGAAGCGTCCTGTGTGAAGTTACTGGTCAAAATGTTGAGAGAGGCCTTCAGCCACGGAGCCACCGCCAAAACTCTATATCCACTCTTCTGGATATATAATATATATTTTATATATATATATATACATATATATATATATATATATATATATATATATATATATATATATATATATATATATATATATATATATATATATTATAGCTGATATATATATAATATATATTTTATATTTTTTTATATATATATATATATATATATATATATATATATATATATATATATATATATATATGTATGATGCGTTAAAAATTTAAAATTAAATAAATAAAATATATATATATATATATATATATATTAATAGTCAAAGATGCTATAATCAATTTAGAGTTGGTAAAATATATTTGTGAAACTCAGTATTATTTATTTTTTTACAAACCAGTTTATTATAATCCTTTAAAAAAAATAAGATTTTAATTAAAGTATAAATCCTAAGAAAGATTTATTCCGTCCGGAGTGTTATTTTAATCAGAGTCCTTATTAAGACAAACAGAACAGAGCCGGGTTGAGTCTGTTGCTTCAGACTGAATGAATGAGTGAATGAATGGATGAATGAGTAAATGGACAGCCAATCACATGATTGACTCTTGTTTGTCTTGATTGGCAAAAGCAGATGATATGATATGATATTATTAATGTCATGTCCCAATTCTTTACTACATATTGGTTCTTAGCTGTTTTGAGTACGTTGTTTGTGACTTTCACATAAGATATAGTTTATTTTTCATCGTGCTGTTTGGCGTGTTCTCCCTCCATGCAAAGCACAAAGGAAGTAAACACATTTAAACACAAAGGAAGGAACACATTTACATAAACTGGAGGTGGTGCTGCATCGGCTCCAAAATGTCTTGGAGGAGAAAAAAGTAAGTACATCTTAGGAAAAACATCTTGACGTGATACTATTCTTGTGGCAACTTGATCGACATCCAGTGTCTTGTGTGATTTATATATTTGTATATATATATATATATATATATATATATATATATATATATATATATATATATATATATATATATATATATACATATATACATACAATGGTCAAGTTTGCTGATATATTTGTGTCTACTAACTGACAATATAACAATTATAGTATACAGTACACTATATGAAGTCATTATTATATTTAACTGAAAGGTTAACTGATACAATGAAAAAGAAAAACCTACATTAATAAATATAATTTATATATATTTTGATTGTGAGGTACATCAGTGTTTCCAAAGTCCTGTCTATGTTCCCCATGCTGTACATGTCCTGGACTGGCGTGTCCTCTTCTTTCACACCACCAGGTGGCAGCAGAGCTCCACAGTCAGACGCCACCACACAGAAATGAACAAAGTCAGCCAATCGCTTGTTTCTTTATTTGTTTTAGTCTAAACACACAATTCAACCCTCCTGGTTTTCACTCGGCGTATCATTCGTCCCAGTCATCACTGGAGTGTCCCTCCACAGGCTGAAGGCAGACCAACGTGACTCACTGTGTCGCCGGGAGGTGAAGATCAGAAGAAAGGCTCTCTGGGTAACGTTCGTGTGTGCAGGCATTTGATCAAAATCTTCGATTAGACGTCCACTTAACAAGTCAAATCCCCCCCCACCACCACCACATACACCTACACCTCCATCGTGGCCGGGGGGGAGGGTCCCGGGTGCCTCGGCCCCCACTGTAAAGGTCACTCTGCAGAGGTCAAAGGTGACCACACACACATACACCGAGAGCCATCCTTCCTCCTCTCCTCCCATTTCTCCTGTCCAGTCATTTTCTCTGCCCTCCTCCATCACTCTCTTTCTCTCTCTCTCCTTCTTTTTGTTTTTTTGTGTCTCTGCTCTATTTGAAATTGATTGTCTTCCACCATCACAAAGACACTTGGTTCTGATTGATCGGTAAGGGAAAGAGGGAGAGAACATCGACGCCGGGTCTTCCGAGCGCTCTGAAGTCTGTCGGAAAAGGAAAAAGGAAACGACGCCATTTTGACGCGCTGGAGGAAACCCGCATTTCAGCTGCCCGGCTGTCTGTTTGTTTATGTTTCTAGTTTCTACTAAAGCAGACAAACACACAGGCGGATCAAATTTAGATTAAATACGGATGAGAGGAAATACAGGAACCAAACAGAGAAACTCACTCACACCTGAAACAAAGGGCAGATACAGACATGGAGGTGTGGAGGCCATTTTCACACAAAGGGAAGAGCAGACGCACGGATGAAGCTGATACATGTACAAATACACACTTCCTTTTTAACAAATACACACATATTTCATATAAGACACAGACCTAAAAAGAATGTTTTTTTTCCCTGTTTCTCCCCCTCTTCACCTGTAGAGGTACAATTCATCCTGCAGTTTATATACACATATATAGTATCCATGCATAAAAGAATCGCTCATCCCAACCATAATGACGGAGGTGCTTTGGTTGGTTCTCTTTTTTTAATATGCAAATCACTTGAACACACTTTGGAAACAATCATTAAACACAAAATAAGCCAAAAAGTGATGCAAAACAGAAATTAGTGCATCTCTTACGTGTCATTTTCACCTCGATCTTGACCACTTTTCTCCATTTCTACGTCTTAACATATATTCATAATCATATGTCAAGGGATTTCTTTGTCCTCTACTGCTACGTCGTCATATCTTACATCCTTTCTTACCTGATCAATTATTCTTAATCCTCCTTTTAGAGTTTCTCCTAACTCCAAAAAAAGGACAACGTGCAAACCTACAAACAATAAATTAATCAACTCAAAGAAGATGTGAAACTATTGGACGGCTTTTACTGGACACGCTAATGAAATGAACATAAATAAATCTTTTAAAAAACAAAACAATCATTTTTGCTGTGACTTTAATGTCACTCCCATAGCTAAACATTGTCATTATTGTTTCACTACATTAACCTTTACAATAAAGATTTGAGGTATATCAAGATGAATTGTCTACACATGCCTCGTTGTGATGCTACCCTGGACGGAGGGACCAGCAAAGGGTTTGATGGGTGGAGGAGGGTGGGGGTGGGTGGAGGGGTGACTGGTGGGCTTCGTGTGTCTGTTTGGAGCTGATCGGTCTCATCGTTTCTGTACTGATTGATCACCAGTTGCATTGATACGAAGGTTAAAGTTTTTAGATGCGAGCCAATGGGAGAGCGGAGGGGTTTAGAGGGCTTTGTAAACAATCAAGAGACACACACACACATACACTCGAGTTACAAATTACACAAAAATATCTCTGGTGGGAGTGTGTGTGCATGTGTGTATCGCGGAGAGGACGTCGTCCCACCAGCGTGCAACAACTCAGACGGTGGAATAATATATGTTTTCCTTCTTGGAGTGAAAAAGAAAAAAAAAGTGTGTTTTTATGTCATGGGGACTCGCACTTGTGTTGCCCCCCCTTCACCCTAAACACTGTGTGTGTGTTTGTGTTTGTGTGTGTCTGTGTGTGCAGAGCAGTCCAACCCCTGGTTGAAGGAAAAAGGCACTCAACTCTTCCCACATAACAAACACCTCCTGTGTATTTGCCATGCGGCACGGCTGCTCTGTGGAAGTGTGTGTATGTGCACTAAGAAGCACATCAGTGTGTGTGTGTGTGTGTGTGTGTGTGTGTGTGTGTGTGTGTGTGTGTGTTTGCATGTGTGTAGTGTTTGCACGTGTGCTCACGTCCCAGGTCCAGTGTGAACACGGCAGGCTTGAAGTATCTTTGGTATTGATGGCTGTGTCACAGTCTATTCTGTGAGGTAGCCACACACACACACACACACATATATTTATATATATATATATATATATATATATATATATATATATATATATATATATATATATATATATATATATATATGTTCCCATCACTTTCTGGGTCTGAGCTTCAAATATCTGCACTGAAACGTGACAGTTTTCCCTTTTTCGGACTCTGAGACATCGTAAGTGAGACCTCCTCCAACAAGGGAATCTGCTTTAGTGCACGACCAGAAACCCAAAACGCTGGAGAAATGTCACTTTTTTTTTGTGATGATGATGGGCCTCTGATGCTCCCGCTGCACCCTTCCTCCTCCTGTATGCGTCTTCTCTCTAATATGATTATCTCCCGCTAGAAGATGCTACACAACAAGTGGCTTTGCCCACCAAATAAATTGAAGAAGAAGGAAAAAAAACACACACAGAGATGGTCACCAAACACATACACAGCATTACCAGAGGAATGCAGCGACAGTCCAGTTCAAAAGGGCTCATAGTTCAGAGGTCAAAGGTCAGGGGCCTTCCATCACACAGGTATTCACAAATATGCACAGTTCATCATGTGTGGCGTTCCTTCCTCGTCTGTGCATAAGATCAGTTTACGTTGATTCTTCTTCTTTTTTTTCATCTTTTAAGTTGTTTTTTTTTACATTTTGTCGACAAGGTGCTTCTTTACATAAAGTTTTAGCACAGCATAGCACGATGGTCCCGAAAGAGAGACCCACGTGTCTATAAGTACTGTTAATACCCGCATCAGTAGTTAAGGAGGGGGAACTGAAAAGAGACACAACAAGGGGGGGGAGTAGCAAGAGAGTATAGATACATAGAGAATAGATAAGACAGAGAGAGAAAGAGAGATGAAATCAAACACTATTTACAGTCATTGTGTTTCTTGTCGATCACATCAATGTTTGTTCTGAGGTATGGAGCAGGCGGCGTGCCCGTGTCGCAGCTCGCAGCTCGACGGTTTGTAATGACGCAGGCCGGACGCACGGCGGCGGAGCGGGCCGCTCCTGTTCTCTGATTATCATAAAGAGGCAAACATCATTGGCACTCAGGATCCTATATTGTGACATTTGACCTCTGCGTTTGGCCACTAGAACAGAGCAGACCCCCCTCCTCCCTCCCTCTACACCCCCTAGACTCGGGCAACACAACACTTTTTTTTAAAACGCGGGGAGTGTCGCCCCTGTTTGATTGTTCTCCCTTTGTAACCTGAAAATAACCTCTCGAGCGGCCGCGCGGCGTACGACCGTGCGGACAGTTTTAAGAAACAAACATTCAAATGTGTATCAAAGGGTTTTGGGGGAGTAATCGTACGTTGTCGGGTTGTTTGGTGTTTTGCAGGGCTACACATCTGCTTATACGGGGTTTTTTTGGTGTCTTCATCCTAATAGAAATCTGCACTGCAGGTTAAAGTGTGTTGCCGGCGGCCGTCGACACACACGCTCATGTTTAGAGGTGGATTAGACGGACAGCAGGTGGCACTGTTATCCTGACGTGGAGTCAGGCCGAATCACTGCGGAAGACTTGCACCCCGGGAGAGACACGGCCTGCAGTGATGCAGAGCGGCTGGGTGGTATGTGCTTAACGGGTCAAAGGACCTGTCGGGAGCGTTTCACAGACACTTGACACACAAACGCACCTCTCAATCAGCCTCAGTGTCTCGTACTGAAACGAGGAGTGAGAAGACAAAGACGTGCGGCTGCCTTACAGCCGTCTGCTCCCTGTCACCAGTGAATCTTTGGTGTGTTTACATCCTCACAACCAGCAGAGGTTCCTCAAGTGAAACCCTCCCTTTTCAAGGCTTCAACACTGACCCACATGGAGTTTAGTGTAGATGGATTTTCTTTGGTTTGTTAGGTGGGTGCACTAAGAGCCCTCAGAGCTGCTAGATCTTTGGTTTTGAAAACAAAGTCACAATTTGAAATGCATGTCAATCCCTATTAGTAACATTCAGATTAAAATGAAATCGCACGGATCGTTGAGAAGATCTGATTCATCTGCTCATCGTCGTCAGCACTCTGAGCAGATGAATCAGATGATTGTCCTGGAGCTACACACCCTGTAGCGTTCTCCGTCCTCCAAGTGTCTGTTCCACCGTCCGTCCCGCCGCCGTCAGGCCGTCGAGAACGTGGCGGCAGAGGAGGTGCCGGGTTGGATCGGTGAGTTGTTGTTGTTGCTGCCGCTGTTTCCGTGAGGAGTGTGCACGTGGCCGTGGCCGTGCACCCCGTGACTGTGCTCCTCCGTGTCCCAGCGGTCCGTACAGCGGCGGCGTGCGTTCATGAAGAAGTTGGAGACGGTGGAGAGCTCCAGGCCCAGCTGCTGGGAGATGGTGATCTGCATCTCCTTGGAGGGCCGGCGGTTCTCTCTGTAGATGGCTACCAAGGTGCGACGCTGCAGGTCGGTGAAGACCAGTCGCTGCTTCTTTGGCAACTGGTTGCGCTCTCGTCCTCGGTCCTCCTCCTTACGTTTACATGCTGGAGAGAGAGGAAGGGAAGGGGCCGAGGAAACGAGGGGGGAGGACAGAAGGAAAGGAAGGAAGTTTCATTGCCGTTGAAATATTCAAACAATTTAAATTTACTGAAATAACACAGAATATATGGCTACAAGATGAGGTGAGGGGCCTTAAAAAACTAAGTATGATATACAGGGATATGCTGAAGAATGTTAGACTATCAATTAAAATGACTAAAGAGCAAAACAAACGGTGAAACCAAAATGGTTATAAATGAACTGATCAGGTGTTGGTGTGCATCGATGTATTTGTGCAATACAAAGGTCTAAAGTTTACAGCCGAATGCGTTTTGCTCCCCGTGAAACTGCAGATATTCATAAAGACGGTCTGATAGAAGGACAAAGAAAGACATTTGGAGTTAATATTAACGTTACATGTAACATAAGGAGGGGAACAGGAGGCCGCAAACCAGAGAATGGAAAAGTGGAAACGCAGGAAGGAAATCCACGAGTCAGTGAATCACCACTTATGAGTGAAAGACCAAATCAAACTGATATTCTGTAAACTATATATCCTTCCAAGTGGAAAACCGGTCCACCCTTGGGATCGTTTAATGGCTTTTGCAAGTTTCATCCTTTAAAATGTTGTATATCTTATATTCTTGCTAATTGCTGAAGTACACTAAGAGTTTTTAGATTGATTTCTTGCCTTTCACGCAGTTTTTGCTTTTTCCATTTGTTTCTTTGTGGCACGACAGCCAACTTGAGGATCTAAATGTTGTTTGAAAGCTAAGTTGTCTTCGTGTTCTTGACAATAAGTCAATAAGTAGTTTTGAAAACTCTTCTTGTTGTTGCGTTCAAGGAGACTCGGAGATTTGAGACTCGGTTGTTAAACAGTAATTATTTTTGCACAGAGGAAACAACAAACATGTTTTTATCAACTTCTCTACCCTTAAATGCAACACAAAGGATATTTTATTCTCCCTGTTGCTGTTGGAAGTAAATTAAAATGTATAAAGTAAATACATTTTTTTTAAAACGAACATGAATGAGCCTAATTGTTCATCGGGATAGATTCTCTATGAGCAAGTTTTAAATCTCTACAAGTTGATTTTTTTAAAGTGCAGTGAAATGAGCTGAAAGCAGCGGCGCTTAGAGGAAATCAATCCAAAAACTACAGAAGGCTTTGAAACGGTCATCAGACATTTAAAGTGGGTTGTACATGAGAACACGACACGCAAAACACCCTTTAAAGTTTAGGCTGTACAGTTTAAATGTTGCGTGGGAGCAAGTATATTTATTATATTATCTTGATCCAAAAAAATAAAAATAAAAAAAGGTTATTGTGGGTAAAATAAATAAATAAAAAAAGACGTCTGGTTTACGTTGTGTGTCTGTGCTGAAACTGGAGGAGCGTGATGTGAAATGCTGACCAAGACGCGGAGTGCCTTGCCTGGATGCACCGTCAGTAAAGCGGCTGTAGCTGTGGAGACTGAAGGGAGTCTGTTCTGTTCTGCTGCCCTAAAAAGCTGCAATGATCGATTTTCCGCGGTTTTCTCCTGAACACGTGGTCCAGTAATCAGGGCTCCCTTCCCCACCCGATCGATCGCCATCGATCCGCGAGACCGAGGTGTGTGTGTGTGTGTGTGTGTGTGTGTGTGCGCGCGCGCGTGTGTGTGTGTTGCGCCTGCCTTGCCTCGCATCGGGGAGTATATCTCGGGAGCGCGCTTTGTGACAGACAGATGGAGAAGAAATTGTTTATCTCTGGAAGAACAAAGGAGTTTGTGGCGGAAAAGAAGCAGTCGTGCAGTCTGAGAGAGGACAAAGGAATGTCTTTCATAATAGACTACGTGAAACAAAGTGAGGAATTATATTCATGCCAGACTTGGGGGTGTTTGTGCACATGTGTGAGGGAGGAAGGGAGAAATATATAGGAAAGGGTGAGGGGGATGCAAGGAGGGAGTGAGGGGGAGAAGCTGCAGTGTGGAGGTGATGTATGCAAATGATTGATGACTTTATAGCAGGTTTAGACAACAGCAGTAAACAGATTTGACTGTGTGTGCGTGCGTGCGTGTGTGTGTGTGTGTGTGTGTGTGTGTGTGTGTGTGTGTGTGTGTGTGTGTGTGTGTGTGTGTGTAGGGGGATCAATAAGAATGTGCACATGTGTATGCATGCCTGTGTGTGTGTGTGAGCGTGCATGTTTGGCTTGCCATTGTTCATGCTTTGTTACTGCAAGCGAAGCATAATTAAGATGTTTTCCTGCTTCTCCCTGCATTGGAGCCTCCTGGACTTCTTCAACTTGTTTCCCTCTTGTTGTTTTTCTCAATTGTTTTAATTTGCCCTCAGATTGATAGCCCCCATATTGATTGATCCTCACTTCAGAACCATTCCATGGAACGTTTATTCAATTGGTTCAGGCCCAGCCATGCCAGAATCTCCTCGCGGCTCTCTAAGTGCTGTCTCAAACCAAACTCAATACTCCCTAATGTAATGACTGAATGCTAGTGCTAATATAGTGATAATTTAATATGTAATGCCTGTTTTCGAACAACTCGTGCTACCGGCCATTTTACAATGCCAACACCACTCTGGTTCTCCTCCATCAGCTGAACTGTGAGGCTTGCAGAGAGAGAGAGAGAGAGAGAGAGAGAGAGAGAGAGAGAGAGAGAGAGAGAGAGAGAGAGAGAGAGAGAGACGTCCCATGAACCAAGGAGCTATAATAACACAAAGCCTGCGTGGGCCTGCTCAAAACATATTTCAGATAATCAATAGATCCATTTAAAATGAAACCCCTAAACATCGCCCTCCACAGCAATGGATAGGACCACAGGGAAGGGAAAGAGGGAGCTGCTCATTAAAACACCTCTCTTGAGATGAGAACACAGCGTTAAGGCTATCTTTACCTGCCTCATTACCAAACGGGCTTTTCTGAAGAGACAAGTGGCGACGCTCAGCAGTCTCAAGTGGCTCTCGCTTGTGTCGTCTCTTTCATACGTCCTGGTGTCAATGATGCTAAAAGTACTTTGCTTAATCTCAACCTCTCGCCGATTTAAAGATTAAATCACCGGGGCCTTTAAGATCTGCTCCGCTCCATCATCAAGTGGCTGCTGCTTCTACGTTACCTTCGACGACGTTAAGACACTTGTGAAGACGGGAAGAGCTGTAGACAGTTGTCTTTTGTCTGAGGGCCAGCTGCAGCTAAGAGTGGACTCATTCACAAAAACACTGGATATTCTGTCCATTTCTTTAAACACAACAACAATTATCCGTCTGTAAACTCTTAAAATTGCATCCCTTCAAAGCCAAAGTCAGAATATGCATGATATTGTTCATTTTCAAGGGTTTAATTATGATTCTAGGCGGAGGCTTCAAGTGTCCACGTCACACTTGTGTACTTATAAATTGCATATTGACCCACGATTGGCTCAGGTGAACACAGACAAACGTTACCCCTTCGGCAAATGAAGGAGAAAAGGGTCGAACTCTGCACAACATGCATCTCTCTGCACGGTGAAGCTCAAACAGTCAAGTACAAAAGACATTTTTGGAGTGAAGGGGGGCTCTTAATGCACTCCTTCAGTCATTATGAAACACATTTGACTATTTGTGTAACCGGCTGAATGACAATGCCTCCAGACTTTTGGGGTAAAGACACTCTTCCTGCTTTTTTCAAATGTTAAATGTGCAGGAGTAACATGAGATTGGATGCCCATAGCTTCGCTCTGGCAGGTGCAAATAAAAAAGAGATGAAAACCAATAAGGTGTGAGTCACATGCAAAAGGCCATCTATCTATCATCCATGTGGGGAAAATGACAAAGATATCATGGACCCACTAATATAAATACAAAATGAAGCATGTGTGCGTGTGCGTGTGTGTGTGTGTGTGTGTGTGTGTGTGTGTGTGTGTGTGTGTGTGTGTGTGTGTGTGTGTGTGTGTGTGTGTGTGTGTGTGTGTTGGGGCGTGAGGTGGCAGACGGTGAACTAACCGCACCGTGCTGCTGCTAGTCGGCGCCTGGACGGACGGATGGGATCGGGCTTTGTGTCCGCTGAGACGGGCCCTCTCCCGCCCTGGACGGACTACTGCAGGCGAGAAAGAGTTTGGCGTCAATCACTCTCTGTCACACCTCTCAGATGTACGGTTATTGATTGTATTGATCATGTTATAGGCCTATTCATTGCTGGGGGTAAAAGGGAAAAACGCCATCAGCCCCACCGGCATTATTAACACAGCAGCAGCGGCGAAACCAAACCCGCCCTAAAAAAAGAAGAAAAATACTCTCAATTGATTAGGATTGGCTTATTTGAAAGCTTTCGTTTATTTGTCGATGTAAAGCTTGTGTTGTCCTGTTGAGGCGAGAGATCGGCCGCTTTACAACCTATCAGATATTGGCTTGTAGTCTATAAACTGTGTTTAATGCCTCTCCCTGTTCCCTAACCGGACGGGATACTTTATTCAGCTCCTCCAAAACATCTCACAGTAAACTGCCAATTGCGCCGTTTCCGTCAAACATTTGCTGCTGAAGAGAATAAAACGAGTTTCTCGACGCAAACGAGGGGAAAAAACGAGTTAAGAGAAATGTAGAATGACTTAGAAACTTGTATAGACATATGTTACATGTTCTGAGTGAAGCCACAAACAAGGTCTCTTTAACTGTTTTAATTGTCCTGGAAGAATTGTGTATTTATTGTTGTTATTATCAGCATGTGTTTTCATCCTTTCAGCTTTTATTTGATCCGAACCGGAACAGTGTTGAGCCTGAAATACCTGCTGCTATTTGAAGGACTATGAATAGTGTTGGAAGTTGTGGACTTTACACCGAAAACCTGTTTTTAACTCAACTAAATCTTCTTTTTTTTTCATCGTCATGAAGAATTCACTAAATAGAAACGAGTCTGTTTCGGTCAATTGCCAAATTGACTAAATGGGGAAATATGTGCACACGGTCTAAAACGACACTCAGATTTACGTCCTTTACACACACACACACACACACACACACACACACACACACACACACACACACACACACACACACACACACACACACACACACACACACACACACACACACACACACACACACAGCTACAGAGATAATAATGTACACGTGCTGGTGTCTGTGTGATTAATTAAGTAAACAAAGTTGACGTTGAAAAGTGAAAGACTTTAATTGAATCCTGACTCATCAGATTAATCAGCACCTTTAACACTAATCAAACTGGCACGAGGCAATTAGTGAAGTTTTACCAAAGTAAGACTCCAAATGACTAAATTACAGCTTGGAGATGCTTCAAATGAACAACCTTATGATCTGCCTTATTTCATTATTCTGTATTCATATTTATCATAAGACGTTTTTACTCAACAGGAGGAATGTGAGGGTTCACAAGAATATGCAAGGTTTCAACATTTAGTGAAACATTTTAATAAATGTTGCAGCCCTGCATCCATATGCACGACCATTTTTTTTTCTTATAGTTTGATGAAGTTAAAATAATGAGACATAATGTGGCCTTTGTCATAACTGCCATTAATATATTGTCATCAGTTTATGTCGTGAAATGTAATTTTAAGTATTTGGTGTACAGTTGTTTTGCATTTTTACGTTACGTTGTAGTATATTTTAATATATTCTGAGGTTCAGACGCATTCACTCTCATTTCTATCCTGAGTGTCAAAATATTTGTCTCCAGTGGGTCAAAGTGAGTTCTGTCTGTTACAGAGAGAGATGACCGGAGAGCAGAGATGAAATAAGGGTGGAAAGGCAACTGATCTGCTTTTGCTGATGCTGGTACAGAGCCAGACGAGGAAGAAGGGGGAGGAAGGAGGAAGGCAGCGAGGGAGAGAGAGAGAGAGAGAGAGAGAGAGAGAGAGAGAGAGAGAGAGAGAGAGAGAGAGAGAGAGTCGAAGAGAGCAGAGGAGAGGAAATCAATACCGATTCAGAGTGAGTCAGATAAGCCTGAACAATGTATAGTGCAGACACACTCTATAAACCAGTCACACACACACACACATATACACACACACATGTGCGTGTGTAAGCACTCACACACACGCACACACACACACACACACACTGGTTGAAATGTGCTCGCATGCCTCCATAAAGGCGCATTACAAACCCCATAAAGCATCGCAACCTTTAAAATCAAATGACATCACAACCTTGGATTGCTTTGAAGATTCGCTGACAGGAGCAGAAAGCACTCATTACGACGACTCGATGGGCAACTGGACGCTCCGCTGCTCTTTGTCTACTGTAAGAAGCTCTCAGCTGCGGCCCGCTAGTGTTTCAGACGCCAGCCTCCCTGATCCCACCACACAAACTGCACTTCTTTGTGTTTCATATTGTGCGTCGGGCTTCTGCTTCCTCATGAATGTGATGTTTCTGATTCACTGGAAGCCTCCGCCATGCTCGTCCGTGTCAGATCAGTGCTGCTGGTGCATCGCGGCATGTTTGAGGGGTGTAAACAGGATCCTTCAAGCCCACTTACACGCGCTGTGCCGTGTTGTTTGGGTGTGTGGTCCTCAGCTGTTAACCACAGATTTGACTTTGCTTCCCCAGAAGATGCTGTTACAAGCTCTCTAACACCGCCGCGCTCTGCTCCTCTCTTTCTTCCCCTCTCCCCTTCGTCTCCCTTATACTTATCAATTATTAAGGTTGGTATTGATCCTTTCCCTATCCTGCCTCTATCTGGCTGTTCACACAAAGACCAAACCATCCTGCCTTAGCTCAATCAATGGCATCTGCCCGCTCTTTTTCACATGTCAGTTTTGCTTTTTCCTCGCTTTTGCTCTTAAGTCGAGCTGAAAGAAGTTTTGTATACGTCCAATTTAGTCCGTTCGGATTCTTCAGGAAATACGAGAAACCACAGATTGATATTAATCTTTCATGCCACGAGCAAGTTTGATGGGCATTACAGGATGGGTCTGGTGAGAGAGCAGAGGCAGTGGAAAATGGCTGTGTGCATTGTTGGACTTTATGAAACAGCTGTATGAAACGAGGATCATTTGTTTTTGTTTTTTGTTTTTGTTCTGCGGCGCTGGTCTCCTGAAGCCTGTTGCCACGTTAACCAGTGAAATATTAGTGATATTATTGCCATATGCTGCAAGGAGAGAGAGAGAGAGAGAAAGAGAGAGAGAACACAAGGGAGTGGGAGAGGAGGGGGTTGGAAGGGGGAAACGGCCTTATTGATCTCCTATGTGCAAAGCCAGGCAAACACGGAGAGGACAGAGCTACACTATTAATGACACTCACAGCCTCAGCTCCTAATCCTCATCTATCTATCTATCTATCTATCTATCTATCTATCTATCTATCTATCTATCTATCTATCTATCTATCTATCTATCTATCTATCTATCTATCTATCTATCTATCTATCTATCTATCTATCTATCTATCTATCTATCTCAGGTTAAAACCCCTCTGATTCAATGTTTTAAAACATAAGAATACTTCCTCACTCATGTAAAGACACTTTATTCTGTTAAATATAATGTTGTTGTCCATGAACTGTGATGGATTATAATTTGGAAAAGAATCATATCAACAGTGTAACTGTGATTCACGTCACTGTGGTGAGGATATTGGATGGATATCTTCTGAGTTATGAAAACCAACAGTGGAAGAATCACATGGTTGCTCCCATGCAGGTGAAATAGGGCAGTATTCTCAATTATTATTATTCTCATATTCAGAATAATCCGTATAGTCTCTATGTTCTTCTCTACTGGTCTCTGTTAGCACTCGCCATCCCAATTGCAATCAATATTTCATCTGAACAGTTTTAGCTCATTGTTTCCTTGATTTTGTGGGACCTGCTTTTCAGTATAGCGGCTATAATCTGCGTTTTTAAGGTTTTATTTGTGTACATTTGTTATTATAGGAATTGTGTCCTGGATGATCAGTGTTTTACAGATTTAATCCAATTAAATCAGGATGACAGAAGTGGAAGAAGCGGCTGTCTCCTGCATCACACCAGCCATCATACCTGTCTATATATGGTCTAAATTTAGAGCTTTTACACGGCCAGAGAGACGTGCATGTGGTTATAGCGTCTTTCAGCTCCGATACGGGTATTGATCTGTGTGCCACATTTTAAAAGGAGAGTGGGAACTGGCGTATTGATCAGGCAACCTGGGGTCACCCTGCTTCTCCCGCGCAACTAGTTGGCCCATGTAACCCCACCACCGCTGTGTGTTTGTAGTTGGACAGAGAGAGAGAGGGAGAAAAAAGGCGTCGTGGGAGGGAAACTATTTCGAGGTTTATTGTGAATCAATGGCGATTTGCTTTGAGCCGATCAAAAAAAATATAGACCTGCAAATGTACAAAAAAGCCCGCGTGAACGCGAATGTTTACGCCCAAAACAACCATTAAAGTATTTGGTATTTATAGAGTTACAAATACATTATTATTCTACAATTTATATGTGTTTAATTTAAAATAATAAAGGTTTAATTTTAGTGGAGAAGCTGCTCTGTTTTAACGGGGTGAACTGCCCGTGGTGCTGAATCCTTCAGGCCTGCGTTCACTGGGCCTGATGACAAACAGCTTTGATAAACAAAACCGACGGAAGGTTTCCGGCCTGTCACTCCAAATGGATCCGTTATTATTGTGGAATAATAATACTATTAATAAAAGGGACGGTGACCCATCTTACCGGCCAGCCGGAGAGCAGACATCCGTTGAAACTCGGGCTCCTGCAGCCACTTCCACATCCTCCTGAAGGTCTCCCGGCCTGACTTGAGCTTACTCCAGGGTTTGGGGTTGCGCAGCAGGTCTGAGAGGGTTCCCTGCGACCGGCTCAAGATCCTCTGGGCGAATATGGCCTGAGGGATGGAGTACCGCTTTAACTCGGCCGTTATCCGCTGAGCCACCTCCTTTGTGTTGATCTCTTCCCCCTGCATGCCGGATCCCGCCTGCCCGGCTCCGTGACCGTGCCTCTCTCGCTCCCCCAGCATCACCGCGCCGTTCGCCTGCGAGTGGAGGTGACTGTGCGGGTGGTGGTGCATGCCGTTGAGGTTGGAGATCATCCCGTGGCCGTGGCCCCCTAAACTCCTCGCCAGGTGCTCTTGGTCACTCCGGGACAGCATGGAGGCGTGGGACTCGAACCCCGACACCGGAGAGAGCATCTTGCCCTCGGTGGAGAGGTGTGCGCTCGGACCGTAGGCTGACAGCGGCTGCTGGGAGTTGTGCAAAGAACTCAGCCCGCTGGACAGCGGGGAGAGCGAGCTGTGGCCCATGCCGGACACGGACATCTCTTTGGGGTAGTGGCCGTACAGGTTGCCCATGGAGGCGAGCCCTCGGTGGTCGTCCCGCATCAGCGTGAAGCTGCCGCTGACGTTCCCGGTGGAGAGTCGTTGATGGGCGGCGACGTGGTGGTGCGAGTGCGGGTGGTGAAACTTATCCGAGACGGTGGATATTGGAGGTAGATGCTGCAGAGGGGTCAGCGTGGTGTAGGTGTTGCTAAGGCTCATCCCGGTCTCGCACATGCTGATGGACGGGTGCAGGTGTCCGGACAGCGACGGGTCTGTCCGGTAGTCCCCGCCGGAGCCCTCCATGAGCGAGGCCATGCCGGAGACCATGGCTGACCGCGCGCCGGGAGCATGCGAGACGAGATTCCGGGGAGACGGCGACGGTCGGCCGTGCGGGGAGCCCATGAGGTCTCCCACCTGGGGGTGCGAGGAGACGCTGTGAAGGTTCTCCATGGTGAGCTCCATTGCTGGAAGGATATGTGTTCCCCCTTGTCCCACACCCTCCCCCCCTCCCCTCCTCCCACCTGCCTCTACCTCTATACCTCCTCGCTCCGCGGTCTCTCACGTCTCACGCGGAGACGCGCTCCCTGTAGCCCTGCCGGAGAGATACAATGACCAAACCGTGTGAACGCCGATCCATCGATCCCAAAAAAAAACTCTCCGATCAATTCGGTTTCGGTGCCGATAAGTTCTGATGTTCAGAGGAAGGTGCAGAAGCGAGCGTCTCCGCGGCGCCGCAGCGCGTTATGCGTGCATGTGGTCGGGAGCTCTCCAGGGCTGAATCTCATCTCTGGTCCAACAGCGCTTCCACTAAGAGCAGGCTGAGCCGCGCGCCGGAGAGATGGGAGCGCGCCTATATTTAAAATGTGGGGCGGGCACGAGTTCTTTTTAAAAAGTCTTCCTATGAAAAAAAAAAAAAAAACGTCCGTTGAAATCACCTTGTCTCACAACCAATGACTCAGTTATAAACTGACTAGGATATTTATTTTATTTTATGTTTTTAGAAGTTGTATTTCAAATTCAGACGTTTGTATATGGGCGTGTGCGCGCATGCAGCTCGCGTGCACATGTACACGCGCGACCATCAGGCAGGTGATGGTCTGACGTAAATGTGTGTAAAATACAGTCAGTATCAGTATCCGGATGCAGGAGTTCCTTACAGATAAACTTTGTTTTCCCACGGACTGTATGGTTTTGCATTTATGCGCTTAGTGATAAACCGGATCGAAGTATTGATTGACAGAGATTAATGACGTGGAGCAGGCCCGTGGGGGGGAATTAAGAGAGAGGGGGGGGTGAAGGAGGTCACAAAGTGAGTTAGGATCCCAACGCTGCGGACCAATGAGAGAGCAGCACGCTGGCTGTGGTTTGGTCGAAGTTCAGCAAAGGTTAGAGATGAAGTTCAGAGATTTTATCTGCTGAGAACAATTGTTTCCATAAAGAATACTGTGTGTACATAATATATGTTTCATATTGCACGCCAAAAATAAAACAAAAGTTGACTTTAGCCTCACAGAGCAAGAGGTTTTCAATGAAATGGATAATCTTTATAAAAATAAACAGACTATTCTCATGACGTAGTATATGTTATGTTGAATCATTCGTTTGTGTAATATAGACATTTAATTAAAGAACGTTTGACTAATGAATATCATTCATATTGTAATATTATTATTACTATAAATAATAATAGTAATAAAAGCCTATATTTCCTTTATTATGTACTAAACATTTTTTATTTATGTTGCAGACAGATATTGTTGATCAGTGTGTGTGTGTGTGTGTGTGTGTGTGTGTGTGTGTGTGTGTGTGTGTGTGTGTGTGTGTGTGTGTGTGTGTGTGTATTCAGGACATCCATGAAGTAGTTGTGGCAATTTGTTGTGTTAAATAGTCTATTTTCCTTTTTAAATATTCTATGATAATTTTAAATCCTCAGTGATTCAGTTTGCTGCACGGGGAAAATGAAGTGATGACATCGAAAAGAAATATATTTAAAGTTATTTTCTTTGTTAGTAAGTTTGTTTATTATCAATTAACAGAAGAGAATATTGACAGAAAGAAATACCTGTGACAGTCTTTAATTCAGCCGTGAGAGTCTCCCACTAAATAAAGGTTAAAAAAGAAGCTTTTTAGAAAAGGATGTTTTACAACGTAGTCAATACTTTGAATTAAGTGAAACAAGGTAATTAAATAATAGTCCTTATCATTAGATGTTGAGCTTCGGGCACCAACACGTTTCGTTCTCCTTTTAAACCGAAAATGTAAATAAATATAATGTTCAATATGAGGCTTCTTATTTTTTTAAGAATTAAAAGAGCATAACCGAGCAGACACACACACACACACACACACACACACACACACACACACACACACACACACACACACACACACACACACACACACACACACACACACACACACACGGGCCTCATGTCGTATATCTGCAACAAGAATCCTTCAAGATAAATATTGACACGGATCTTATTAATTGCTCTCGATCTGTTTGGTTTTTTTGCCAGAATTTATTTACGAATTCAAGAGGTGACTTCTTTCTTTCTTTCTTTCTTTTATTTTTAAACCGAGCATAACCTGTGAATTAAACCGGATATCACGCTGCGTGGTTTGTCTGTTTTCCCCTAAAGTTCAGAAATAGATCGCCGCGTTCGATTTATTGATCATCGATCGCTTCAATGCAGCTCGGCGTTGTTTCCTCAACACAGAGGCGTTTGTGTGAGACGTTTCAGTGTTTAGATGTTGACCTGTAGCACGTGCATGACGGACACCGGGTATACATGTTGAATAAGAAAAATAAACTGTAGTTTTAATATCTTTTTCAGCAAAAAGCCATTTAAAATAATCCTTTAATAATGCTACGCGCGTGCGTGGGCCTATAATTCAGCTTCTTTCTCTGACGTGGTTCACAGGCACGAAGTTATTTCGATGATGATAATGGAAATAAAACATTTTCCCTATTTATTTAATCAAAAATGTGTTTTATTCGTCGTCTGGCCTTTTTTTAATAACACATTTCTCTGCACTTAAAGGTTATTTATCCAGGTTTTCCCGCGACCAGATTACACGTGTTTGTGGCTGTGAAATGCAGATTAAATGTCATTTGATACGAGATGAGATGAGAGTGTTACATAAAGCAATACAACAGTGCAGATCATTTATTTATTAAGCTATATTAAAATTAATTATCGACAGAATGAGGGGTAAATTATTTTGTGTCCACTTACCTTTCAATGTTTGCATTTCTTCAGTATTTTCAGTCAGCAAAATTCACCACCTTCATTTTAAAGAGAGACTGTTGAGGCAAAATATGATGATTAACATAACGAGCTTATTCAAATATTGTTATGACGTCAACTTGTGCTGAAGTGCACTGCGAGTATCATGAGACTCTGCAGCTTATTTATGTGCAAAAAGTCTGCTGTCAAGCCAACTTAACACGTGGAAATAATCGCATGTTTTACAAAAAAAATACTACAATAGATTAAGATGAGAAGCCACAAGCTTCAATTAACGTAAAGTGTAAAGTGTAACGTAAAGTGTAATGTGTAACGTAAAGTGTAAGAGAAACACAAATGCTTCTAGTTTAAATTGAAACATTAACACAGGTTTTCTGCAGAGACAAACTCTCCACATCTTTGTTTAAAACTACATTTATGAATAATAAATTAAGTAAAACATTGATTTACTTTTTTATTTTACTTTCCCCACATAGAGCTGCAGGATGTCTATCACGTTTATTTGTGTTATTTATTTCATCAAAGCATCCTAAATATTTCACTGTATATATAAGAGAAACACAGTATAGGCATTAAAGTGAAATTCAGCTTTTCAGTCAATACAACACATGGTACAGTTTGACTTATTTATTTAGTGTTTCACTGCAACAAGAACATCATTTAAAAAGCTGTAAAATATCCAGTGTTTTGTATGAAACCTGACGCACACAATATTACACACAATATTACACACAATATTACAGATTTATGAAGCATCGAGTGATGTGTAGGATATTTACATCACCATAGTGAGTGTTTTCTTGCAGTAGCTGGAGAAAATACAGTGTGTGTGTGTGTGTGTGTGTGTGTGTGTGTGTGTGTGTGTGTGTGTGTGTGTGTGTGTGTGTGTGTGTGTGTGTGTGAGAGAGAGAGAGAGAACTCTGAAAACACAATCTATTAAAGATAAGTCACCCAATATGATGATGTAATAAGTCTGACCGAGAAGGAAATTAAACAATATTTCAAAAAATATTTTAAAACAGAATTTTGCGTTATGAAAGAATGAAAATGCACATAATATATAAGATTTAAATAAAAGTAAAGATCGTTATATTTCTCCTTTACTGCCGTATTCTCACTCAACACGACTCCAACAACTTCCATGACACCGCGTGTCGTCATTTATTTTGGAGTCATATTTTCTTGGTCGTTTCTTTCTGGCGTTTCAGCGAAGAGACGGCGACATTTTCATTAATCATATCTCTTTATCAACTGAAAATGCAGCCGAGTACAACTTCCTCCAGCATCCATATCCTCTCAGACACCGGTTGCTAAGTAACAGAAGGAGAGATGTATTGAGACAGAATAGTCAATCAATTCTTCTGCGAGGTGTGTGTGTGCGTGTGTGTGTGTGTGTGTTGTGCACCGCTGTATTGTGTTTGCAGTTCACTGTATGTCTATGACTCACAATTTATGTGAATATTTGAATCATCCCCTTTTTTTTCTCCTCAGCAATTAAATATTGGAAAGCAGATTACGATATCAATGGATTAGATCACAAATTATAGTTTCCCACACTTGTCATTTCAACCACTTAATATCGAGAGCAACATAATCTCCAACCGCTTTAAATCCAAAAGGGCAAAGGTCGCCGGGCTTCTCCTCCAGGGATTATCTGATTGTTGGCACATCGCTCCACAGTTTGAGGCGTCCACGAGGGGAAGTCTTATCTTGGCCATGCAGAGCCACAGGAGCAGATTATTAGTCGTCTGCAGCACTGGAAGACCTTCCCCAAAAGGGACGCATTGGACATCGTTCACTCGCCTGGAATCGAAAAAACAGCTATAAACAAAAAACACAAACAAAAACAAACAATCCTGACCTCTAGCTTGAGTTTCTTGCTCTTGTTTAGACTCTTTCTAAAAACATATTGTTGTCGGTGAATCTTTGAAAATCTGTGTTTGGTTATTAATTCAACAGAAAGAGGGTTATTGTTTTCTGTGTGTGTCGATTCTTTTGTCACGCGTAGTCATATGTTGTACAGATTGTAAAGCCCTTCGAGACAAATTAGTGTTTTTTTTGGTACATAAAGAAGATAAAATGAGGCATAGTGAGCCTGGTTTATGCCGCGGAAGTGATCGTGATGTGGAAACATTGAACACACATAACTCTCTATGAAAACACGCCTCACTAACTTCTCCATGACAATCCGTTGTTCCAGGCTTCCATGTTTACTCACCGAGCGTCCAATGTTTTAAAGAATGATACGCGATAACCAACAAAAATGGAAGTGAACGTAAAGAATAACTTTAAACCGCCTCCTTCATGTTTTCTTTCCTTCAGGTCTCTTACAGCAGGAGGCAGAGAAATATACTGGTTTCATACACGCCATCGATTTTGCCCTCGAACAAAGACGGACGGAGAGATGGAGGCAGCGAGCGGAGGAGAGGAATGAGAGATGGATGAACAGCACTTGCCAAGGTAAAAAAAAACAAATTGTGTTTTATCTAACGGCACGAGCACATAGATTATTTCTGTCGATTATTGTCAACAGGAAAAAGGAGACGCGGGGAAGGGAATTTAATATTTGGGGGGAATTTTTAAACGTTGGAAACGCTTGTGAAGCAGAGTTTGAGCTCCAAATGCAGAAGAAAAAAAATGGTGTTTACTCTTCGAATGAGTGTGACAAAGAATAACAGAGCGAGGGACGGAAACTGAGAGCAACAGGGAAGAAGAAGAAGAAGAAGAAGAAGAAGAAGAAGAAGAAGGGAGAGGAAGGGAGAGAGTTGGGCTGGTGTTAAGGTGATTAGTCTGGTGGGTTGGCGATAGAGAGAGTTGATCAATAACCTATCGATCTCCCATTGCGAGTGTCAGGGGGGTAGTGGGAAAGAGAAGGAGGGCGAGAGGGTGAGAGAAAGGATAGGGAGGGAGTCGGTCCTGACTTGACTTTTAAAAATCCTTTACTCTGCAGATGACAAATAACCCATTAGATTGCAGGAGAGCTGGACAATCTGGAAATCCTTCCTGCTGCGCGCACACACACACACACACACACAGACTCGCACACAAGCACGGACGCACACACACACGCTGGTGAATGTTTTCAGAATATTTTCCCCACTTTCAAATTAGCCCGGTACAGACGATTTGTTGATATGGCCGCATGCAAAAGGAAAATCATTTCTGTAAGTAGTGTGGAGGAACTATTGAGCTCGATGCAGTGAAGTTACTTAGCAGACCATTACTTCAAAGAATTCCTCTAGGCAGAAGCGTTCACTGAAGCAAGTCTCACTCGATACTCACCCTGAAGCCGTTTTAAATGCTCTGCAATAAGTCTATTAGAAACGGGTGACAAATTTGAACGCAAACAAAAGCAGAAAAGAAACAAAGCAACCAAACTCCACTTACTTCTTCTCTTTTTGTGCTGATGTCGGGCTGCAAAAAGACAAATGTATCGCATAAAAATGCGTAAGTGAGTAGTCTCTTTTCAGAGAATTAAACAGCGAGATGATACGAGATGTCGTACAAATAATCAGATGATGACAAACATGGCCGTTAACCGCCGAGTCCCTCGGGCCGCCGAGCCGCCAAGCTCAGCGGATATTGGAGTCTGAAAAATGAAAACGGAGAGATAATTCTTTAAAGTAACAACCGACGCAACAAGCTAATGAAATCAGTCGACACAGAGAGATGATAGATATGATGTATATATTTCTGTAAAGGTTTTCTTTGTGTGTGTGACCACTCTTTACCGTTTTCTTTTTTTGGTCTTTTATATTCATCTTTTGTATACAAGTACGAAGAGCAAAGAGAAACCGGAGTCAAATTCCATGCATGTGCAAATTTACATGGCCATTAAAGCTGATTCTGATTCGTGTGTGTGCGTGTGTGCGTGTGTGTGTGTGTCGCCAGTAAAGAGGTCATGATGTTACATGGTTTGTCGCTCCCTGGTGTAATCTGGACCATGGAGGCCGGGGTCAGAGTTGAGGGGTGAGAGGTGAAAGCTCACGATTTGGTCCCTGAAAATACCTCAGAGTAACAGAGGAGACGATGGTTATTGAACAAGCCATCATGTTTTTATTGTCAGCTCTCATACACCGGAAGTCCTTCACGACAGCATTTTGGGTCAAGCCCCCTGAAGGGGCGTCGGGTGTCAGTGCAGGTATGTGATATTTCTCCCCCGACATTAAAAACACGTCGGTTTTCTTCTCGTGAATCGCCGCCGTGCTCCACTTCCTCTCTGCGAGAGGCTTCAGAGACCTGACGGCAGGAGGATGATGGATTCTCCCGGCATCGGAGGCTCGGGCTCTCAAACGGCCATTATCATTACAGATCCTGCTGATTTGGACAAGTGGAGAGAGGCTTTTCATATTTCAGGGAAGCCATGTAAGGATGGTTAATGGGCTAAAAGCACGGCCTCTTTGTCCGCTCGACTCTTTCTCGCCCACGCTCGGCTCTCCCATCATTCAACCCGAGCTTCCATTTTTTCATTTTCCTCTCGTTTCTCCTCCTGTGCCTGGCTCTCTCCTTCCTATGTCCTTGTCTCCTGCGTGCCACTACTCCCACCCCTCCATGCCTCCTTCCATACCTGCTCAGAGAGCCCCTCCCCCCCACCCCAAGTTTCTCCGCTGACGCGCAGTCTCTCAAATTAATGTAGAAATATTGACAAGCGATGGGGCCTGGGAGGCGTGGTTCATCAGGGCGGAGAGGAGGAGGAGAAAAGAGGGCTGGGATCTGGCAAATGCCAAATGGATGGCGGGGTTTCATATCGTCCGCCCTACAGCAGCTTATTAGCTTCCTCTGGTTGCAAACATCCGCTTCTCAACGCTGTCGTGCCGAAGTCCTTCATGGGTTGATTTGCTTTCTCCTCGAGTCAGAAAGCATCGGAGGTGGAAGCAAGAGGCAAACACACCTTTTACACACACACAAAAAAAGACCAGGCCCATAAATATCCCCAACCTCCTCGCTGCTCTTGCTCCTATAAACTGGACAAGGGGCTGCTAACAATGTGCAAAGGGCCAGTTTGTCAATATGCCAATTACACAGATGAGGGTAGAGAAAGGGCAAATGATAGCCAATCATTGAAGTGCTTCTACTGTCCTCGAGCGAGTGCTGACCCCCTGACCCCGCATGATGACCCTCAGGCCAAAAGGTCTCCTCTCCAGGGGTCAAAGGGCACGGCCGTGTGCTGGCCAGAGAGAGCGCTGCTATGGTAACAGCTCTGGCGGAAGAACGGCGAGGTGTGGCAATCAGGAGGAGAAGGGTCAGTTTGAATGGACCGAGCAGCAACGAGATATCACTCCTCTTGTTTAACCCGTTGAAAACTGTGGAACCAATGTTGGCTCCAGACTTCCTTTTCTCCTGTGTTTGAGTCGTCGTAGGAACCCCAAATTAATTCCAATACTTGTGTTTATTGTATGTATTTGTTCAGCAAAGTCTTGGGAAAAAAATGTATATCTGCAAAAAAATCACTTTTAAAAGATATTTTGATCATAACTATGAACATTCAGCATGATATGAGCCAGATTCCCCAGAAAATGCGTCATGGAGCATCAATAAGACACCTTTTTGGAAAGATTAGGACCTAAAGAATCAGAATCTGCAACAAAAATCACAATAAAACAAAGTCTTGTCTGTTAGGAAGGAGTTTCAGTCAAAACACTGTGTCGTTTGGTTCAAAAATGGAAAAAATACATATTTTATGCCAAAAGATTATCTGAATGGGGCATGCTGGGACTTAAAATGGCCGCGGGAGGATTTTCGCACAGTTTCCAAAAGTTAAACTGCATTCGGTGGCAGCGGGGGAAGATGTTTCCTGGTGTCAGCTGCAGTCACCATCCCAATATGATTACAAGCTGCGAGGCTATTTACTATTGTACTGCACTTAAAACCTTTACGATATTATGCTCCTTTACACTTTTACTTCAGTACATTTCTAAAGGAAATGCTTTATTTTACTCTAATATATTGATCTCACAGCTATAACTGTCAACATTGATTGGGGAAAAGGTTGCTATTCACCTTTTTCACCAGGCCCCATTGCTCAAAATTAAGTTTTTTTTCTCCCGGATTCGTTGGATTTTGGTTTTTCGACCTGGTCTCATGATATCTTCTTAGCAGGGAGTGACACAGTGCCAAACCACTGAATCTTCCCTCTTATATCGGCTTCATTCCCCCACTGCAAGCTTAAAATGTAAGGCACATCAGCTGACCTCTTGTCTGGGAAAACAAATACTGACTATTTCATGCGCTGTTGCTCCATCTTGTGGTGGTTGTACTCATGTGGGGTTCTTTATGACTGTTTCTGTTTACTCTTGCTGCTACTGGTATAAATAAAACACTGACATGTATTTATTTTCACAGACGTTTCCTTCTCTGTTCTGTTGTTTATGTTTTGTCCCCTGCCTTGTTTTTATCTTGCAAACAAATTGTTCTTTCAGAGAAAATGACTAAATATTTAGTTGAGGACATTATGTACAGAGTTCAATAATGTCACACTGTGTTTGTGTGTTGGACATTTTACTGGCTTTTCTCGTTTCATGGTCATTAATATTTAATTTGTTTAGGGGTATTTTATAAACTGTGAAGTAGAAAGAAGCTGTGGTGTTTCTCTCCCCGTCACTCTCAAACACAAACCATCAGTAAAGAGAACACTGCTCTCTCTCTCTTTACCTGAATCCATAATGACTACAACCAAAGATAAAATCCTATTATTAAACCAAGGTCTGCAGCCTCCTGAGTCAGCATATACATCCAGGCAAACAAGAGATGGACAAGGCAATATATATATATATATATATATATATATATGTATATATATATATATATATATATATATATATATATATATATATATATATATATATATATATATATATATATATATATATATATATAAATAGTGGGGGTTTTCCACCATGGCTAGCAGTCGTTCCCTTGATCCAGGCCTCCTTCGTCAGTTGGGTCATGTTCTGTATCCTCAACGCTCAGAGAGGATTTGTCCTCTCTGATTACGTTGCGTCATTAGTACTGAGGACGCGCATGCACTTATATTAGTCTCAAAAGAGTGCATGTCTTCATCTCTTCTCCAATATCTTCCTGTGACCAAGCACAGCTTACTTCTTGTAGTTTTCTGATGGGGTACGCTGTACAAGGTCTTTGCCTTCTCAGGCTGTTGAAGGACGCGATGAACTCTAAAGAGCTAAAGTTGGTGGGAAGAGAAAAGTGAAGTGACCTCCTGTAGTTGCCGTCAACATGTTCAGTCATTTTATGAACACACTGAACAAAGTTGAGTAATTGCAGATGCACCCTGGACACAAGCTGTTCCCCTCCTGTCCTCTGGTGGGCGCCACAGAGCCTCGTAAACAGTCTGGTCATGTGACCATGTACTAAACATGTGGCTCTGCACACATTTGCACACATTATTATTTCAATATTTGCTGGAAATGCATTGATGCATTATTGACTAACAATTTTAGAGCCATATTACTGAATACATTTTTTTTTTTTTACCAATTGGATTAAATTAGTTTTAATACATCCATGATACAGCCGAGTCAGATACAACAAGAGCGCCCTCTGCTGAAAGAAATGATCACAGCAAGAGTGTCGTGAACACACAAAAGCAGCAACTGTTTTATGATGTGTTGGGCAGACATTAATGTTGTTTATTGGAGGGAACTTCTGAGATTCTCAACTCTTTTCTTAAACATGTTTATGATCTTGAAAAGGTGTGTGATAGTGTTTACACATAAAGGTAGCTGATAGCTGGATCACATTTTGAAAATCCAGACTTCAAGGATCAAAATGCATGGTTTATTTATTGTCAATGTGTGTGTTTTCTGTCCCTGTATGCACAGATATATCATAATACATGATTGGAACATAGGTTAAAGAGTTAGACCACGACATAGTCCCATCTCCCTGCGTTTTCATAGGATGGTGAGACAAACAAACGAGCACAAGGTTGCCAAACCTCATGACATTTCTGGCAATAAAGTGTTGAAGGAGAACTTCTCCCACGTGCCAAAAGCTGTGTGTGTGCCTGCTGCTGGACCTCTGCTAATACACAGGTGTCTGTCTGTCAGCTGCGACCACATACCTGCTCAAGGCATTAAGGCTTGATGCTCATCCTCGTCGGACACGAAAAGCTCCGGTACTGTTTCTGACGCCAAACCACCGGGGACACGACGCGGCCCGCGCGTCCGCAGGGAGACAGTCGCTGTCTGTCAGCTGGCGGTCCGTGTGTGATGTGATGCTATCACCATGTAGCAGCTCACGAGCCAGCAGATGAAGCATTAAGCTAGCTCACTGTGCTCTCTGTGCACGGCTGTGGGGTTTCAATATGTTGTGTTGTAGCTAAAACTCACTTGTTTCCCTTTAGTGCACTGGCCAAAGTTATCGTGTTGTGATAATGTGACTATAAACTAATTCAGAGGGGAGACAACTAGACAACGTGACTATAATCTAGTTCAGAGGGAAGACAACATGACTATAATCTAGTTCAGAAGACAACATGACTATAATCTAGTTCAGAGGAAAGACAACATGACTATAATCTAGTTCAGAAGACAACATGACGATAATCTAGTTCAGAAGACATGACTATAATCTAGTTCAGAAGACATGACTATAATCTAGTTCAGAAGACAACATGACTATAATCTAGTGCAGAGGGAAGACAACTAGACAACATGACTATAATCTAGTTCAGAGGAGAGACAACATGACTATAATCTAGTTTAGAGTGGAGACAACTAGACAACATGACTATAATCTAGTTCAGAGTGGAGACAACTAGACAATGTGACTATAATCTATTCATTTTAAATGAACTCTACTGACAACTAAGCTAAGGAAAGACACCCTATCTACAAGTGTGTGAAATGTGTTTTAAAAAAAAAAATAGTTTACACCAGTAAATGCACTCTCTGTTTCCTCTGTAGGTCAGGGTTGTGTTACCATTAGCTTCAGATTAGCTCCACTGGGGCCTAGGTTGCCTTTGAACATACAGGGGAATTATCCCTGGACACTACCTGCTGTAACGAGACGGCCTTCATCATGTAAGCAAACTGCATCGTGGGTCTCAGAGCCGTCTCACCGGAAGCAAATTATTATTGCATTGTATTTGCAGTAATGTAAAAAACAGGACATGGATTTGCCATTGAAGTGCATCCTGTGTTGAAGCAGAATCAGGGCATTTTCCTCCTTTGTTCTGTTCTATTTGTCTGCTTCCTCCTTATGTAACAATATATATGTTTTGTAAGCTTTGTCTTTATGAAGTCTGAATTGTCAATAATTGGCATTGTATTGTAAGATTGTGTCTGCATTTGCAAGACTATCACTTCACTTCAGCACTCATTTCACCAGAAGGGGGAAGCACTCACATGAAATGCATCGTGGACTTTGGTTCAATTACTAACAAAAGTATTGCTACCAAACAGAAATATCATAATATACTTGATACTGTATGTGTGGTGCTTTTTGCCTGCATTGCTGCAACCATGTTAACTCACGCGTATGTGGACTGAAATGAAAAGCAGGACCGTAAAAGGAAAACCCTGCTGAAATGCATTAGTCCTCCATTTAAATTACTAGCACAATGATTTGTCTGTTCGGCTCATGTCTGGAGTAATAACGAAATGTCTTCCCTTGAATGTCTTGTCAACTTCAGGCTGAAGCTGTGAGGCATTCAGCTAAAGAAAGACGTAGTGTTGCAATGTGTGGGGTGGCTAGTCTGAGCAATGTTGATGGGAGGGGGACTACTGCAGCAGAAAAACAGCAAAGTCTGCAGTCATTAATATGCAAATATGCAAATGAGAGGGTAATTAAGATTGGGCGTTTGTCAGTGGCTCTTTGATTGCTAATGAATTCAAATCTGCAAGAAAGGGGGAGGGGAGGATGAGCTAAAAAAAACGAAAATAAAGAACAGGATGCTATTGTGCTTGCGAAAAAAAACAAGAAAGAATAGTGAGTGGTCTATAGAATGTAAAGGCCCTATTTAACAGAAGAAAATACTGAACATCGATGCTTTTAGACTTGCATCCAAGAGCAAAAAGACGACAACGCCCAACCAAAGCTGATTAAAGAATCGCATGGCACGAGTGAGTATGTTATAATTCTGTTTGAGCACTAAGAGCAGCCACAGCATAAAAGGGGGAAACGGGGCTGTGAGTTTGTGCCAAAACAATTAAGCATGTACACAGTCACTAAGCATTCGACATGACGCACTAAAGCCACCATAGGAAGGAAGAGAGATTTTTGTTCATTAAGAGTGATGTGGCTGACCCATGTTGAGAGAGATGCTCAGGTATCTTAGCAGGGGGTGTGCAGTGGCAGCATGTTGTGTCACAAACAGTGTTATTTTCATATATCTGGAGGACGGGCGCCGACAGTTCACACATGAGCACACACTGCTGTTATCGTTGTTTCAGTGGTCCCTTGACACTTGTACATCTTACTCCATCCTTGGCATGTGAAATGAGAATGTGTATACAAGGAATAAAAACAAATTAAATGTTGTGAAGAATGGAGCAAAACAGCTGCTCTTGTCACCTTATAGCATAATGACTGTCTCACAATGCAGTAGTTTTTCACAGGGCTGCGTAGCCGCCACGACAATGTCACTGTCTGTGATACCCAGTCAAATATACATTGGATATTAGATGGAGTCTTGTTGGGGATAATCCCGAAAGAGAAAGCATGCCACTCAAAACATTATATATTTATATTTTGAGTACACTCCTAAATACTTGAGCCAGGATTATAAGCACACACACTCAAACTGATATATTTGGAATGGGTTGCAGCTCATAGCAGCTGATCCTAGGCCTGCTCTATGTGACGAGTGGTGGAGTGTATGAGTGTGTTTGCATGTGTGTGAAAGAGAGAGGGGGGCTGTATTTTTCGCAGGAAACAGGAAACCAGAAGTCATAACAGGATGCCCCAGGTTTTCATACTGTACCTGATGCGTGGGTGGCTGCATGGGGGTAACCCATTTACAAAGCTATCGAGAAGAAGAGAGAGCCCAGGAAGGAGTGGGCGGAGGGGAGGGTGCACATTTGGGGGTTAGGAAAATGGAATTCCACTCTAAATATAACTTTTTTTTGTGCCTTGCACCTTATCGTACACACTTGACGTCGGTTTGCCTTCATGTGTTTGTCCTACTTTTTAAAAGGCAACAAACCAAACATTGTTTGATGTTTTGTGTAGCGCTGTGATATGATCACTTCCATGGCATATGCATGCACCATCTTCCCCCAGGTGTGCTGCAGGAGCCTCTCAAGTGAATCTGTGACATGAGACCAGTTTTGTCATAATGAGGTTGATGTGCTGGCATTGACTGAATGTTCCTCACCCTGTTGAAAAAATATAAAGATGCATTTAACTGCATCTGTCTTTAACAATGCATTTCTAAGCATGCATTGGCTGTTTCTGTATCTAAGTAAAATGTACTATTGTAGCCTACATTTTAATAGATTTATTTAGTCCTAAGGGTAACATGGTAACCAGTCTTTAGTACCACTGTTAATGACATACAGGTGTGTGCTTGAGTTGCATGTGTGCAACGTATGCTAGGCATATGTGTGTGTGTGTGTGTGTGTGTGTGTGTGTGTGTGTGTGTGTGTGTGTGTGTGTGTGTGTGTGTGAACCACAAAGTGGATGGCTGTGTTTTCTCGTAAAGGCCAGCACAGATGTTATTTAGGTTGTTTCCCCTCAAACCAGTTGAGGTTTACTTTAGAAAGGTCTCAAAACAAACGCTGACATTAACTGCAGACTTGTTTACATAACCACCAAGGTACAACTCATGAGAAAAGAGTAGTTAAGCCATTTTGTGAGTTAGATGTGGGTTCATGCAAACTCTTTTGATTCCAGTTTGGCAAAAGAAAGTAGCCGTCCCATATTTTTTGTCACAGTCTTTCTCTCTCCCACACATAGATAAAAAACACACACTTGTGCATTCACACATGTTGCACTCATTCTCTAACTGCAAAGGTTGTTGTTCCTCCTTAATCACTAGGGTAAACCTAAGCTATAACTTTTGGACACATTATGAATGTATATTACTTAAATTATCTTAGGGGCTACTGTTATGGCTATAAATGAGCTACTTATTAGGGATATATTCATGTACTACTAACCTTAATCTGGAAAATGTGGCACTAAACTGAAACTCTTTGAAGAAAAAAAAAGGGTATTGTGGATGCAAAATAAGTAATATTGCAAGATTTTACATGGTATCAAATATATAGCCCATTGTGGCATTTATTCACAGCCAGGTCACACAATAGGTTTTTGGCCATGAATTCAGACAATTGTGGCCAAATACAATCCTCAAAGGAAAAACTTTCTTACGATCTAATCGATGTTTAGCATTAGAGCATAACTGGCGATGGTGGACTCAAATCTCTCTACTCAGAAACAAACGCGAACATTTTTTTGTAGCGCAGGGACCGCTTCAGAACAAAATTAAAACGCAAGAAACCCTAAGGCAAAATGAACCTGCCCTAAAGCTCGATGATAAAATATGCTTGGATACTTCACTTGTCAATCAAATTTTCGTCGTTTCCCATTGGTCCACCCGCTGATATTATCATTCCATCTTCTACTGGTCGAGGCTGTTGGGCTTTCCGTTGTCCTCATCCGCCAGTCGACATAGGTCCCTGCGAATTGCTTAGTACGGTCATTTTGTGTCGTGTTTACACCGACAAAACAGGGGTATTTTGTTTTATTTAAGCTAACTGATGCGTCAATACACGGATTATTGAAGCCTGCTTTGTTTGGTTTCTTCGTTTGAATCGAGATAGGACATCGCTGATGTTTCAGCGTCCATGTCCCCCCGTAGGCTGTGCTGCTGCGGAGTGATCTTTACTTCATTGGAACCGACAATGTGGAGGCTGTTAAAATGTCTACTTGGAAAATGAAATTGTTACATTTTCTCTAAGAATAAGGAAACAGAGCGGCTTCAGCGTTATGGTTAGTAACGTGTTTTCAGTTTCGTGACGAAAACAACAAGCAGACGAGGCGACGGAGGGGTGGTTCATATTGTCTTTCCTCCTTTTCATCGAGCCCACAGTCCGGACCACGGGGGGAAGGATCCGATCCCCAACTTTGTTTTTCTCTCTACTGCAGCCGTCGATTTCTCCCTGTTGGATGCCATATAATTGAATCCAGGTAAATATGTGTGTACACATACATCGGCGAGAAACGTATGCATGTCAAACAGAAGTCGCCTGTCGCGTTGTTACCGGAGTAATAATCAAGTTTTAAGCGCATCGTTCAAGTTGTAACTGAGTGCCACAGCCGGGAAAAGCGGGGTCTTGGATTTTCGTCCCTTCGGCCTGAGCGAGCTCGCGGCGTTGTTACTATTCCGAGTACCAGCCGCTCATATGTGGTGGAAAAGGTTTCTTTGTTCACTTCAGTGGGCTCTAACGTTAGCTGTTACGGCACATTAGCATACTGCCGGACTAAATGAGCTCCCCCAGGATGTCTCTGTCTGTAGTATGTCGGGCTTATAGAAGCAAACGTGTGAACGTTAGCCGTTGAAGCGTTACCGTCGACATACGATGGTGGTTGTTCGGTCTAACGGTACGACGGTCCCGGTCGGAGCTACAACGTCAATATTTTTTCGCCCGTTATCAATATGTAATAGTTTCACTCGTGTAGCTTAGGTCGCTGTACTCGTAGGTGTCAAACACAACATTGTGCAATGATATTAAAATCCTAGTTATAAGTATAACTCTGGGGGTATTCTCTCTTCTTTTTTTTTTCTTCCTCTACCTCCCTCCACCAAAAGCAAACCACTTTAACGAGCAACACGAATGCAGCTAACGCCTGTTTTTACTCCATCTTGCTGAATTTAAAACACGTTTCGAACAATTTTTTTTTTTAAATCCTTGACTTTTATGCTCATTTCGTAGCATTGTGGCCGTTCAACTGAAAGTTTGGTGGCCCGTGTCTTTGTGTTCACTTGTGCCCCATTCTCCTGCTCGACGTGAGAGGTAGGCAACAGGTTTTAATGTCCTTTTAAACATCCCATAGGGGTTTAAACCTCCCGATGAGGCGTTAAAACTCTGAAAGATCCTTTTTGGACTCCAGGTAGGAAATGTTGTGGGGGTATTTATGCCGTAAAACTTTTCGCCAAATGGGAAGGCCGGAGGTGGGGGTGCTCAAGACAAGCGTATGCAACTTCCATTTGTTAGGAGGGGCTAACACTTATCCCCCATTTTGACCTCAGCCCAGTGGAAGACAGAAATTACCAGATTATGTAGTGCCAACGTATTTTCGCTTGTTCTTATGTAAGAACACACGCATTTCTTAATGTTGTGCCATTATTTGCATTATTCTTTTCTGTTGGGCTTGATTTTAATGGTTGCATCTTTTCATGCCTTCAGAATCGGATGTTTATGTTATGTCAACATTTTTTAAATATTTTGCGTCATGACAGATTTACTGGATTATAAACAAAGTAGTGACATTACTCCCACTATTTCTAGGAGTATCACTGGTATAAAGCTTCACCGTAATGCATATAACATAAGTATAAAGTTAGATACTGTAGTTGTCATGAACAGCTAAAATGACTTAAAATAATTGTTCTTTTCTTTGTCGAGTACATAATTTTAGACTTGAAGGGAATCTTCAGTCATGCCCTGAAAATGATACTCAGTTATTTTAGTGGTAGAAGTGAAATCATCCCAGGAGCATTTACATATGCAGCCTACTTGAGGTCATGACTCAGAACAATCTAAAACCCCACCCAAATTGTTTAAAATACTATATGACTGTCGTAGTATTTGTTATTTCACCTTTTTGTTCCCTTCTTGACTGAACTAACTGCTTGCAACAATGGGAATAAATATTGGATTTCATTGCTTTTGTTGATTAACTTCCAAATTTCTAATTCAATTGTTTATACGTTTTTGAAGTTATAGTAGTTGCTGTACTTTAAATGACATCTTGTTTGTGTTGGTAACAGATCTCTGCACACAATGTTCTCTTTCGGCAACACAGTTTTCCAATGTTATTTGTTTGACACTACATATCATTCTGCAGTCTCAGTAATTGCTGCAATTCAGACAATATTTCTGGCACTCATAAGGTGAATATGTTGTAGCAACATTTGCAGATTTGAAAAACATCTTGCGCCATTTTTTTTTGGCCAATTAACAGAGGTATACAGTTTCTGCATCATTGTCAAACAATTCAAATCTATTTAAAGTGGCATATCATCATACCATTAGGATTTTGCCCTGCTGGTATTTACCAGCAGTGCTTTTGTATTGCAAAGTGTCTGCTGGTTTGCTCACCTTGTGTAAAAATGCTGACTTATTTAGATGTTTAACACACATGGCCTGAATTCGCATTTGATACCGGCTGGTCAGACCATATATTTCTTATTTGAGAATCAAGCATGTCCTGTTATTACTCTCTTAAGGTTTTCAAAAGAGCTGTTTGACCATGTTGGTATTTGAGGTAGAGGAAGCTGCCTGAGTCCAGGACCCAACTAACAACAAATGCAGTGTGGCCTGTGGCTGAACCATATAGTCACACATGTTAGATGTGGGCTACCAGGGAAACTCTTAGAACTAAGTGGATTTCTCAGTACTTGTTCAATACTTTGATGGCCCCGCAAGAAGGCTTCATCTACCGTACCAAGAAGATCTCCTTCTCGATGAGCGTTTTAGCCCAGTTCCGGAAACCAAACTACCATGCCTGAAAATGCTTATTACATACGCTAGCCATGTGCGGGCATACCACAACTTAATTTGTAAAATTATCCCACCATGCGCTCTTCCTGTCCTCCTGTCTTTAGCCAAGACCAGTTCCTCATGTAGGGCTAGCAACGCTGCTGGACACGTAGCAAAAGTCATGCATTTTAAAACGAGAATGTAGTAATGTGTCGATATAGCCTGAATGTGCTACTAGAATCAATGGTAGAAACATTTTCTGTGCCAGTGTGAAAAAAATGTTTTGTTGGTTAAATGTCAGGCTTGCTCGCAATGTTATTTAATACATTTTTCATATTCATATTGAGCAAACTTTTGAGCCATCTGAATCCTTATGTTCTTTACAATGGTACAATAAATCAATATTAGATTGATAATGGATATAGGTTTGGACATTTTCTGGAGTAGTGTTTATTGTAATATTTTCTGAATCAAGATCTTTTTTGGTTATTATCATAACTTTGGCCACCATTCCTATTGGATGTGACAACATTTTATTCACTTATTCACTTAACAACGCCCGATGAAACAACTTCGCAATGGAAGAGGCAACAATTCAGACACTCACTCAAACATGTTAAAATGAGGCTCCAGTTTAACAATATTTTCTGAACCACTTATTTGTCAGTGAAAAGGAAGACACCAGTTGCCCATGAGAATATATAATCACTTGAACCTTTACTATAAACACAGTATGAACAAAACACTGAAAATAAGACCTAATTTGTATAGCATATAGTATAATGTTTTATCACTTTTAAAGGCTGCAATTGCAATTCCTAAACTTTAAATGGACTGTTCCAGCTGAATGATAAACAATGAATGCATGAAACTGCTTAGTATCTACCAATAGTCACAATATTGTCACTTTATTGATGTATGGGAAAAACACTGTGATACTTGACTTTGGTATTAACTAGCTCTACTCCTGCGTACCTTTGCTGGTCAGAATAGGGCAACAATATACTCATATTCTCCTTACCTCTGCTTGTAGTCGCTTGCTGAGACTGAAACGGCCAAGTTAACAGCAGCAGAGAATGGCTGCAGTGGAAACAGACAAGGAGCTCAACGACTTGCTGGATTTTAGCGCGGTAAGATCTATGAACATTGCTTGAATTGAATGTGCATCCTATACATTTCATTCTATGCTTGCACACAATTTTATGAAACTTTTATGATTCCCGAACAGTTGTCAAGTAATCATATAATAGCTTTATTTTATACAGCACTTTTAAAAACATGGTTTACAAAGTGCTTCCACAGATAAGCAAAGCATAAACACACTCAAGTAGAAATGTGATTGAATATCAGAGCATCCATGAACGGGCCAGTTGGGTCATGATTTTCAGCAATTGCAGCTTCATGATTAGGATAGGATACATGAGAGAATACTTTGAACTACCGCATAAATCAACCTTTAAACAAGTAGAGAGGATACAACTAGGCAAAGTATAAGATGGATTACAGTTAACAGTTTAATATCTCTCTCTTCAGATGTTTGAGCCTCCAGTTACAAACGGCAAGAACCGTCCGACTACTCTCGCCAGCAGTCAGTTTGGAGGTTCAGGTAAGACGAGAACATTTTTCTGATTTACTTTGTCTTCCGGACTTCCAGAATAAATGAAATGCTCCATTTTTTTGGATTATATTATCTTGATTAGAAAAAAATGTCATTAAAATGTAAAGACAAAAAAAGAGAGAAAAATACTCTCCTTTCTCTCGCATAAAGCTTTGTAATACTTTGTAAGGCTCCCTCGTACATCTCCTGAAAGTAAAGCATGACAGTTTCTTGTCATCTCACTACTCCACATTTCATTAATTCGTGGTGTTTTGAATGGTAATAGAAAAGGAAATTGTTCTGGTTTTCCTCTTGTTCTCATTAATTGCGTTTCAGATCACAGATTATTAGGAAAAAAAACTCTAGAAAATTACCAGTTTATTCTATTTTATGTCGATCAAGCGTCATCTCCTCTGCACTTTCTCATCCTCGCCTTGCAGGTGTCCTTCCCTCACGTTCTCAGCTATTGCCATTCAATCACTTATGGATAAAGGCAGAGGGTGGTGGGAGTTGATGGGAGCAGCCCAATTAATCTTCTCTGCTTACACTGTGACTAAGTGCTTTCCCTTGTCCTGCAATCTCACACCCTACTTATCCTCTTCACATAACTCAATTTCACTTGGAGCCCCCCCCATCCTCACCATTAGCTTAGCCTATAAGTTAGCCCATCAGTTTTGAAACAGCTTTGGAGATACTCAATATCAGTTTCCTTTATTTTATATTTTTGGGGCCCTTTTGTATTACTGTCGTACACAAAAAGTAGTTAACTTTTAAAATAACTCCCTGTCCATCGCTATTCCTACTGTAGCAGATCCACATCAACCTTTCTCTGTCACACTCGAATCTCCAGGATTGCAGTAGGTCTTTTGGTTGGTAATGTAAATGAAACAGGATATTGAAGCTAGGAAGAAAGACAAGACATACATTGACTGGGTGGGGTTTAGGGGGCTCTATTTTCTCCAATCACTTGAGGGTCCACTTGCATGTTCTCTTGTCAGAGCAAGGTGTGTAGTTACAAAAGAGACACGCTTTCACATCAGGAACAACGTTTCATGAGGTCCATAGAAACGTGAAAAACACTTCTGCCGCTGTCCACCTGCCCTTTCAATATATTCCAGGGTATTTAGCCATACAAGCAAAACAATGTATCTGGGAACATAATACGCGAAAGGAAGAACAGTAGAGATGTCGAGTGGAACGCTGTAGTGGTATAACATGCGTCTTTGGAAGTTTGATACTTGTCTTTCCACTGCTGTGAAGAATCATTACCATCCCAATTATTGTTAATAACTAAGTTGACCACAGTGGCTATTAAGAGATGCCACATTCTGGTCAGTGGGTCAATGGGTTGGTCGGTTTGTGTTACCAAATTCTCATTGTTAGGTTTTAAGAAGATAAGTGCCTCTAAACCCACTATTTGTTGGGGGAGGAAGGGACGTGTGTGTATATGTGTGAGTGTGATATTTTAACATAACTGCAGGCACTACAACAGTTTAGATGGTTCTATTTACAGAAATTATATTGGAGGTAACCGTGTGTATGTTTAGTGGCATCTCGTGATTTCAGGTTGCAACCAACTAAATACCCCTCAGCCAGAGACCTGTACTAGAATATGTGCTCACTCTCAGAAACAAAGCATATTTCCCAAAATGTAAAATTATTCCATCTTGCACAAGGCCATACCTTTTTGTTTGGGATACTTTTAGGTTGGAGCAGTACTGCTGAATATTGTCACGTCATATGTGGCTAATTTCTTTTTAAAGAAAAATGCATGGTTGTATGTAGTAAAGTTGGTAAATGCTTTTTCTGGATACCTAATGCTGCGATGATCAGATTAGTTTCAAAGAACCTCACTTGGTCTCTGTAGTTCTGGCCTTTGTGGAGCAGCTGCCACGTGTTTTCTTTATAAAGTCAGTTGGATCCCATTTTTTTCTCCAGTATGGTTAAGGTTTGGGATATGTGGGGGTTTAACATGTGTGGCGATGGGGAACCTCCTTTTTAGAGTCTCCGGTGATGATAATATCTCTGCTCTGGTCGTTTGCGCCTGTTCAATCCCTGTCACTAGTCAGTTAAAGTAATTTCAGTGCACTTTCGTTTTTTGATGACTAGAAACTGAGAATCCTATAATGTATTTTTAAACGTGGGTCGGGCTGAAATGCAGAAGGGAAAGAGTTTGAAATTTGCATGCTTTTTTTTCTTTTTTTTCCAAATAGAAGTGTAGGAGAATTACAAACACTTTAGGATGTTTAAGTCACAAGTAATTTGCTGTTTCAAATGTGAATTTCTGGCGAGGGATGCACTGATCCAACGTTTTCAGTACCGAGTCAATACCAGTGTTTGTTTAACAGGCTGTTTGCTGCATTGTGTGGAAGTGACTGGAATCCTTCTTTTATGTGTAAGGTAACATCAGACTTGACTTAAAACATTGCTTTCCTAACTTTGTAATACAAAATGCAACAATTAAATACTCAATTGTGATAAATTGGTATTAGTGCATTCCTATTTCTAACTTATAATTGCTGTTAAAATGTGTATTATTTCACCCTGTGTCAGATCTAGGATGTTGCTGTATTTGTTAGTGGGTTGATGCATACTGTTGTGTTTCAGAAGCCACCAGTGACTCACAAGTTTAAAAACAGCCAAGCCTGTGTTATTGTACATTGTTCATTTCTTCATTAACAGTGTTCACTCTTTAAGATTTGACCTGACATCATGCGTTGTGTCTGTGTGACTCATTTGGGCAAAAGGAAGGAAGGTGTGTAGACAAAATGGCACACTCAGTTTTAGGTGCCTGGGGCTCTGTTCACATAAAAGCCGAGGCATGTCTGCAAGTTTGGTCAATGTATGTGCAGGAGTTTTGTTCATGAAGCCTGTGACTCAGGCTGGCTGTCTGTTTCCAGTATCTCTTCCTGTGTAATTAAAGACTAGCCATGCTTAAAGGGGCGTTTCATGCCGGCAGTAGAAGTGCATTGGGGTTCACCAGTGAATTGGTCTGACGTTACTCACCCTTTTCTTAATTTTTCTTTCTCCTGTCCCGGTAGACTGTCTGAGCGGTGCACTACTCCTGGTTTTCTAATGGTTTTGTAACTGCTGGTGTCCTTAATGGGAATCGTAAAAATGACACAGGAATCTTAAGGAAACACATTACAAATAAACAAAAGAAATAACTAACTGTAATACGCGGGTACATGCCTTTTTTTTATGATGCTACTGTATTTCAATATTGTAAAGACCCAAGCTAGATCAAAAGTATTAACTTTTCTCACAGCGTATGCAGACATCTAATATTGTAGTATATTTTAATGTAAAAACTAATTTTCAATGTGAAGCCGATTTGGCTTCACAGTGAACACCTGAACCGTTATACTATAAAGGTGCTAAAGTATAAATTCACAGGGTCTATTGCCTCAACATGGCGACGCCGTGCAGGCGGCTCTCAGGTAATAGTGCTGACGGAGCTAACCGTGTTAAGCTGAGGGGGAACTGAAGGCTGGGTGCTACAAGGGTGCTACGCTTCTACGATGAGGATGTTATCAGCTGTAACCGCTGCATGAGCGCAGGCACTAAAAGGCACATGCGGGCAGCCCGGCTATGTAAACAAAACATGGAAAAGCTCGGATTTCAACACACACAGAGGGAGAGTGGCATCAGACTGTGCTCAGGTACTCTAGTATATATCTAAAGATAGATAATGGTGCATTGATGCTATATTAATGCCCTGAATGTCATCTAGAGAACCATAAAGTACATTTTCTCAGGACAGTAATTTTAGTACTTTTACTGAAGTAAAATATGAGTACATACTCCTTTGAACCTCTCGTTGTCTTTTTCTCACTACCAGCCTCCTTCTGTTTCTCCCCCTATTATTTTCATATGCATATATTTATATTTCCAGGCTATTTCTATCGTTTTACTCTTGTGGTTCAAACCACAATATATTAGAGGTACATAATATATTACAGGTGTGTAGAGGTACCTGATTATTTTTCCAGCACATTGATAAAAGTACAGTAAAAAATACATTTAAAAAAAACAGCGACCACAATGATAAACTCCTGATATAATCTTTTTTTTGTGTTAAATGTCATTTTTATAAAGTTGACAGCAAGATGACATTTCCAATTGATTAGTTCACTCAGTTTTGTTCTGCTTATCACCAGATCAGTTGATTAGAAATAATTTACATTAATTAAAATTGTTCTCTACTGATCTTGGTTTATCTTATTTCCCCCTTGCTTTTATCCCATAATTCCACTCCTTCAGGTGTGACTATTCACATTAATCCTCCCATTATTTCCTCACACAATCCATTGATTCAATTAAATTCGAAAATTCATGTATCACTAACACCTGTTCAGCCCACACTTAAGATCCTCGAAACGCATATACGAGAGAGATTGTGTGTTAGTTTTCTTCAAAGTGCTATATGCACCCTGCTATTTGTGGAATAAAAGGTGACAGTTCGTACTTTTTCCCCCGAGTGCTTCACAATCTTTAGTTCTTCTAAAGAGGGTAAAAATGTCTCGATAATTAGTTATACATCTTTTCCCCCCCAGACTGTTCTGATATCGTACTTGGTTCTGAATTCATGGTAATAATGTAGGTGAGTGGACGGTAAAACATTGCCAAACAAATTTATCTGGAAATACTTGGTTTGACACTGCGGCTAGCTTACTTTAAATGTCGTGTTGATAACGAAACTAAAGCAGTTCTACCCTGAAAGCCGTCACGTGGGTCTCCAACAGTAAACGTTGAATCTTCTTCTCTGGAGCTCGGGGTTCTAATGACCTCCAGCAGAAACAAATAGTTCGTAAATTGTCGTTATTGTGTTTGATTGACGTGGAGAGTGACAGTCAGCGATAGAGAGGGGGACAAGACATTGTCTCCTTCATCTCTTATTCTGCTGGTGTCGCGTGTATAGATCAGAGTTGTCACGGCAATCTAGCTGCTCTCAGCACTGTGGACCCATCAGTCTGTTCTACTGCTGATCCTGTCATGATTCTAGCCCTCCTCTACCCCCTCCCCGCTCCCTTCTCCCCTTTTTAATTAGACAACAAAACAAAAAAATATGAATATTCATAGGACCGAGCTTCATTAATATGCACAATTATGCAAATCAGTACGCAATTAAGCTTCAGCTTTCCCCCAGAGATGCTGTGTTGCAGTACGAGAGGAGATTGAGAGAAAGGGGACGGGCAGGAATTTCTGCTTCACCAATCTTTAAAATCACTCCTTTTTTTTTTTTTTTAAACACGTTTACTTTTCTGAAAGCCGTGGAGCTTTTGGCCGGGGATAACGCGTGTCGACTGTGTAAGATTGAGACCTTCGGCGTGCGTCCTGTGTTAAGACAAAGGTGTCGGCTGAATGTGAGAGAATGGATGGGGGGACGAGTGACTGTTGCCATGGAAAATGTAAAGGAGTGGAGTGGGAGAATGAAGAATGTCGAGGATGATTCTGGGAACCTCATACTGGGTGTTAATTATTCAAACTTCCTACAGCTCATATCCACGCTATGTGACAGCGCTGTCACTATGCTGTCTCTGTGTGAGCTGTGAAGTGAAGCTCTTCAATTGAGGTTACTCTGAGCAGCCTGGAAAAAAACCTGAATCAAAGCAGGTCAACTTCATCATTCTCTGAAGTTAGACTCAGTTTTGCAAAGCCTAAGCGTAAATCCTTGTTAGGAATGTGTGTCTTTTTTTGTGGTTAATGGGCCTAACCCAGTTCTTTGTCTTACAGGTATGGATGACAGGAGTGGGTCCGGTCCCTGGGGACCAGGAGAACAGAACAGTCCATCTTTCAACCAGGGAAGGGTAAGTTTTATCTGGCCTGGTAGATGTCATGCTAGTGAGTGAGACACAATGCAAGTTTTGAGTGATCATGCAATTCATACCATTCTTACACACAAACAATATGTGTAATTAATACAATTTGGAGGGGGGGGGGGAAAGTAAGTTATCACCTAGCTCTTAATTTAAAATATTTTACTGCTTAGAGGCAGTTTTGATGAGTTAACTAGAAATTAAGATATATTACACACACGGGGGACATTTGACAAAATCAACAACACAAACATATTCACACTGAATCATAAAATAATGTCTCTTCACACATTTCAGAATATTGTGAAGCTCAAAAAGCCTTAATGTTACCGTCCAGATTTGTGCTAATATAAAACTGGTTTGCATTTTGTTTGAGCAGAAATTGGAAAAAGGTTATGATCTCATCTCTAAACCAATCAAATGATCAGATATACTGAGTTTAATACTGATACTAACAATGCCATATTTCATCTAAGATATCTAGAACAGGGTACCGGGGTATCTTGGGATGATTAAATGTCATGGATGATTCAGATCCTTCTGAATTTATTTATTTGCTTTATTTTTTTATACCTCATGCAAATAAATGGATATTCTGACATGTCAACCTGTCCCCATTTCTAACTAAATATCCAAATATACTTTTCTGTTTAAAAAAAATTCTATAGTTATTTTATCGTACAGGCTTTCTGAATCTTCAGGAAACCCTGTAGTTTCTGAAGATTCCCATAACGACCCTTTCATCCCAAAACCTGCCTTTTTTTTAAAAACTAGGTATGGTGAACGGTCTCAGAGCCAAGTTGCATAATCTTTCTCAACCTATTCACATGAACACACAACGGTTTATTTGGGGCTTCATTTATTTGTATCTATTTTTATATCCCGAATGTCTCTGTTGTCTTTCCCACAGGGTTATGCAGAACAAGGCCTTTACAATGAGCAAGAGGGCATTGCCTCTGCCCCCATGTATGGATCGGGGATCGTTGGTAAGAGTTTAATTGAACTATGCGGAAGCATAGAAACCACAACTTTCACATACTCTTTTTAAAAAAAATAAAAACTAAAGAGAATCGGGGAAGTTTGGGGCCCGTGTTTCTAATGGTAGGACTTAATGACAGAAGAACATGCTGATTGAAATGCACAAGTCTGCATCAATGGACTGAGGGACTGAACCCACACAATGAGTTGTTTGTTTAAGAGGGTAGTCGTTCATAGGTTAGACACTAATGTACCACTTTAGTGCGAGCCATATTTATGCTTAGGTGGCAGTGGATGAAGGGAACAGAGTAATCAGGGAGGATGTGGAGGAGGGTTTTTTTTCTTTCTCGTGTGTTGTTGTTGCAGTTTGTGTGTTCAGGGCGGGAGGGGGTGTGGGGGGTAAAGGGCACCCATGCACAAACAAGGCTGTCCCATGGGACTGTGGTAGCCTATAGCTCTCCTCTGTTTAACTGTCAGGGGAGGGGACAGAGGTTTGGCACAATTGCCCCTGAACCATTTATAATGGGCCAATTTGTTGTTGTTTTGCTGTCCACGGCCATAAATACCACACCTCATCATAATACACTCACACGGCAGATGGGAGGCACCCAAATGGAGAAAGGGGAATGACCAGATTGAGATTTAACACTGACAAAAAAGCCCAATATTCACAATCATGACCTGATTTTATATTCCGTTCTCCTAACAGGGAAGGCCGAGCGAGGACCGTACTCGTCATTTGCAACACAGGTAAACAAGTCGGACGTATCACCACGTCTCTCTTCGTGCTCTTTGAGGGAAACTCAGTCGCTTAGTCAGTTTTCTCTTCCTGTATCATTCTGAATTTCCTGCCACAGTGAATTACTTTACTTCCTACACAAGCTTGTGCTTTTTTTCCCTTCTTTTTTGCACCGTCTCTAGCCGGGCTTCATGCCCAGTGAGATGCCAATGCCCAGTCCTGATGCCCTCTCCCCATCTGGCCTGAAGTCCAACTCCCAGTTTTATTCCTCCTATGAGGGAAGCAACTCTCGCAGGAGACCCTCACAAGAACCCATTGGTAAGATTTATAAGTGTTGAACGTAGTCGGAAAATATAGTTTTTGTTCTGATTTATATTTATAATTCTGTGGAGATCTTCACTTCTCCTGCTGAGGTTTTTGAAAGTGTTCAAGAAATCACACTTCTGCTTCGTTTAAGAAAGTGAAATCACCGAGGAAAGTCTGATTATCAAATAACATCAGACTAGAATACCTTTTGATTACGCATTAATAAGTGGTCACAAGACAGATGGTTAGATTGGATTAGCAGGATTTGAGAAGGACTTTGGAAAGAAGTGTGCTATATGAATGAATCCCTACATTGGTGGTTGTAAAGTCACTTCAGTTAAGCTTTTTCTATGTGTGTGTGTGCATATGCATGCTTATGTGATTTCCCTCCTTCCTTCCCTCAGGAACACAGCCTAAAAAGATCAGGAAGGTGCCCCCTGGCCTGCCCTCCTCGGTGAGTACTAGCATCAGAAAACAGCTATGAACTATATCGCAGCTATTGCAGTCAGTCCATGAGAGCTCATGTTGTCATGTTTACGCCCCTTTTCACATACCATTCGACATCTTAAGCCTCTCCTTGGCTTGCAAAGAAGGAGAATCGCTGCTATACAGGACATCCAGCTCTTACAGCTGTGTATCTACACCACCAAAGGGAAAAAAGCAGGGGGGGGAAAGCCACTCATTAACCCAGTCACTTATTTGCAGTATGTATTTATAGTGTGTTGTATTTGTAGGAGCTTTACTTTATGGCCACTTTGGATCACTGAAGGAAATGTATACTGGGCTTCGTACGCTGCCTCATTTTTTCCCTCCCACTCTCGCTCTCTGGACACTCTTTTTCTTCCTGTTTCTTCGTTACCCCCTCCCCCTCCTCTCTACCCCACACCACCCTCCCCCGCCTCCCTCTCCTTCCCTCCGCCTCCCTCCCCTTTCTTTCTCTCTCCCTCCCCCATCCCTCTTTCCCAGCTGCCAGTGGAGTTGGCTGCCATCCAGCATTCGGCAGATGGTTCAGTAATTAGGAGTGCATCTCTTCGTTCCCTCTTCTCCTCTCCCCTCTTTTTTCTCTCCTTTTCTCTCTGTTTAATCAAATTACAGAAGAAAACTTCAGTCCATTTGGATTTGAGTATTGCAGATGCAGTTTTGATACTTGCTTTTCTTCGAGAACAGTCTTGATGGAGAATGTTATTGTGGCGCAGAACATTGGTTCCTTAACACCCATTATACCATGCACTAAATCTGACTGCGTCTCCCATTGTGTGGTCTCATCTCACTGTGTTAAAGAGTGTGAATTATGTATCTGTAAACCATTCGCAGTGTGTTTCTGTTCAACAGAATGAAATGTAAAAGCCCGACAGAGATGGGAGACAGAGCCCAATGAATTCACTGACGCTGCATATTCGATACATAATGCTCAGCGCTCCAGTCTACAGAAACGTTGCAACAGCCTGTTTATTGAATTAAGTAGTAAAACTAGATCGTAAAAATAGATTCCAGCTAGTAAGGAACACATACTTTTAAGTGCTGTGTTTAATTAGGTATTTAATGCATTTTTCTTTTCTTTTTTTTCTTTTGAAAACTTAACCCAGGTACAGATACTATTTCATGGGGAAATCAATTTGTGGTCATCCTCCTCAGTAGAAAGCTCCCAGGGAACTTTTGTATGAGTATCTCAAAAGTAATATACCACACAACATGTAGTATTTTTATATATGTATATAGTATCATGGCGTTCAGGCAACGAGTAAGTCATACTACGTAGTTTGCTTCTAGTATTATAGGGATTTGTGACAGTTTACAAGCACTGAGCTGTTCTTTTTTCCTTCTGTGTATCCTTTGTAGGTTTATGCATCTGCTTCAGGAGACGATTTCAACAGGGACAATGCTGGCTACCCGGTCTCCAAGGCAGGAAACGTCTTCCCACCACCATTCTATGTGCAAGGTCAGTCAAAACAAGACTTTCTTTCAGAGCCTCCCCTTGTTCATTGTTGTGGGTTGAAAAGTTCAGTCTGACTGAGACACTTTTTTTTATTAATGGGGGTAAATGTATCGAACACTTACAAAAGATAATCATATTCCTTTTATAGCCAGTATGGTTGTGAATATAGATCCCCACAATATCCTCAGGGAAGTCTGGATGAACCCCCAGTGAACACCCTATGGTTCCTGGGTGCCGAATAGTGCATTACAGTTGAATGAAGTCATCACGGTAATGTGACATGTCTCATATGTGGCCTTTATTGTCTTCTCATCTCCTGTGGCTGGTTATCCCCTCGCCCCTCTGACTCCCCCGCCCCTCCCCTCTCCTCCGCTGGATGCCCCCTTACAGAAGGCCTCCACCCGCCCTCTGATCCATGGGGCTCTGCCAGGTCGATGGTTCAGCCTGGTTATTCTGCCATGCTGGGCAACTCCCCCCATCTGAGCCAGCATGCTCCCTTCACTGCCATCAACCCCCAAGACAGACTGGTGAGTTTCGCCCTTCTCGCTTTTTGGTCTTGTTTATCTCTGAAGGCACAACAAGGACAATTTTTGACTGATGCGTCGTTGTGGTTTTGTGTCTTTGCTTTCCAGAAACGGCAGCCACTGCCCCTCTCTCCACAGAACTTCCCCATGCATGGCAGCGAGGTGAACGGGACTCATCCCTCTGGCTTCCACTCTGGCCCTCACTCTGGCCCCAACAGCTTCGGGGTCCCCAGCCACACACCCCCTATGGCTGACCCTATTATGGGTAAACGTGTTAATGCATGCTCTTTTCTGTTTGAAAATGGTCACATAGCAGAAAATGTATTCAGCATAGGATCAAATTGACACGCTTTTTTATTTTCCTAAAAGCCAATCGAGGATCAGTACCTGGAAGTTCAGGAGATGAAATTGGAAAAGCCCTGGCATCTGTAAGTAATAATAGAATATATATTTATTGGCAATTCTTTAAGACACACCTTGTAAATGTTATTTATTTATTATTATGTAAAGGAATATGTTGCATTTCATTAACTTAAAAACGTTTTTCCTCTTTCCAGATCTATCCTTCAGACCCACACAGTAACACCTTCCCTCCGTCTCCGTCTACTCCCTCTGGCTCTCCCCAGGCTGTTTCAGGTGAGGGAAAAGCTTGAGTCCTATTTTCCTACACTGTTTTTTTTTATTCAACACAGTGTGTAAGGGAGGCGGAGGGGGTTGTGCGATCTTTAACCTGCATTGTTCTCATTCTCACTAAGACTGAATGGTTTTTAATAACAATGCAGCTCCATCTATTGGGTTAAACCTGAAAGTAAAACTTTCTGTTGAATATATTTATTTCTGTTTATTGAGAGATCTTTACTTGCATGTGCAAATTCCATTACAATATGACTCAGTATTGTCAATGAAACGTACTGCTTAAAATACATTAAATGGGCGACTGTATACTGGCTTGGCCGTATCTTTCCGTCAATGCTCTCAATTACTAATTTATGTTTGAAACGATGACTAGCGTAAGTACAATGTATGTCTATATGCCTGAACCATACCATACATGCATATAGTCATGCATGCTGTGTATAAGCTACAAACAAAATGTCTCTACAGCATTTAAATAAGTAAGCATGGCTGAAGCTAGCCTCGGGTCTGGATTGGTGTCCACATTTTTGTTTAAATTCTTCCTTTTTTTTTAAACGGGTATTTTGGAAATAGCTCACAATGGCTCTTTCATCATGTAAATCATCCAAATATATATAACTTATAAAAGAAGAAAGGAAAATACACTAAAAATAAGGTGGGGGGTCACACTTTCCCCATTTCTCTCAGCATTTAGTCCATGAGTGAGCTTCACACTTTATACAAAAAATACTTAGCATTTGGCCAAATTGACTCGCAAATACGACAATCTCGAGCAGTAGTTAAATCAGTCATCTACTCTGCAGTGTTTCTCAGTGAGACATTAAAAGTGTATTTCCTGTAGACCGATCCAGCACCCGTCTCTCTGCAATAAATACAATATCCATTTTTAGTGTTTTTTTTAAAATCCATTTTAGTTTATTTTGAGTATCATTAATATTAATGATGTGTTAACATGTCAGTATCAGTCAATGAGGGGCAAAAGTACTGAGCAAGCAAGCGTCTTCTTTTTTCAGGCTCTGCATCACAGTGGACTCGGTCCTCTGGCCAGGCCACACCTTCACCCAACTTTGAGGGTGGCATTCAGTCCATGGTGAGTCAACATATCTTTTCTTTTCATTTTCATGTGAGAGATGCAACGGAAGATTGTTAAAAGTAAATTACAGAGGCAAATACAGGTGCTGGTCATTCATGTATCGCCTCCTGCGGTCTCATCGTCGGTTATTCTTCATCCTCTGTAGCCGAGTAAAATGGAGGACCGTCTGGACGAAGCCATCCATGTTCTACAGCGTCACGCCAGCGGACAAGGAGTGCCAGGCCTGGCTGAGATGCACAATCTGCTCTCGTCTGGCTTAGGGTTACCTCCAGCCTTCACCAGTGCAGCACTGGGATTGGCCAGTCGCCTGCCTGGACTGGTGAGATTAATTGATAGCGGCACAGGAAATCCATCCGCAAAAGACTACATTAAGTGTGATACCACAAATTAAAAGAACAGTGAATTGTGTGAGCGGTATACCTGTTTTGTTGCTCTTATGCTCGTCCTACAAACTTTGTGCGAGGTCATTGAAACCCTGTTTAATTGTTGTCCTAAAGATGTCTGGTCTCCATGAGGACTCTGCTGGTCTGCCCTCTAGTGGGGGACTTATGCATGGTCACCACGGCCCCACATCTGGCCAGCCAGGCTCTCAGCCTGAAGGTTTTACAGGTGAGTCTATCTAGTACGTTGTCACCAATAGAGGTTAAGTCATATTCTGTTTTTTTTTTAATCTGTTATCTTATGATTGTTATCCCTTTTTTCCTGAACTCCCTGCGCAGGCCTGTCTGGTAGCCTGAAGCGCTCCAGTGGTTCTGATATCAAACGAGAGGAGAAGGAGGACGATGAAAACTGCTCCATCACCGACAGGTCAGAGGATGAGAAAAAAGACATGAAGGACCGCCTAGGAACAAGGTGTATAAACCTTTTTTTCCACACAAGATTTATACTCCTTTATCACTGCATGAGATTTCATGGCATAAGCTGCTGCTGTGGTTTAAGTATAACATGTGTCAGGAAATGGTCTTTCAGCCTTTCTACATATGAATCTTGTAGGTCGTTAATTTCTTATTCAACAAAATAAAAACAATAATTTATTTGAATAATAATAGTTAATTTTGAAAGGACTTCACTTGCGCCCCAGTCTTCTCTTGCATGGTAACAGAGACTGACTGATATATATTTATATATAAATAAATAACCTACCTGTTGTTGTTGTTAAATCAATCCTGTTTTTAATCTTCTGTTAAGTAGGATGCCTCACTAACTGGAGCTTGTGGAGTATTGAAGAGGAAATTATAAAACCAAATACAACCAGTAGAGACCAAAAATCTATGTTCACATCCAAGATATGGCAGTAAAATGATAACTCCTTTCCTAAACCCAACATCCTTACTGGCGTAACAACATCTGTATCAAATATAAAGGTAATTCCCTAATTTAGAAGGCGAAGGTACAGACAAAATATTTCTGAGTTTAAACGAGATCAACTCTTTAACCTGAAAGCAAATAAATCACAATTGTGAACACTGCCACAGTTGTCACATTATCTTACCTGCTATTGTTTCTCAGCAAGTTTAATTGTTAATGGAGTTTATTTCCGTCTGGTGTATGATCCCTGGATTCTTTAGCAGCATTGCGACCACAGGGATCAAGTTTAGATGTAGGTTTGCGTGCTTTTCCGTAGTTCAGAAGACCGTTTTAACCTTTCTCTCACTGTCATTTAGTTCATCTTCATGGATGTGGTGAAAACCTTTAGTTCCTGACTTTAGTTCCTGGGGCTTCATTGTTCAAAAACTGACAAATTGCCACGGCCAACCCCTAATGTTGCCTACTTTTCTTGCAGTGTTTGTAATTGTCATGAAATGACCTCAGAGTTTTGCCCCTGTACATGTGGCGTTGACTTTCCTCGAAGAAAAAAAAATAGATTTCACACCATAATTAGAATCCTATTATCAGTGAACTGTACCCATACTTTTGTTTTATTCCTGCCTCATCTGCCATTGGCTCTTTGCTAGTCTGGATGATGAGGAAGACGATGAAGATCTGCCAGTGGAGGTTAAGGCTGAGCGGGAGAAAGTGAGGAGGATGGCAAACAACACCCGTGAACGACTACGTGTGCGGGACATCAACGAGGCTTTTAAGGAGCTGGGCCGCATGTGTCAGCTCCATCTGAGCCACGAGAAACCGCAGACCAAATTGATCGTACTGCAACAGGCCGTTAACGTTATACTCAACCTGGAGCAGCAAGTTCGAGGTCAGTGGGTGTCCAGGGAGGAAGGAAGAGGAGGGGAAGGGCCTCCTGACAGAATAAAACTCCCACAGCTTCACTTCCCAGCTCCTTTCCATGTCCTTATTTAAAATATATTTTTTACCTCATTTGACTTCATTGTGGTGGTAAACACTCTGGGCCTCATTCACTAATATATTATCACATGGCAGAAAATAAGTGTCGCGACACCCCCACCCCCACCTGCCGATTTAGTTTTAACCAAAAAATTGAAATGCGCGTGCCCGCTGTTTGCGGTCAGCATACTGCCACAGCCCCATTTTCCTAAACATGGGGAAGTGGCTCGAGGATTATGATGGAGAAAGCGTTGAAGTTGTTAAAAAAAAAAAAAAAGGAGAAGCAAACTACTGAAGACAGTTCAGTCAATGGTGGAAAGCAGAAAAGGCAAAATGTTTCCACAGGAGTGACGAGGATAAACCAAAAAAAGAGTTTTGAGATGGCAGGTGGTGAATGTTGTGTCCCCTGAGATGCAAGATGCGGCTCAGGTTTGATATTAAAGTTTATGAATAAAAATAAGGAAACAGGTGGAGGACAAGGACCGTCTGATTTATCAGAGAGACTCATAATCTATAAGAGGAATACAGCAAAGAAATGAGGGTGAAAGTGATGACATCCAGCGAAAGATTTTCACCGAGATGTAATTTAATAATACAGAAGTATTATTGCTACATAAGTGACCAAATAGTTTGAAGCCTCAGTCACAACGTTGAGATTTTAATTGTAAATCAACATTAGAATGCTGCAACGCTTCTATTTTTGTACATCTATTCATACTTCTAATTCTGTATTTTGCACAGTTGCAGATAAAGATTATTAATATTACACTATATGTTATTTTATGACTTGTGATTCAAATATTTTCAATAACTCCCGTGCGTTGTTAAGTCCAAAAGTCAAAATAAATTGAGAAAAGAAAGAAGTAACCATGTTTTTAGCTATCAATATACTCTGCTTCAATCGATACAGATTTTCATTTAAGCTTCCAAAAGCCACATTTTCATGCTGATGAAATACTGTTTGCTCTGCTGCTTAACTGGGCAGCCTGGCAGCAATCCAGCACCATAACTTAGTTATATAATCACAATCAAATCATAATGTTTTTCCTTTTCGTGCGACGGCTTCATAAAATATGCCAAGAGACATTTGAACCTTCATTATAAAATCTCAATAGCGCTTAAAGACATACAATAAGTTTGAATCATGACAATAATTGAGAAGGATAAATGGGCTTCAGTGTTATTAAATGTGACCGATGCATTAGTAAACTGAGGTTTATAAATAATCTGGTCTATTAGAGCCTTGTTTTCTTTATGGATGTAGTGTTAGTATGAGATGCAGACAGGAGGCCAGGCCACCATCATTTTTGCATGTGCATGGTCTGAGACGGATATAAATTTGTTTACAGAGTAAGAACAAATGAATGTGAGAGAATACTGATGAAACCTGGATTTGTTTGGTTCAAGCACAGAGTCGTGCGTACTGTCCATCCTGTTTGTGAATGAGGCCCATTGTCCCTGCTTGATGCCAGTGAGTCAAAGCACATTTTTACAGTCCATCCTAAAAAAAAAGGATCAATAACGTGAGGGCATAGCAGAAGGAAATTAGGCTGTGTGACTGTTTTTAAGACATGCCCATTCTCCTGTTCATCTTCTACGGTTTTCGTCCTCTGGTAACACATACAGGACGGCTGTTTGTCCCGATGCAGTATGTGTTACCTTGTCTCATAATTGGCCGTCTGTTTCCACTGTGAAAATGCTTATATGTCTCTCCGCCTTACCCGTTGACTGTATTAACACATCTTTTTGTGCTCATTTGCTTTTTCCACTGTTGCCTCATTTAGCAAATTCAGAATTTCAAGTTACTCCAGCTTCATAATAGCTTTTTTTAAAATTATTATTATAATTTTTTTCAAACCTTTCCCTCATAGTGTACCTGTCTGTCTGTCCACTGGCACCCTGGTTAGCATGAAAGCAGGGCTGTCAGTAGTCTTGTGTATTAACCCGTCTTCAGCTTTGTTGCAGTGTCTGTCTCTGTGCTGCATGTCACCGCCTTTTAAAGCATTAACCCTTTTTTTTTTTTGCAATCCTATTTTTGAGACAAACCTTTTCATTCCTTCATTCACTCCCCAGTCTGTCATTTTCTTTTTACAGATGTCAACAGGGACCTCCTCTTCCTCACATTCAGATAAATACATCTACTGCTGATGTATTTAACATGATGCCCTCAGTCTCTCTTCTTTGTGTCTCTCTCTCTCTGTGGCTCTTTCTATGTTGGCAGAGGGTGTTGCTTCCTCTCTCCCTTTCTCTCTCCCTCCTCATAACTTCTCTCATTCTGCTGGACAGTCACCAAATCCCCTCAACTTCCATCCTGGAGCCCAATGACCAAATTAAAATGTTGGTTGGTTAGAATTCAAGACCGATTAATTCGACCTTGTCGCTCAGGTTGAATGTTGTATTTCGGCTTGAGACCGTTTAATGTCGCGCTTGCTCAACCCACAACGCTTAAACTTCTGACTGATTGACGTTTATTCGTGTTTACAAAGATGTATTATTTTATCATTCACATTGGTAGATCTGCGATAAAACTGTTACCGATAAAACTGTTACCTCCCCTCCGTTCCCTCTCCTTCAACACAGCCCTACTCGACTGGGATCTTCTTCGGCAATTCCACTGGTCTCCTCTTGGTTAAAGAGCTTAAACGTAGGACAAACAAATTCAAATTACCAATACCAAAACAAAGGGTTCTGTGTAGAAAAACTTAATTAAAAAAAAAAGTCATATCATAGGCTGAAGACGTATAACTGCAGTTGAAGGGAGACCGTCCCGGCCCGGGTTCAGCGAGGGCTGTGATTTGGGTTTGTTAACCAGCCCCTCCCACCCCCACTTCTCCTCCTGGCTGCAGTGTTGTTTCGGTGACTGATGAGAACCTGACTGCCGAGGAGAAGGAGCTGAGGGAGCGTGAGCGCCGCCACGCTAACAACACTAGGGAGAGGGTGCGTGTGCGTGACATTAACGAAGCCTTCAGAGACCTGGGCAGGATGTGTCAGGTCCACCTGCAGAGTGACAAGGCCCAGACCAAGCTTATCATCCTGCAACAGGCTGTCCAGATCATAATGGGCCTGGAGAAGCAGGTGCGAGGTAGGTCAGCCAATACAGGAAGGTCTGATCCACATAAACAACCAACCATCTCGTATCATAGCTGGACAAGTTGCCAGTCATTCACCCATAGCAAAATCTCCTCTTTAATTTTGATATTACTTATTACTGTGTGGCATTCACTTTGGCTTTCTCTCTGCTATTTGCTCGTAACACTTTAAAAAAAAAAAAAAAAAAAAATGGAGAAGAAGGGGAGAATATTTTGAGGAAGTATAACCCTGCTTTTCTGCCAAACGTCTGCAATTCTCGTCTCTCTTTTCCTTTTCTTGCTTTTCCCATTTTCTGTTCTCCCAGTCTGTTGTTGACCCTTTTTTATGTTCTGCTTTAATATCTTAAAATATTTCTAAAGGAGAAGCATAATGATTTAATCGCAAGAATTCTCGTACTTCCTCCCTTACTGTTTTTTAATTAACGTGTTGGTTCTTTTTCTTTTTTAAAGAGCGTAATTTGAACCCAAAGGCTGCCTGCCTCAAGAGGAGAGAGGAGGAAAAAGTGTCAGGCGTTGACCCCCAGATGCAGCTCGGTGGGGGTCACCCTGGTCTTGGAGATGGACATATGTGATTCTCAGGTCAGTCTACAGAGTTTGTACAGTAGGATTTGTGGTGCATTCCCTGCACAATAATATACTAAACAATCGCTTGTTTTGTGTGATTGGAAAATGTTCATTCTTGTTTCTCCTTTCCCTTCCAGTTCCTGTTGATTGTACAGCCCTTAGAACACGTGGCCTTAATCTATCATTGTCATGCATCTCAGTGTGTGTTAATCAACTTTTGGAAAGCACACACGCACACACCTCATTACTGACAAAGCAGGTGGCCACATTCCTGACTATGAATACAAAAGTAACAAGCACACTCTTACAGGAAGAGGGAAAATGTATTAATCTTAACAAGACAACACTTTGAACCGAGGACACCGGTTTGGAGACAGTGGAAAATTGGACATAAGGACATTCTTATGATCATGTTTTTGTAAGACATTTTGAAAAATTGCTTTACATGTTGGGAGCAAAACTTGTTTGGATCAAATGAAACCTTTTGGATCAACTGCTTGTGTAAGCAGAGTTAGGATTTGTATTGTTGGATGATTATTGGCATTCCCATCTGAAAAGCAGGTCTTACATTCTTCACAGGCAAAGAGGGACACCTGGGTTTAAATCTTACGATTGAACAAAACCTGTTTCAACGTGCCCAAATGAGGCCGAATGCATAGTGTTTCATTCAGATAAAAATAGCCATCATTATTATCTTCTTTCGACTGAATTACAGAGGTAGGTTTGGAGACATCAGAGAGCTGACGCCGTTCTTTGTGGTATGCTGTGGGGGTTTCTGGATGTGTTTTTTCATTATTTCTTGCTTTGGCTGAAAAGGAGCCACAGTCACTGACCCACATGTGGTCGGCCATTTTTTTGTTGTTCATTTTTTAATTGTTGAGACTGCTGGAGAGAGACTCTCCACTGACACAAACACAAGCAAAGACTCAATCAAATCCAGGAACCACAGTGATGTTGACTGAAATGTGCAGACATGCACACGCCAGCGGGTCGGACTCGAGCGTTCGGCTCTCACTCTCACTGCCCGGCATCGGCCGCTCTCGGCCTCGTGGTCAGCGTCGCGTCCGCCTGCCCCTGTCGAATCACACCTGAAGACTCTGTTACAGCATGGTGAACTTACTAAACCGAAGTCTCCGAGCAATTTGTATTATGGTAAATCACATTTTGCTAGAAGACAAGAAATAATTGAGTATTGAAAGGGATCATGAGTGTTCCTGCTACCCTGTAGAGAATTCACTCGCCATTGACAGACTTGTTTTGGTTGTTGCTGTGTGTTGAGCATTTGGTGTTATGTTTTTTTCCCCCCTTTTTGAACAATTGCAAAGCCTGTTGTAAGGATCTTCCTTTTGTAGAATTGATTTATCATGGTTTTTTATTGTTTTTGTTTTGTTTTTTTACTTTGTAAGATAGTTGTATGAGTTTTGTTTTTATCATTTGGAATGCTCTTTCTTTTTTTCTGTTTACGTTGTTTAAATGTAAGACGACTCTCAATTTAGATTCCAGGAACAAAGTGAGGTGTTTTCTTTTGTGCCAGGTGCTTAGAAATGTTAGAAATGACAAACTTATCTGGCTGTAACATCACATGTTGTGATATTGCTCTCTCTCTTCTTTTTTTTTTTAAAAATGCATGTTTGAAAACAAACCTGTCATGCCAGTTGTAATTGGATTGTTCTGGTGTTTGCGACAGTTTTTTTCTTAAATGAAACACAATATTTTTCTTCAGCACACCCCCCTCTGCTCTCCTTGGATATCCAGCTCTTTGACGGTCTTGTTGATTCGTTTGAGGAAGGGGCAGAAGGGGCGGTCTGCACAATCTGCAACACAATTCACTGTTTCATTATGAAATGAAGCATAAAACGAATCAAAAAGGGTGGCCTTAGTCATTTTCCTGACTTTGGGAGTTTTGATAATGGTTACTCACCAGTGCCTGAATACTTCTCTGCTACATGGTGGATGATGTTGCATTTGATGATTTATAGGTTGTACCTTTTTATAATACAGATGTATAAAAACATATATACTTCAGTAACATCTGACAGTGTCTCAGAACATCTAAATGAAGAATCACACCCACTGACGCTGACTGCTTCAGTGTCTGTGTCATTAAATGTAAGATGACTAATAACCCGGTCTTCAACTTTGACGCTGAAAACTACTTAATATGTTTCATCTTTTATGTACTGATTTTGTTAAGTATAATTTTGTCCTTGACTGGCATGTGCATTGATATGTATGTACAGCTGTGATATATCAGCTTTATCATTACGAGCTGATACTGATATGTAACAGTATTTGGTTTTCTACTTGTCATTTTATCCCAAATCTTGCCCCACGGACGAGCCCCAAACATTATTTTCTTTGTCAAGTCACTCTAACCTTTCTGCAGAAAAACGTGGTGTTGTTGTGATATGAAAAATCTCTACTAAAGACTTGTACTTTTATTTCTTTACATGAAAGATATGTCTGCCGTATCCAAGGATCAAAAATGCACCGGATATTCTTTGTTAACAGACCCTTTTTGTCCTCTACAACAGATGACCTGCTACAAATCTCTCTGTCTTCACTCATGTTTGGGGACAACATCTATGTAGGCTATGTCCTCAAAGTGCCTCCAGTTTCCTATTTTTTATATATAAAGTAGATATAGAGAACTGTTGTGTATATAACAGTAATGTAGCAATAAATGTGCCATTTTTAATAACAAACACCACGTTTATCCAATGTCTTTTTTTTCCAGCTGTGAATTAAAATACAAGTGCATTTTTCAATCTGCAATGCAACCAGAGGCCTGAAGCACAGAGCCGGTTCAACATATCCAGGTTCTCTCCTGGTTATCTGGCTTAACTAACCCAACCACAACCTTACACAACCTGAACTGCCAAATGCAGGATGGACAGCTGGTGGTACATTGCCTACTGTGGGAATGCGTAATCTGACAGATCTCGCTATAATACCAAAATGGTCGCTAGGAGAGCTGACTGCTATGTGTGTTGAGATGCTTTTTTTTTGGTGTGTGTGTGTGTGTGTGACAATATTTTACCCGTTTTATCCTTCAGCTGCAGCCCCTGCGGTGTGAAAAAGAACTTAGTAGCTCATAAAAAATACATTTTAAAACATAATTATAAACAGTAAGAAGGGATTGTATACAGTGTACATAAAAGTAACCGCAGCAAAGTAACACTGCATCCAGACTGTGACTAACGAGTCCAACACGTCTCACTGCAACACACTGCTCATGAGGCTGACGGGTAAGTGAATGCTGCAAGAAGAATATATATATTTATTTTTACATTCATAAATCCGTTTTCACGCCATCAGAATACATCTGCATGCATGACTTTAACGGAATACACACGTATATTGGATATTGCTATGATAAAGCAGTGATATGATAAACATGTTCATTATGTCTGGCACAAACTCCCATTGCCAACGAAGTCCTGCACTCAGTTGAATACACAATGTATGCAGAGCCTGACAAACAAATCGTGCCTAGTTTGAATAAACGCATTTGTGTTGTTGCAATAAGCACCATGTAAGAACATCTGAACTAAAATAACAAAGGTGTAACAAATCTGCTTTTGAAATAATACCCCCAATGTGAGACAGGGTATCTCCGTTGGTTATGATTTGCTATTTAATTTTATCTATCTTTTATTTGTTGTGTTTTTCGAGTAACCGGAAGTAGTACACGTCCACGGCGCATGCGCACTCGTCACAGTCGTCAAACCACATCGGAAGTTCTTTTGCAGTTTTTCAGTGGAGGACACAATTCAGCCAACATGATCAGTAAAGTTCTCAGTCCGAAGTATGCGGCCATTGCCAAATCATGGTATGTGGTGTCTCTATTGTACTGGGGATAAAAAGCGGGAAACTTTCGGTCAACAGATTCCGGATGTGTCCTCTAACGCACTCGTTAGCTGTTAGCTTAGGCGAGGTCATAGCTTTGACTTTAACTCATGTCAGCTGAACTCAAGAGTTGCTCCACTAAAAGGTGACTTAACACACCGCTATGACGAAGTCAACAAAGTAGTCAGCGTCGCTTTTCCTCCGTGGTGGTCCTGTTGTACGTGAGCACAGCGAAAATGTGGATTCCGTGTTAAGTTCACCAACGAGATGCTAACTCCCTCTTGAAGGGCTCGAGCTGTTAGTTTCCTTGTAGATGAGTCAAAAAGCTCGTTTGTCCTTTTAATCATTTAGTCTTTTAAATGTGTACGCAATCTGTGAACTGAACTCTCCACATTAAAATCACACAAGGAATTTGACTCAGTAAAAAGGTGCATAACAATAAACATCGTGCAATAATACATACATATGGTAAACAACCAACAGATAACAGTACTTTAGAACAAGTAACGCCATTTGCATTGATACAGATTTAATCAGTGGATCTATTGATGCTTTTAACACAATAAACAAAGCAATTGACTTATCAAGATTAAAGTTGCTAACTCCCTCTCCCTTAAGTAGTCATCTTAATGTTTGCGTGTCTTTAAAGATTATTTTCTTCAAGTGTGAATCCGTTTTAAATGGAAGAGCGATTCGTACATATTGACATGATGTTTTCACTCCACAGGATCCCAACTCTGGCGGTTTGGGGCACGGTCGGAGGCGTGGCTGTGGTCCACTTCACAGATTGGCGATTGATTTTGGATAATGTGCCCTACATCAGCGGCAAATTCAAGAAGGAAGAGTAGCCAAACTCAGGTTGGTCTCAGGGAGTGGACATGTATATATGTGTACTGAGATAAGAGAGGCACTGCTGCATGTAATGAATAAGTTGAGGAACGATCACATTTTGGTCATCCTTACATCTGACTGGTTTCTAAAGCTGTACAGACTCACAATTCTTACATGTTGTGTGATGTAAAGTTACACTCCGACCTGAGAGGCAGCTTGTACTTTTTGATAACATGTAAATTCTCGAGATGCCAGATCTTTACTTTGACATCTCATGGCCAGGATCCTTTGTCATGTAAAAGATATTTGCTCACACAGCTTTATCAGATTTTAATATTTTATGACTGTAATGTGATACATTTGATGTAGCTTTGTGTTGATTTAGGTCGTTGACATTTAAAAGGGTTGTAATTCTTGTTCTTGAAAAAAAACTTTGTTTTATATCTCATACCATATAATTAAACAAGTTTGTTGGTCAACACTGTATACTGAAGTTAGTTTTAGTAGATTTTCTATGAACGTCTAAGTTTTTGACTGATGGTGGTTTATAAAGTCAAATAATAAGTCAGCTCTCCAGAAAGTCTGGTAGAATAATTGCTTTCCTGTCAGTTCTGTAAAACAGGAACGCTGGTTAGACATCAACTCGGGCTGAGACTCCGGCTCTTGCTCCAAACCGGGCCAGTTTCCCAGCACGAGCTTGACCGATGTTTGCTTTAAAACCAAATCAAGTGAAAATGAGTCAGACTACTTGAAATTAGCCTTGCTTATTTGGGAAACTCGCTTTATGAAACAGGTCTCAAGAAACTGTCAGGACTGTGGAAACGATAAAGTGAAATTCACAGACCAAACGCCAGATAGTTCAGAGGCGTCAGGGGACCAGAATCCAGGAGGGTGACCTATTTAAGACCATATGGAGCAGCTTCTCAGAAGACAGGAATGCCTCTTAAACCTTCAACCACTCTGCACAAATCCAATAAAGTGTTTCATGTTGATAGACTTTTGGATTGTGACCCAAAAAAAAAAGCATCAAAGGCGCAGAATTTATGAACAAACAAATACAAATGGGCTTTCAAGTGTCACTTAAGCGTAACATTTTTCCACTGAACTCGCTGACTTAACATCAAGCTTTGATTTGTCTGCCACAGCAAATCAAATGTCTACTGTTTAAACTAATGACTTTGTTTTTCCTCCAGTCAGGTCGCTGCTGGTTTTTTTTAACTCAAAGACTTCAATAATGATCCAGAACGGCTGCAGCCGCATCGCGTGCCAGCCCACTGAACGCCGTCATCTTCATCCGGCAGCTTAGTCAACATGAACTGTTCACCATCATCAGATGAAAAGCACTGGAGTTTGTCATTTCAAAGTTCCTCAAGCAGTGGAAACTTTGATGGGGAAAATATGAAAACACCAACAATAAATTGACTTTTCTTTTCATACTTAGTTTGGGGGTCAGGTATTTATTTAAATCATCAGTCTTGTGCATTAGACCTGATTCACAAATGGAAAAAAATCTGTCTTAATGTCACACTGTAATTGTTTTGATGATAAGTAAAGTATGTGAGATGTATCCTATATTGTGGTTTTGTATAATTATTTCACTTGCAATGGTTCAATATTAAGTCAGATAAATAGTTGTGTATTTATATCCTGAATGCAGCCCAGTGCACATTCCTTGGACTTAACATTGGGTCAGGGTAATTAAAAATCCTGAATTAAGCCTCTAACTTGTTGGTATGTACCTTAAAACTACAACTGATCATAATCAAGACTGTGTTATTGGGCATCAATGATTAAAACAAGCACTTGGAAATCAAAATAATAAAAAATTTATATAATAAAAGAGCAGCCAAACAATCGGACAGGATTGTTGCCATACTGACTTTAGATCTTAGATAGTGGGGCTACTCTAAGAGTCTGAAACCTGCAGTTACACTTGAAAAAAGTATCAAAGTAGATATAATACAATAATATAAAGTGAGCCAATTACTGTGATTAGTCCTGGAATAAAATTGCACAAAAGGACAACATTTTCTAATTAATTAAAATTGATAACATTAATCATACAGATTTTTTAAAATATATATAAATATAAGTTTAATCAGCATTTTAATGTAGCCATGTTATGTTGTGTCAAACTGTTTTAATCAGTTTAATTTATATTTACAGTATTTTCCCGTAACCACTCCGTTTGCAGAGTTGTGAGTTTGGAAGTATAATTATGTATTTTAAATATAGTGGAGTACAAAAGCGCCTCAAAGTTATACAAAGTGTGGTACTTGATAAAAATGTACTTCAAGATGACTCACGCTCCACCTCTGACGGCTCATTTGAGACCTCGCGCGTCATTTTCGGACTATTTTACAGGAGGGTCGCGGATGCCTTGCGCTCATTGTGTTACAAGGCCCTCTGGCGGAGTGATCTGCAGTTGTGAAGGTCCTGAAGGAAGACAGGCAGTGGATCGATAACAAACCGGACTCGGTGAAAAATTATGACTGCAACAATAGGCAGCTAGCTGGCTTCTTATCTTTTATAAGCCAGAAAACCCCGGCAAGCGAATCAAGACAACCAAGACCATGGAAAGAAAAGGGTGAGACTTTAAACCGCGCGGTCGAAAGACTTAAGATGAAAGTTTCTCTGCAGGAAATGCACGCATGCATACATGCGTTATGCAGTTGAGAACAACACTACGCTAATTGTCAAGTCTGTGTTATTTACACTTTTGTTACGTTAGCTACACATGGGCGTCAGCTCGTTTTGACTTAATTAAGTTTGTAAACTTGCAACTTTGAACAATGGTAATTGATAAAGCGGCCGCTGGTACGTTTACGCCGCCTCCGCTGCTAGCTTGATTAGCTAGCTAAGTTTCATTGTTTACACACGCATGACTTGCGGTGCGTCGGGCCGCGGCTCTTCCGCGCCAGGGCCGAGTAAACGACACCAAACACCGGCTGCAGCTCTCAACAGGGACCGCGGTAAAACTAGTGGGGGATGAATGAGATGCTGCCTCGTGTGTGTGTGCAGTAGTTCACTTCATTAGTTTTTGCAAATCCCTTATGTGAGTAACGTTAGTGACGTCAGTGGTGCGCTGTGAAAGAAGCATGTTGTGTTACAGTTAACAAGTCTCCAGCTCCTCCTCCTGCGCACACAGGAGGCTACGCGACTGATTAGTCACTTCACCACCTGTGGGCTGGTGCAGATGTGCGTTTGTTATTACACCTGTGACAACCTATAACTTTAATATTATATATATATTTAAGTTGCAGTCTCCCCCACAAAACTATGACCCTTTCCAACCATTTGGAATAACTGAGAAGCCATGTTCAGGTGCTTTGAGTGTTTGAACGGCTCAGTTATTGAATAGGTAAACTTTGTGATGACCGGTTTTCTGTTTTCTCTCTCTCTCTTCAGTGTACCTATTAAGCGCATCCTCAACAAGCCCCAGATAGTCCGCAGTCTGGGCAGCAACCTTCACACGGATGTGAATGCCGGCCACTCCCGGGCTGGATGGTCGCTCCTGAGCAAAGTGCAGCGCAGCAGGCACAAGAATCTGTATGAAATCAACCATCAAATCAGGGTGAGGGTGCGTTTTGGTATTTATGAGGCGTAAAAGGACTGTGCCGTGCTACTTGAAGGGTTCTCTGGAGCATTTAAATTAGTGTATGTACCCAGGAGAGATATTTTGAGGTTTTCATGTTGTTGTTTTCACACAATTTCAATCAATCCATGGGGTTTTAAATAAACTTTCTGACAACCAGCAGTTTAATATCTCTATGTGAAAGGTAACCACAGTTCTCGGTGGAGGTACAGTTGCCATAGGCTTGACGTTGGCTTGACTAAGGTGTCCAGGACACATCCAGAGTTTGTCTTTGAACCCAAACATAGAGTTAAGTGTAACTAGTACAGTCAAATAGCTCAGTTTAAGTGTCATTGGATCAAAGCACCTTCTTCCACTTTACTTCCTATTAATCCAAATACCTTTTTTTTTTTTCAAACGGTAGTTCATATGTCTTGAGATTTATTTTTAACAGTTGCCTTTTCTTTGCCGTAGAGTTGCAACCAATAAATGGCCCAGGCAACAGATGTTACAGTTACTGTAGTTTAATGATAAACATTAAATAGTTTACTCTAGTGACCTTTAAATCCAGATTTCTAGTATATAAATACATATTAGTGTGAATTTTGACACTATACCGTTTACAAAGTAGCAAATTATTTTGGACACATCTAGATTCTTAAATCTTAGCAATGTAAACCTGCTGCTCTTCAGAGTTACTGTATATGTATTGTTATCTCCCTTATTAGTAAACCTCCCACAGACAGTGTGGGAGGTTTGAAGGAATTCATTTAGTTACCACCGTTGTTCAGTACTGACGAAACCAACAATAACTCAGTCGTACAACTACGTAGGTTTGTACGGTGGCTTGTGTGTCACAACTGTCGTTCTAAAAAGTTGTCATATTGTCTCTCTTGAAGACCAAGCCTGATCTAAACACAACACTACCAGTTCGACAGACAGCCTCCATCTTCAAACAACCAGTGACCAAGGTTACAAATCATCCCAACAACAAAGTGAAGACGGACCCACAGAAGGCTGTGGACCAACCCAAACAAGTAAGTCAACCAGCAGAAAACATGCACATTTCAGTTCTTTAATTCAATAATACTGTAGAATACATTGTGTTGCTTTTTCTTTAAGTAGCTGTAATGTTTTACATAGCTATGAAACCTATAGTGTTCTGTCCTGTGTCTTTCTGGCTTTGCTCTTATGGGCGCTGAACAGTAGATTCAACCCTTTTTAGTACTCTTATATACATTATACAATTGTACATTATATTGTGCTCTAAATGTAACATGGAAATTATTAAAGTATGTTTGGTTTGCTTCAATCTTCAGTTGTTCTGGGAGAGGAAGCTGGGCGGGTTAAATGCATTTGACATCGCAGAGGAGCTGGTGAAAACTATGGATCTTCCCAAAGGCTTGCAGGGTGAGAGTAACCAAAACGACATGACAACGTTGCGTCAGAGCATTTCCTTTTTGCTTTGTCTTACGCTTGTCCCGTTGTTGTCCTCTTCCTAGGTGTTGGGCCCGCATGTTCGGATAAAACACTTCTTTCTGCCATCGCCAGTGCTCTGCACACCAGCCCCTCACCTGTCACGGGACAACTCACTGCTGCTGTGGAGAAAAACCCTGGAGTCTGGCTCAACACATCACAACCTCTCTGCAAAGCCTTTGTCGTGACCGATGATGACATCAGGTGAGATGTTCACACGAGCAGCACAGCTGTAGTAGCAGTGTGACGCTTCACAGACCTTACGATTCACACATCGACCATTTGAAAGCCCAAATGATTCTCGATGCATCGTATAACACTTTTAATTTTTGATATTACTGCACTTGACTACTTTTTTTCATCAATTAACAACCAGACAGACACGTCTGAACTGACTTTTTTTTATCTAAAAAAATGCTAGAAAACATTTAACATAAAATAGTGCAATAAAAAAGGGAGCATGAATATTTACAGTACAAAGTAGTGCAACATGTTTTGTGTATTTTTAGTTAGTTTCGTGTTATTGCTGTTACACACTAAAGAAAGTTCACACGTGAGGAAAAATAGCACCAAGCGTTAAATGAGTCAACTTAAATGTCTCCAAGCTGGTTTTGTATTTTTGTCACTTTTAAAATAGAGCTGAGCGATTACTTCAATGATTCTTTTCCGTCTTTATCTTATCGTGATGAATCGCATATTGAGATATCGTTGTACGCAATTGCATCGTCCTAAGTTGATAAACGATGATTAAAAAAACTGAATTGATAAGAATTCTGCAACGGAAATACCTCCGAATAGTTCAATCAAACTCTTGTCTTCATCAGATGACTCCATATTTGTGTGCATGCTTGTAAACACGAATAGCTGGATATATTTATTATTTTGTTCACTGTATTCATTTCACACACGAGTAAAGAGCGTTACCATGTGGTCTCTACATCTCAAGGCTCCCCTCATGTCTCTTCACATGAAGAGCTTCAACAGAGTTATTTCATTCGGCTTTTACAACTATTAATAGTATCTCCTATTGTTTTGATGTTTCACCTGGATGCCTGCTACGTGATAAATTGCACATTACATTGTGCTCAGCAGTTGGATGTTAAATGTAACCCACTGTGCCGAAAATCTATTTGAAGGCCGTATTAACGCACCGGTGAAGGGAATCTAGCGACGTGTAGATGAAGAGACTCTGGTTAAGACCTTATCGTGAACTAACTCTCTATCCTGTGTGTTCTGACTAAACGGGGGAGATTTTGACTCGTCTCTGAATGCTACTGCAACCTGCAACCTCCTGTGAAGCTCAGTGGGCACAGAGAGGAGGTGCAGAGAGCAAGCAGTTCCTCACTCGTGCACAAAGCATGCAATGACTGAATGTACATGTTCTGCTTTTGTAAACTAATCCCGTTAATCAAGTCTGTGCCATGGAAGTGCCACCAATGTTTCATTCAATAATGGCAGAACATGTCAGGCTCTCAGATATGGAGATTTCCTGTTTTTTTCTGTATCATATTAAACATTTGGGAGGTTTGGACTGACTAAACAATTCAGTTAAAGACCTCTTTGACTTTGAGGGACTGGGATGAAATGTTTTCACTATTTTTCTAACAAGAAAATGTGAATTGGCAGATGAATCTTAAAATGAACACACCGTTGACCTTAGCCCTGATCCTTGTCTGTGCCTCTTAGGAAGCAAGAGGACCTGGTGCAGAATGTGAGGCGGCGGCTGGAGGAAGCCCTCACCGCTGACATGTTGGCTCATATAGAGGATGCCACTGCAGACGCCGCAGCTGCAGCCGCAGCCGCAGCCACAGAAGCAGCCAACAAAGTGGAGGAGAAGGTTGAGCAGCTGGACAAGGAGGAATTATAGCCAAGGTACACAACTGCAGAACCGGTTCCAGAGTCGCTAAATCCTTTTTTTCCGTTGGTCCATCCATTCCCTCTGTTTGCTCGTCTTCCATTGTTCTGAACTTCAACGTGTCTCTCTTCTCTCCCGCAGGCTCGTTCGACATGAAGTTTGCTGGTAAACTCCTTTCATTTTCAAATAATTGACTTCATGAAGATTTTTATACACTTTGAACTGAAATAGACCCTACATGCAGACATTCTGCAGATTGTGTTTACCTAAACAAAGACTGTTTTCTTTAATATTATTATTATTTTTTACATTCAATAGTGTAATTCTGGAAGGGTGCTTTTGGATTTCCAGTTCATTTTTACCTCTACTAATGTAAGGCAACTTTCTTTAGACTTTCCATACTGTTTAGCGTTTTCATGTCACAATGACATCACCTTTTCATCGTTAATACTATCGAGTCAAACGAAATGACCGTTCCTGTAAGTCGTTTTACTTTTAAGGCAGTTTACGGCCGCTGTGGATGATTCTCTACACAATGCAGTGTTACAGTTAAGAAACCGCTGTTCGAGCTCAAAGTAAAGCTGAAAAAATAAAAAATAATTGTGTGTGTGTGTAAGTGCGTGCGTGTGTGTGCTTGTGTTGAATGTATTATTTCATGTTGGCGTCTTAAGTGTGTTTTCTTTTCTTTTTTTTTGACACGTTGCTCTTTTATATTTTACTCTGGCACTGCAGGTATTGTGTTTGTTAGGAAGCGTAGAAAGGTTGCAGTCTGTTTACATGCACACGGCACTGTTGTGGCTGTGAATAATCACATTTAGTTTGTTTGATCTCAAATTTTTACAGTTCAAAGCAAAGTTGTTTCTCACAGTAACTGGAGTTTACATGGTTTTGGAGTTTTAAGTCATGCTATTTCTGTTGACAAAGTAATTGTCCGGACTGTTTCGCCAGCTACATTTGAGTTGAATATGTAACCGCAAAAGTGTGTGTACCTTCAGAAAATACAAAAACCAATAAAACACTCATGTACCTCGTAACATGATGTACTGTACCTCATTACAATAATCATTATTTGTCTCGCTACCACTGTGAAATAAATGCAGCTCTTTCATGGCTGGTGTTTAGTTTTTTTCTTGGTTATATTAGCGTTCTCAAGTCTTGGAGGTTGTGATTTAACCTCCGTGTTCTTTGAAAGGTTCACGTTCAAGTCTATCTTAATACAATATCCACATGTTTGTTGCTGCTCGTCCCTGTAATTATACCTCCTTTCCAAAATCCACTGTTTATTGAGCCAAAGCTCATACGTTAGTGTCTTTCAAAGCTACATTTTTTTTAGTACTATTCAATTTAAGTTATTTGACAGGAACAATGCATTAATCATTGTCCCAGGTTACAAATGCATAATACAGATGTCATGCCATGGCTAATGTGTGACCTCAATCCTCGGCACGGCTTTTCTTCTCAACACTTAATTTCTAAGAGAACATAAGCTTAAATGATCACATAACACATAGTGATATTCTCATAGATGTGATACAAAATAAATTCCCCTTTTTGTATCTTAGAGAGGAGACAATGCCTGAGGGAACAAAGAGAGCGTCATACAAAAAACCATATTTTTAAAGGGGACTATTTTTACAGGTGGGATAAATAGCTTCAATGACTTTTACTCTGTCACTGTTGGTATTAAAATGTTTTTTTTGTTGAAATGTGAAAAATACCAACCTATCCTTTCATCCCTTTCAGCTCCTGGTGCAAAAGAAAAGGTGGTGCCTTGAATAATTGAACGTGTTTACATGCTTTGAAATAAACACATTTATTTTATTATTCGTCTTACTACCTTGAAAGCACAAGTAGCAGCCGACACACACTGCATGAGCAGCATGCAACGAACCACCCCAAAACTCTTCATTGGTAGCCATGATGAACACACCCAAAATATGACCACTTTTTTTTTTTAAACGTGTATCAATGCGTTGACTGTCGGCTGGCACAACGTGCATGAAGAGAGAGAAGGGGGGATGAAAATAGTGCCCTGCAGACTGACAGACACAATAGTGCCAGCAGAGGTGACTCGCCGTGGATGCTCTCTCTCCCCCTTGCTGCATGTGGCCTTTGAACCTATTGTTGTGTCGCGGGTGACGTCAGTGCCGTGTGCGGGAGACGGAGCGGCGTGTGCGCCTGGCGAGACAAAGGCGGCGGACCGACCGGGGTCAGGCAGCAGCAGAGAGCCGAGAGCCACTGAGTGTGTGTGTGTTTTAACTAAAAAGGTACCCGCTAACCTTGGATTCAAGCCGCCGTCCTCCCGACGGTGCGCAGCATGAAGACCCAGTGACACACCCAGGAATACGCGTTGACTCCCGCAGAAAGAGAAGAAGGAGAAAAAAAAACAACAGCGCTCTCCTTTTGGGTTTCAACGTTTTTCTCCCAACGCCCCCCGTTCGGAGCGAGAGAGCTAGCATCGGCTAACCCGCTAGCTGCCTGCTCTTCCCGGCTGCTCCCCATCTTCCTCTTGAGAAACTGGGCGTCGAGCGAAGACGAGGACTCTCGGGCACACACAGGCGAGATAAAGTAAGTTCGTGGGTTTTCCGCACTTGTTTAATTCTAAAAAATAAAAATAAAAAGCCACGCTGGCTGGCTTTTGAGAGCGAGCACGAGACTGTCAGAGCGGAGCTAAGCGTGCTAGCTGTGCTCCCAAACAAAGGGGTCGACAACGTGACTGTGTGGAGCCTGTTAGCCGTTAGCTGAAGCTAACAACAGAATACATATATCGCTCTTTTATGTTTTTTTTAATATCAGAACACGTCCGGTGGGTGTCTGTAGTTAAGTGCCACGCGGGTTTGTTCGTGTGCGCGCAGGTGAATACTTTATTCACGTGTGTGTGTGTTTTTTAAAAAACAGAAAGGAGCTTTTTCTGCCTCCTGGATGGTTTCAGTTGTCAGACGAGAAGCAACAGCAGACAAAGCGAGGCGCCCAAAACCAGCCTGCTTCTGCTCGTGGGGACAGGTGGCTGCACGGGGACCAGCTCCGCTCCGGCTGGAGGTTTTAATTGTAAACAAACGCCTGACTCCTTTGTGTGTGTGTGTGTTTTTTTATTTATTTACATTTTCAGAAGAGGGGTGAGCTCACTCCCATGCATCAGGCACCCGCGATCTGATGTGAGATCCACGGAGACACTATGCCTAGTCCTTTATTCCACCCCGAGATTATGGACCACGACGTGGGGATCAGCAGCCAGCACAACGGGGTCGGTATGACCCGAGAGACGGACCAGGAGTCCCGGGAAGAGGACCACCAAGAGGCGCTCCGCTACGCCCTCGACCAGCTGTCACTCATGGCCCTGGAGAAGGTGGACTGTGGCGGGCTTGTCGACACCCTGGACGGGAACCAGGGTCCGGGCTCCGAGGGCTGCAACGGCGGCGGAGGGGGCTACGTGGACCTGCAGATGCTGGAGCATCCCAACGGGTCCCAGGACTCGCCGACGTCATGTTCTCCATCCCCGGAGTACTACGGCTCGGGCGGGTACCACATGGCCGGCTCCCACGCGATGCTCCACGGAGGAGAACAAAGCTCCGTCCTCTGCAGCAGGAAGAGAAGTGTCAACATGACTGAATGTGTGCCCGTCCCCAGCTCTGAACATGTGGCGGAGATAGTGGGCAGACAAGGTAAGACCAGAGAGGAAGAGAGAGAAAGTGTGTGTGTGTGTGTGTGTGTTGATGTTAGGGAGAATTATTAGTTGTTTGTTCGTGGGCTGCTTGTGTGAGGCGGCGTGCAGCCCGGGTGTCCTTTGTTTGGGTGGCAGTCTGGTTGAGACGTGGGTCTCTGAGCTGAACTTTTACAACCGGCTGCTGCGCTCTGTGCGCATCCGCTGTTTGTGTTTTTAAATGTCAGCATACTGCGGGAACTCCAGCACAAAAAGGAAAAAAAAAGAAAAAAGCTCACACCGGCTATATTCATATTTCATTTTTTTTTTTAACCACACTGAGACAATGCCTCAACGTGGAGTGGGTGAGAGAGTGCGGTTGATGAGCAGGAGAGAGGGGGAGGGGTGGGAGAGGGTCAGACAAAGCGGCAGATTGTCGGGAGTCTGGACATGTCTCGCAGCCTGCGCCAAACAAAGGAAATATGCTCATTTTTACGTATCGCATATCTTAAAAGGCAGCCGTGGGCACGGAACTCATTTATATCTCACGTATACGTCCCGGGTGTTTTATTATAGCCTCTGCTGAGCAGATTTTAAGCCGAAAACCGGGGGCAGCAGACGCACAAACACGGGACTGGCTGGGCGGTGTTACGCCCTGCACCCAGCGCCGTCTGCCGACGCTGCTGCTCGAGCGCCACTTGTTTACCCGCCGTTTAAAAACAAATAAATCGGTAGTTTTTAATCAGTACATGGTCTCTGCTTTTAAATGGAGCAACGTTGTGGGCTCTGGTCGTGCGTCGCAGCCGCGGCAGCGTTACGGCATTGTTCTCTTTGTTTGAAAAAGCCATGCTTTCTGCTCCTCACAATGACATCACACTCCGAGAGCCCCATTGGTCGCCGGGAACGAAGCGTCCATATTTAAAGAAACAGAGCTCGAGTCGACTCGGAGCAGTGCAGCAGCCATTGACTCGCTGGTTTGACAGACTGCTCGGGAATATCCTGCATGGTGTCGACTGCCTGTGTTGCGACATGTGGGTTTATTTCTGTTGACGTGTTAATGCAAGCAGGCTTGTTAAATTCTGCATTGAACATGTATGCATGCATTTTAAATTGACTACATGTTGCCACCTGATTAATTAGGCACACATACTTTAGTTTACATTAATGCAGGCTGATATAACAATGTGTATTTATACTGTTTCTTTTGAAATTGTAAAAAAAAAAATGTCTGTTTGTGCATCTTCCAGGTTGTAAGATTAAGGCCCTGCGTGCCAAAACAAACACCTACATAAAGACTCCAGTCCGAGGCGAGGAGCCCGTGTTCATTGTGACGGGACGCAGGGAGGACGTAGAGATGGCCAAGCGTGAAATTGTCTCTGCGGCTGAGCATTTCTCGATGATCCGGGCGTCCCGCTGCAAAGCCGGAGGGCCCGGAGGAGCAGGAGGAGGCGCAACGGCAGCGGCGGCCGCAGGAGGCAGCAGCAGCGGCGGGAGTGGCTCTCTTCCTGGCCCGCCGCACTTACCTGGACAGACCACCATACAGGTACAGCCTTCATAACGTGTTATTGTTTTACTCTGCCGGATAACAAAGGTGTGGCTGGATGTTACAGATGTTTTTAGTACGACACCGTTACTGTGGTGGCATTAAAACGTGTCTTTTGTCACTCATCCAGGTGAGGGTACCCTACAGAGTAGTCGGTTTAGTTGTTGGACCAAAGGGAGCAACAATTAAGCGCATCCAGCAGCAGACCCACACCTACATCGTGACACCGAGCAGAGAGAAGGACCCGGTGTTCGAGGTGACCGGCATGCCGGAAAACGTGGATCGAGCGAGGGAGGAGATCGAGACCCACATCACCCTGAGAACTGGAACCTTTGTAGACCTGCAGGGAGACAACGACTTCCACTCCAACGGCACCGACGTCAGTCTGGAGGGCCTGGGCGCTCTGAGCGGAGGACTGGGGTCGTCCCTGTGGTCCAGGGCGACGGGCCACCATTCTGCCCCCCCTCCTCCGCCTACCCCTTCCTCGCCTCCTCCCGCCCCCATCCCCATGTCCATGCATCACTCGTCCAGCCGGAAGATGTCGTCCTCTGTCACCTATCACGCTCACAACGGCGCGATGAGCTCAGACAACTTTAGCGGCGGCCGCAAGGCCAACGAGGGCGGCAGCCCCACGAGCCCCTTCAGCACGGGCTCCAGCAGTGCTGGAGGCGGGTTCACTTTCGCGGGCGACTCCACCCCGGGGCTGCCCTCCTCGGACGAACTGGGCTTCGAGTTCAGCGCCGCTAACATCTGGGCGCCTTTCGTCAACGGCGGCCCATGCAATAAGACGGCCGGCTCCTCCCAGCAGCAGCAGCAGCAGCAGCAGCAGCAGCAGCCTCTACGGCGCAACAGCAGCGGCCTCAGCGGCGGCGCCGTCACTCCACGATTGTCTCCGACTCTGCCTCAGGACACGGGCGCGGGCCCCCTGGATCACCCCTTAGCCCGCCGCGCCCAGAGCGACCCCCTCAGCACTCTCTCCTGGCTGCAGTCCGGCAGCGCGGGAGGCGGCTCCTTCTCCGGCGCGTCCAGCTCCAGCTCCGGCGGCTCGTCGACCGGCTACTCCTCCTGCTCGGCCTCCTCCCTGCCCGGCGGCTCGCCCACCGACTCCGAGGGCGGCGGCGGCGGCGTGGGCCTCAGCTCGGTGATGCTGAGCCGGCTGAAGGGAGGCGCCGGCGTCGGGGTCCCCGGCCTCGTCGGCGTCGGCCCCGGGATCAACAGGGACTGCTTCGTGTGTTTCGAGAGCGAGGTGACGGCGGCCCTGGTGCCTTGCGGCCACAACCTGTTCTGCATGGAGTGCGCCGGGCAAATCTGCCAGTCGGCCGACCCGGAGTGCCCCGTGTGCCACACCCCCACTACACAGTGCATCCGCATTTTCTCCTAATGCCCTGGCCGGGTGAGCGGGATGGGGAGTAAAATATGAGGGGGAGGAGAAGGGGGGGACTCAAGTATGGTATCTGCTGTGGCGGAGGCAATGGAAGGATTCACACTAATAACATTCACACGTGATGGACCATAATAAATGCATAATAGAGATGATATGATACGGATGTTGAATTTTTTTTATTTTTTTTTTGCTGGTTACCGTCAAGATTAATAATAATAATAATAATAATAATAATAACAATAATAATAATTACAATGACTTATTTTCAGAGCGAAGCTAATTTAAACTGGATCTTCAGGCAGTTGGGGCTCCGTCTCTGCGGTGAACTTTTGGAAGGAAACTAGTGTCTTATCTCTCTTCAGGCCTTCATTTCGACCCGGGCCGGCCGGCCGCCGGTCCGGGTCAACGTTTCTTCATTCGGGCTTCTTCAGATCTCTACCTGCTTTCTCTCTCACAGCCTTTCCTTTTGACACTTTTGTACGTAACAGATATTTTTCAATGATTGCCTGCACTTTTTTACTCCTCGTTTTAATGTTCTCGACAGGACGCAAACCGTTCCAACTGCCCCCCCCTCTCCCCCTCGCTCTCTCTTGCTTTCTCTTGCTGTTGTTTAAGCGGCAGCGTTGCTATTTTTCTGCGAGCTTGGAACTTTTTTTTAAAGGTCCACATGTAGTCGGGCACCTATCGGAACAATACACCGAGGGACTTCTGAAGGATGACTTCCTGTTTCTCTTTGCCACACAAAAAAAAAGCCACCGGTAATGCCAAATGAAGGCTATTAATAGACTCATCCTAAATTGATCAAATTCACGTATTGGATGAATTTGGACGTCCCACATTTCAAATGTGGCTGCTGCATTAATTCACATGAATTATCCTTTTTAATTAGGGAGCAAGGTGCCATTAGTGATACTAATTTCTGAGCTCAGTTCTCTTGTACGTTGCCTGACAATTCCCACAATCTCTCATCTCTCTCTTTCTCGCTTTCTTGCGTGTTTGTGAATAATGCCCACTCATGCTGTTTTTCGCACCGGCACCATTGTGCGTCCTCACCACGAGAAGCTCTGGTTTCTGTTCTCTCTCTCTCTCCTTCACGCTCACAGTCTTACAGGAGGACGCCGCTTTGATTCATCCACACCGGGACATCTTTCCTTTCACATCCTGTCTGTTACGCTCGGATCGGCTCATTTAGCCTTTTTTTTTATTTTTATTTTTTTTATATATACTAGTATTTGACTCGTGACTGTCAAGTGTTTGGCTCGCAGACATATTTTGAACTCTAGGATTTAAGATAGGGCTTTTTCTGATATCACACGTGAATGTTTTTGTCCAATACGGTTACGGAGGGGCGGCCTCTCCTCGCCACATGAAACAATAACAAGGGGCTTCGATAGAACAATTTATTTTCATGCACTGTAACTCCTGACCCCTCTAAAAAAAAAAAAAAAAAAAAAAAGAAAGGAAAAAAAAAGATAAGAAACGGCTCTTACTGTTTTTGTTTTGGTCTTCCACCCCGACTCTCGCAGCGAAGCTGTACGGCACTCGCTCCGATGACGGCGCCGTGCTCCTGGCCGAACGGGGTGCACTACATGGTTGTTTGAGCTTCGTCCAATGTTTTCAAAGCGTTACTGAGTAACTCCAGATGAGGCGGTTGTTGCGTTCTGTTTTTGTGTTCGTGGTTTTTTAAAGGATTCATTGTGAGTTTGCAGTAACCGTCTCCTACGATGTTGAAACCGTACGTGTGACTCGGGCGACGTCGGTGCGCGGTTTTTCGTTTTGTCGCCCCCCTTTTCTTTTCTTTTTTTCTTTCTTTTTTTTGAACATGCATGGAAATCAGCTCATTGAATGAGACAAGCCATGATAACGGAATTTAAACGACACATTTTAATTCTCAAGGGCTTCCTCTGCACAGACACACAATCACATGTTCAGGCTCACGCGCAGTAGGTATAACCTTTCCTTTATGGCAGCTAGTAGCTAGGTCATCCAGGGCTTCCAAGCACACTTTGTGTTCAAATCCCAGCAGCTGCAGAATGTTTTTCTTTCCTTTTTTTTATTTTATTTTATATAAATGTTTCTTTCCTAACTGTTCCTACACAGTCATCACATCCGTATCCTGTCAATGCAGCGTAGGGCGTTGCGGTCCCTGTGTGTCCTCCTCTCTGGACGTAGTCTCAGATCAGGACGGGTTTTAATATCAAGGGAAAAAAAAAAAGGATAACTACTTGAGTAAATAATTTGTGAGTGAGCAGTTCCTGCTGTGCTTTTTAGGGTGCTCCAGCCGGTATGACGTGAGGCCTATTTGCTGTCCGATTGTTCATTTGCAAAGTGAGGTGACAAGGGGGCGGCAGCAGCTGCACAGAGGAATCTAATAAGCCGCTGTCCTGTTGTTGCAGCGATGCACTAATTCATGTGTCCACATGTGTAGGAAAAATCTGCCCAGGAGCTAAAGCGGAAGTCTTTGTGAAGACTCTCCCATGGTGCTTTGGTGCAACTCCCTACTGAAACACTGCGATTTTAAAATAAACCCAGTTCGTAGTGGGAGGCCTCTCGGTTCTCACACTAAACCTCCCGACAACCCTGTTTATCATTCCCGTCAAAAAGCGGCGGTCCACCCCCCCCCCGTCTTCGTGAGTCTGAGGCCGATCTCAAAGCCCCCGTTTCAAACTGTTCGAGGCCGCGTGTTAAAGGAATTACAAGTGTTGTATTTTTGCCAGATGGGTCTGATGTAAGTCCTGGTGTTGCACTAGGGCGTTTCTGGCCAACGAGAGGACGTTAGGGTTTAATGTACAGTAGTTTAATTGTTTAAAAGGTACAAAGTTTTTCAGATTTGACTGCTGATTTTTGTTTATATTTTTTTTTTTTGGAGCCAAAATCGCCCCTCCCCCCCATTTCCTTCCTTAAGGTTTGAAAACAGGGTTTCCTGAGTCATGCTAGCCAGTGACCTCTGACCTTTTTTTTGTGATTTAAAGGGGGGGATGCAAAGAGAGCCATGCCAGTACGGGGGGGACGACACCCCTCAAGCCGCCGCTCTCCTATTTTTGGCTTTAATTCTTTGTATGCAGAACCAAAATTGTGTGTGTGTGTGTGTGTGTGTGTGTGTGTGTGTGTGTGTGTGTGTGTGTGTGTGTGTGTGTGTGTGTGTGTGTGTCCTGAATACAATCATTGGGATCTTGTTTTCAAAAGCAAAATGACTTAAATGAAGATAAGTGTAGTTTCTAAAGAACATGTATCATTATTTGTAAGTTAACCATCTGCATGTCTTCAAGCCATCTGGCATTAGCTAATAATTTTTAAGATAAAAAAAAACAAAAAACTTTTTACACATTTTATTTTTTACAATTTATTTGCTTACCTAAATATCCCAGACAATAATGTGACCCCTTTTTATTACTTCAAATTTATTTTTATTTTTTATTTTCCTTATTTCCTGTGTACTACATATAGGCAATTTATAACAAAATGAGAAAAAATATTGAAGAAATTTTAAAATTGAAATATATTTTATTTGAAAGTTTATGGACCTTTTAACCAAGAGCCGGAAAAATTGTATAATCGTATAATTTGAGCTGACTTGACGGTTATGAGAAATGTATCAAGAGTTTTATTTTTTATGCTTCTTTAATAAAGTCTTGTTTTTGGTTTCATTTTTTACTGTAAAATAAGAACTTGTGTCTGTCTTTTCTTTCTGTTCTCTACAGACATCCGGTCTGTGCCACATGGTGGCAGTGCGGCTTCAAGCTGATAAACACTGAAATTCTTTAGATTATACATATAACTCTGGGATTAGCCACATTAAGCACTCAATTAGATGTGAGGAGAGGTGTTGAAGGCATTAGCCCACAGTAAATTAACCATTTTAGTTTGTTTACGGTTCTTTATCAGTCAAAAGTGCATTGTTTTGTCAAACAATTTGATGCTTTTAAAATGTGTTTTATGTTATTATGAATTAAACTGATGGTTTGTAAAACAAGTGACGTAATGTCAGTTTGGATTCAGAGACTTTCTATTGGAGATCTTAAAGTAATTTTGATATAGATACTGAAACAATTGGCATATTTGCCCCCAACTCATAATAAACATACATGTGTAATCTGAGATTTAATAAACCAGCACACAGAAATCAAAGAGCGGTATCGTGATGAATAAAACAGACGTCTGGATCATGACACAAACGTCCCTTTAATAGGAAGCAGATCACAATCAGGCTGCATTCCAGTTCCCCGTTCTCCTCATTAAAGAACAATCAATAATGATAAGAAACAAATTAGAAACATCCTCTTGTAGAAAATAATTCTCTCATGCGAGTTCTGTGTCGACATTCATATTGATTACAGATGACGTATTCACAAGCCTTTTGAATAAAAAAACAAACATTGATGACTTATCGTTACATAGCTATGGAAATTAAAAAGAAAAGGAAACGATACAAATAAAGTTACATCAAAGAGACGCGTGCTGGCACGATAAAGTTTCCCATCATGCAGTTGTAAGTAGATTCTATTCACAGGGCGGCGCCATTGGTCTCCGTGTCGGCGTGCACGCATGCATCATCTTACATGTGCCCTTTTGTGCTTGAGCAGAGATCGATGTGTAGATGTGTGTGTTGGCCTGTGTGTGCGTATGTGCAGTATGTGTGTGTGTGTGTGTGTGTGTGTGTGTGCATACATGAAGCAACCAACGAGCCCGAAACTGGATGATCGGTTAGAAATGTGTTTTTTTTTTGGTTGTCGCTTCTTCAGCGACAACCTGACATGTCAAGTTGTGTCTTGTACCCTGGAATTACGTATTTAACACGTAATAACGCAACTGCATTTGTGTGTGTGTGTGTGTGTGTGTTAAATGTGGTGTAAAAGCTCTTTTTAAAAAAGGCTAGTTCACCCAAAATTATCCATTTTATGATTTAAGAGAAATTTGGATTTGGAGTCGATGTCCTGGAGCTTCGTCGTGGTTTTTGAGTTAAATTGTCCCTTTAATGGTAAAAAGAAGGCTCTGCTGAGGAATAATAACATTCACAAGTTGTGTTTTTGGTAGAATTCAACAGTATGTAGTGAAGACAGCGTGTGACAGGCCAGCAGTGACAGTAGCTCTTCTCAGCGACAGGAAAACCTCAGTCGCTGACGTCATCAAGTTTCACGTAGAGTCTCCAAACAAGCCGGACTATGACTGTTAGTGTTTGCTCTGTTTTTTGTTGTTTTTTTGAAGTAAAGGGTTCATTAACACACATGACAAGACTGAACACAACATAAATGCTTGGCGGTGACTCCGATGGCTTCTTTATTTGAGAGGAAGGAAAAATAAAAACGAGCTGTGGTTTCGTGCAAATTTGGTCCTGAAGGCAAATAGGAATTCAAGGACAAAACACTTTCTTTGTCATCCAAAATGTGAGAAAAAAACAGCTTTCCTCACTTCCAGCGGGAGCTGAAATGAAATTTAAAAAAAGGATAATAACGTTCTCATTCCTCTGGATCTGGATATTGCAGTTGTTGCTCCTGTGTTTATATCGACAGCGCATACATGTACGTGTGTAAATACAATATATTGCTCACAATCTCAAATCCCATTTTGTCAGGTGTGACAATCACACACACACCCACACACACTCATGCACACACAATAACAAAAGACACAACAGTGTTCTCAGGGGGTTTGTTCCGTGAACATACAAACAAACCGCTATTGCCTTAAAGAGATGGGTTCAGTGTGCGGGCCATCAGGAGGGAAGAGTCCTCCATCGCGTCCTTTGGGCTTCCTCCGGAGTGTCACTCATGAAAAGCAATCTGTGTGGCGTGTGTGAGTGGCTGAGAAAGAGGAGGAGGAAGAGGAGGAGGAGGAAGGGGCACGAGGGGAACGTTGGGGTCAATTTGCCAACAGAAGCGTGGACGGTTTGTATTAGTGCGTAAAAAAATATCCCAGACCGCTAATCCTGTAGCCCTTTTAGGAGTTAATGTGCACTCGAGGGGGAGTGGCTGCGTCGGGGTATTGCTTCGTTTGTTGGGATGTGAAGCAAGAAAAATAAAAATAAATAAGCTCTTTATGGCCACGACCGTTCTCCTCATCAGCATCAGGCGTCTCCACTGCGCGACAGTGACGGTTCAGTCAGGTCGTAGTGATGAAACCGTGTTATATTGGGGTTTATAGATATATATATGCACCATGCTCACACAGGTAAAATATTGATGGGTGGGGGGTTTACGGTGGCAATGGTTACAGCAAAGTGAATCACAGTGTTCCTGGGGTCAACATGCAGGACGTTAGTACATTTAAGGACAGACGAGCAGCGACGCTGCACCGATTCACGGGCAGCTGATCTGTGCCTGAACTCCAACCTACGCAACACATCACACCGGGGGAGGGAGGAGGAGGGAGCGGAGAGGGGGGGAGACTACCCAGAGCAAACAACGAAGGGGGAGGGAAAAGAGGGAGAAAGACCAACGAACTGGAAGAACGACACAGTTGAGCAGGCAAGCAGACGGACGGAGGGACGGTTATCCTGAAGACGCGGAGAAGCAAAAAGTGCAAAGTGAAAGCTTTGAGTTGAGCTGCTGAGATATTCAAAATGAAACGTGACGGTTTATAAACATATTCCTTCATGTTTTGCATTGACGATGTGAATGTTGCATAATGTATGCAGGTCTATATGTACAAGAGAGCATCCTCATGCGTGTGCTTGTGTAGTGCACACGGTTGTGTATCTGTTATCGGTGTGCAGGACAGTCGACCGTGTCTCTGGGCGCTCCGTGTGCACACGCGTGTCCTCGCTCTCTCTCTCGCCCCCCCTCTTCCCCTCAACTGCGGCCCTCCTCGGCGGAGCGCTGGTCCGATTTGAGCTTGACGAACTCTTTGGCCACGTCGTCGTTGTTGCGCTGCGAGAGGATGCGCAGCACCGTCAGGCCCGTCTCGTCCATGTGGACGCGGCGGCCCAGCGGCATCCAGCAGGTCATGCTGCCCTTGCTGGCTATGTCCTTCACCTGCACCACGGCCATGCCCACCGTGCGGTCCTCTCTGGCGAAGCAGTAGTCCTTCACGCACACCTGCAGCTCGTAGCTCTCCGGCCCGACCTCAGTGCCCAAGGAGCTAAAACAAAACGAAAGATTCAAGTGGTTTTATGCGTGTATTCAATAGTCAACAACTTCCCATGCATTTCAGTCAATATGCAATTAACCTTTCTGTTAAAATCATCTGGTGCAAGGTTATGAAACACATTGCCTCAGGCTATTCCACTCTCGAACAGTCTCACATCCAGCAGATGATACTCACAACTGGAAGCTCTCACTGAACTTCGGTGACCAGGTGTTGTTCTTGGACTTTGTGGCAAACTTCCTCTTCTTGTCGCTGAGGTGAGGGCCGATGATGTAAACCTCCACGAAGGGCCTGAAGCCCTGAGCCTTCCACTTCAGGTCGTTAGCGGCCACCACTGCAGGACAGACGTGGGTTGAATCAAAGAAAGAAGATGTCAGAAGAAAATTGAGACAATGTTGCCGCCTGCGCAGGTTTTTACTTCTTTTTTTTACCTTTGACGCTGATCTTGTGCTCTCCGTTGGGTTGGGGTAAGATGTCCACGCACATGACCACCTCGCCCACTGCGTCCACTCCAGACGCTGTGAAGACAGACTCCGTTATTACCGAGTTGGATGTGTGCACATTTGTCTTAGCCGGCCATGCATGACTAATTTAACACACAGAACTACACACATGATGATACACACATGATGTTGGTGGAGTGGACGTTCTTCTTCATAAAGCTCATGTAACACCTGTTAGTCAAAAATACGCTTTGGAGCATCAAAATAAGGCTCATAAGTAAGGCTTGGGCTCAAGGATGAACTCAGGATAATTTGGTGGTCAAAGTCAAAGGTCACTGTGAGCTCACCAAACACATTTTGTCCATAACTCCAGAATTCACAAGATAATTATGACAGCTGTTGGATCGGACATGGACGTAAAGAACGTTAATTATAAATGTATTCATACTATGCCTTTTATGCTATACTATAATAAGAAATCTGTTGTGACATATACTTGTACTTTTCTCCGATACTATGACTTTTGAATAGTATTTTTCTTTCATACTATACAAGTTATGTTACTTATAATTTAATGGCATTTTTTATGACATGCTATATTATAAAGTGTTTCGAGCATTCCTATGGCATACTACACATCACATTCTATTCATTAATATACCATGACTTTTTTTTAATGACATTTTCATGGCAAACTACGACATTTCTATGCAGACTTTACATAACTGTGTTGACATTACCTTTCTCTGGCGGCGTGTCTTCATTGGCCGTGCACCTGAGTCCTTTCCCCCCGTGGACTGAGCGGAGACAAAGGAAACTCAGCGTTAGAGGATCTGGCAACCGAGTGTTATTACGAAAATGTAAAACATCAAAAGGAAAGTGTTCTGGTGGATTATATAAACAGACACTTATGGCGTCCATGAGCAAGACGTTTAAAAGTATTTATCAATCATCTAAGGTCCACATTTTAATTCCATAAACCCAGGTAAGAGTATGAGCAAGCAGCTGAGCTCTGTGAGAAGAGCTGGAGGTGTTTCTGTCCGCACCCTGAGCGCTCTGCGACAGGACAAACTTCCTGATGAGCTTGTCCGTGGCCTGCGTGTACAGAGACAACGCGTAGCGCAGAGACTGCAGGTCCGGACTCTTCTCCAAGAACGTCTTCTTCAGGCCGACGCCGCCGGCGTGGAAGTATTGCTGCGTAACGGACGGGACGCGACACAGAGAGACAGACAGAGGAGGAGAAGACACGAGGAGTCAGTCCTGGAGCTCTGGAGCAAAAGGAAACGGGGTTTGAAGCTGGTTTTGCAGCTCAAACTCCTCGAAACGTACGCTAATGTACACCAAACGACATGTTTTGATTAGAAATTGTTCATAATTCATTGATTTATATTTGATTATACACTTCATTTAAGTTGTAGGGTGGAAGATCTTGAATCCAAAAGATTCACTTTTGATATTTCTTTGTCATTCAAACACAAGTTAGACACAAAAGCGCACGTTTCCCTGCCAGCTGTTCTGCTCGTGTGACACAGCATACGATACCTTAATGGTGTCCAATGCCAGCTCTATTACTGCACACTGTTTGGGGCTGAGGGCCTTGGCCTCCTCTCGGCCCATGTGCTCCTGCGGGACGGATCAAACGAAGGAGTCAAGTCTATGAAACGGTTGCCTCTAAGACGTGGCATGTGTGTATATTTTTCGTTAATGTGCATCACCTTGAGCTTGGAGAGCTGGCCCAACTCCTTCGCAGCGTTGAAGATCATCTGAGTGCCCTGTCATGGGAAGAGAGAGACAAGTGAGCAGAGAGAAGGGAGAGAAACACAAAAAAAAAGGTGGTGTTTTGAGAAATGTGCAGTTCAGTGAGTCGTGAGTTCAGGAGGTTTAGTGAGGACGGACAGCGGCAAGGACAAGAAAAGAGGTTGACGAGTGAGGGGAACAGAGTAAAATGGCAAATCCCATCCATATCTATATGTATATACTGTATATTAAATAAAGATTCAGAATAAAAGCTATATATTGAGAGAGAGAAAGAAGGTTTTAGTGTTTTGGTGATAGTCCGTGTTGCCTCTGGAGCAACGTGCTGTCGGCTAAATCAGGTTTGATGCACTGACGTCCAGAGAGGAGGAGAAAGAATTGTCAAACAAACAACAACAAAAAGTCTAGAGAGGTGATGTTAAGGCTCCTGGTAAAAAGTGTTTCTTCATGCAGACAGATTCACACACACACACACACACACACACACACAAACACACACACACATACTTACAATAACCTAAGAAAGGACGGAAGGGCGAGAGAAGGAGGGAATGGCCGGGTAGATGAGTTAATGTACGATCACAATGGACCAAATCTACGGAAGCTGACGACGCGAGGAGGAGATGGTTTTTACCGTCTGGTCCGTGAGCGTCGGGAGCACGATGGTTTTCTCCATCGTGTTCATCACCAGTTTCCACAGCTCCTTCAGCACTCGCTTCAGGACGGTCTTCTCACAGATCTTAGCGAACAACGACAGGCTGAAACACAAAAACACACAAACACACAAGCTTTCAACTGACAGACACGCAAACACATGTTAGTTGAGTCTGTTGAGGTCATGTTAACATTCATGAAGATAGATAGATAGATAGATGGATAGATAGATAGATAGATAGATAGATAGATAGATAGATAGATAGATAGATAGATAGATAGATAGATAGATAGATAGATAGATAGATAGATAGATAGATAGACGGATAGATGGATAGATAAGTTCAAATAGAGTGTGCCAAATGCAAAGTATGTGTAGTGTATATGAAGTGTAAGTAAATCAACACAAATGTAAATGTGAATGAAACTTGGTACTAATGTACATCACTTGTTAGACTTGGTGTCGTTTTAACTGTACAATACTCGAGTGTCAGTATCTAAACTTATATTCAGTTGCTTAGTTTGAGGGAAATCTATATTTTTTCTTGTGTAAATAATGTATTCCTCTAACAACATATTGAATGTTTTCTTAGTAAAAGCAGTGTCCCTTAAAGAAAGACTCCGACTGAGACTCAGACCAAACATTCGATGCCAACTTCAGAGACGTATTCAATCAATTATTTAAAAGTATTGATGTTCCAGTCAAACTCACTTGCTGTCCAGGAAGTCCATTATGGGCTGCAGGACGTTGTCGGCCTCCTGCACCACGCTGCCGTTGGCCGGGACCGTTTGACCTTTCACCTGCGCCAGGATGTCTCCCATCTGCCTCACGTTGTCTTCGATCTGCGACTGGAAACTGAGTCGCCGCACAGAAAGAAACAACGTGTAAACACACTGTGAGAAAATCGGCGGTACAGAGAAACCGATTCCCGATGCGTCTTTTGTTCCACGCGGGAAATAAAACAGCCGCGCCCACCTGACGGCGAAGATGCGGCTGAGGTCGTCCATGACGCTGTTGAGTTTGTTCTGCAGCTCCTTGAGGAAGTCGCTGGCCTCCAGATTCAGCTGGAAGAAGGAAAACGGGATGAATACAAGAGCGTGTTGTTGTTACAGCACCATCACACGTATGGAAACTCACGTCTTTGCCTCCCATGGCCTCAAACATCTTCTCCAGCTGGACTCTGAGCTGCTGGATGTTATTGATGATGATACACGGCTGAGGGGAGGAAAAGAACGAAAAGATCATTACACACTTCTCACTCCCTTTCCTCCGTCTGCTCCCGGGGTTTTTATTGTAATCAATCAAGGTTAGTCCTCCGAACTTTCTTTATTGCATCTTTGGCAAAATAACTCTTGGTGATGCAGGTCAGGAGACGCACGAGTTTCCAGTAATTACTGCTCCTCCGGGGGCTCGTGGTCTCTCTGGGAGAGCGGCACACAGAGCCCAGACGCCACGTTTAGCTCATTACACGGCTCTGATTCACTTTGAAACACTGCAACCTACAACAGTAAAGAGCAGCTTATTCTGCGAAAACTAATCAACCCACCAGCTCCTCCACCGACGCTCTTGATGCAGCACTGAATCATCATTTCCATTCGGTGCCTTGTCATTTAAAACTTTTATGCATTCTACTTTAAAACACCTTACCACTTTCTCCTTCTTGACGTGATTTGGAAACTCCTTATCGATGATGTCGGCGTAAGACAGCAGCACGTTACCGATGGTCTAAGAGAAAGAACAAATAGTGGAATAAGTGCACGCTCGCAGTGAGACACACAGTATGTCGGGTTAAAGGCAGTCTGTGAGAGCGCGAGCCGCTGAAAGTCACCTTGGCGAATCTCTTCATGTAGTTGCCAACGATCTGAGGGTCGGGACACTCCAGTTTGCGGATGATTTCAAAACTCTGATTGAGCTGCGAGAACACGTCCACGACTGAGCAGGAGAACAAGGCGTGCTCCGATGTGACCTGGAACTGGAGAACGAGAAAAAAAAAGGGGGGGAAAAAGGTGTGAATGTGGGATGCTGCAGCGCCGTTAATCCCAGCGTCCTCTGAAGGCCCCACCCGCGGGAGAAGTTCACAGGGCTGCAGCATGTGACGGAAGCGGCTCCTCTGAAAGCCTCCGGAGGAGCGAGATGAAGGTAATCAGAGAGTTGTGAAGAGTCGCAGGACCTTCATTAACAGCCCCGGCCGTCAGTGAGTAGTGTTACGGTTTGTGATTGGGCCTCGGAGCCGCCATTTCTGCTGACACGGGGATGCAGACGCTGTACCTGGCGACAGTAATGGGACCCAAAGGAGTCCTGACATATGAGCTGGGGGGAATCTTCAGCTGCTGTGAATCGACCTTCTTGCTGTGTGGGTATGTCGGCGAGTACGATGTGTGTGTGTGTGTGTGTGCATCGACTTATGCTGTTGCATCTGCACTCCTTCGCGTTGAAGGTTTTTTTCATTCGCCTTTGGTATCGAGTCCTTATTGATTGCCTCGAGGCCTTCAACCTGTTCTTCTCAGCCTCTTGAATGTGCCGAGTCAGAAGAAATGTGTGTGAGCTGCTTGGATTTGCATGAGAAATGCATGAATACATTTTATGAGAGGGAAATGTTCCAGGTAGACGGTCAGATTCAAGCGTTCATGGTGTATTTTATGACCGTGTCAGCAGAATTGGATTGTTGAATTTTAGTCAAACTTTAGTCCCACATGACTGCCTGTTTCTTTTAAAAATCTTTTCTCCACATTCTTCCTGCAGTTTCCTGTGGAAAGCTAACATTGTTTAATAAAGGAACGGATAGACATTTTGAGATTGGATGATACCGCTGCCGTGTCTGCTCAGTAAATTTGAAGCTTTCATCATTACAAGTTTCTCTTTCTTTGCACTGAAGACTGAAAGCTACAGGAAGACATTGCAACCTACCAAGAAATAGTCAGTCACCCGTAAAACCAGTAAAACCAGTTGTTCTGACATGTTTATTAGTGAGCTTTACAGGTGTTGGTTGGTAGGTTTTGTTACTTTTGTTCAGAGCCCAGCTGTCTGTTTCCTCCCATCCTTATGCTAAGCTAAACTTAGCCAGCTGCTGATGGTAGCTTCAGACTTTAAAGATGTTTAAATGGTATCAATCCTCTCATCTAATTCATGGACAAAAAGGAAATAAATGTATTTTCCAGAATATCAAAAGTAGTCCTATAAATAAAAATGAGGGCAGAAAATGTTTAGAGTTTCACGTGTTTAGGTTTTCTAGCACAGACTGTGACTTATTTAGTGTCAACACCTGCTAGCATGCTAGTAGGCTAGCATTGTACTAACGACGGATGGAGATGAAAGCAATTACCCCGTCTTTTTTGTCCCTCTCCAAGGCTCCGTGCAGAAAGTCTCTGGACACTTCTTCATTCTCGTCCAACCACATGACGACAAAGGGTTCGAACCAGCTGCAAGACGAGAAGACGACGTGAGTCTGTGTGCCGAAGAGGTCCGAAGAGGACACGTCTGGATGCTGTTCATAAAGATACTCACGCTGGATATTCAGGTACGTGCTTCTGGAAAGTGTTCAGCTCCTTGCAGTACTCATTGTAGAGCCACTTCACCTTGAAGTGTAGATTCATGTAATCTGCACTTTTACAAAGGCGGTTCTTCTCATGCTCTGGATGTCAAAGAGAAACACAGTGCCCTGTCACTCTTCTTCCTCATATGTGATAGTTCACACACAAGCTAATGACTGTGATGTGATCTCCTCCATCTCAACGACACACAAACACCTACCCTCCATGGCGTACTTCATATCTTGTGCAAACATGTTCCACATGACTTCGGCGCTGATTTTGCCCACGTTCAGTTCCTGAGGAAACCTTTAAGAGACAGAACTCAGTCTTAATATCCAGCTCTGTGTCCAGTAAAGGTAATCGAGTATTTAACAAGAGACCCCAGCCTCATTGTTGCAACTACACACACTTTGCATTTTGCACACTCTGTTTAAACTTAATTAATGTCCTTAAACACACACTGAACACTTATTTGTATTCTATTGTGTGTGTGTGTGTATGTATATATATATATCACTGTTCTTATATTTAATTTAATTTAATTTTAATAATTAGTTTAATAAAGTATCTACCTACCTACCTACCTATCTATCTTATCTAACTCCATTAGTGTTTCTTCAGCATTTTATTTTGCATTTGTAAATTACCAAGACACAGTTATCATCATTGTCACCCAAAACAAAGCCAACTCATTCCTTTAAAGGAATAATAATCATGAATATGAAATTTATGGATTTAAAAAGTAGCATTGGATCCAAATCAAACTACACCCAGCTGTACAGAAATGACTCGCCTGTATACACAGTAAACAAAAAACAGCTTAAAACTCCTCTCCTTAGATTCTGTTTGTCTTTTTTTTAATTAAACAAATCCCACACAGCTACTCGTGAAGTTTTTCCTGGACTGGTCTTAAAACTCCCAGCAGTGCCGCTCTGCATGAATAATTTGAGGAACGAGGGCGATGCTACTGCAGAGACTCACTGATTAAGGCAAGGCGTGTAGGAGTTCTTGTCCTCCTCGATGATGGAGACGATGAGTGTGATGAGTTTGGACCAGAAGTCCAGGTTCTTGGTGCTCGGGCCCTGCTCGTCCGGAGGGACGGCCTTGGACTGGAGACAGAAATACGTTATGGATTCATATTGTAATGGCTACATTTATCAATAATTGACTTGCAGTGCGAGCACGGTATCGGCACTAAAGAGCAGGATTACTGCAATGGTGTGGATCGCAAACACAAGTGCACACTGCTTTGGCTTCACACACACACACTTACAGGGTCTGTCTGATATTCCCTGTTGTAGAGGTCGTGGCAGTTGTTGAATATGTATTCGTAGGTGGAGTTCAGACAGGCTTTCACACAGTCCTTCACCACCTGGCTCGCCCTGGGGGGACTCTGCAACTCCTGGACCTGAACACAAGTGTTACACAACAATACGGTTGAATCCAATCCACCACAAAGAGCTGCCAGGACAGTCTCTCAGTAGGAATTTAACCATGAACTCACCGAGCTGCACCGATCCCACAGAAAGACATTAACACCCTGACGCACACTCACACAGAGCCATGTGATCATAGCTGATGTTAGGATAGGGTAATGTTAAGCTGACTCAGTTCACGCCTCAGGCTACGGTCCAGAAAGTACTGGAAACTTGTACTTTGTTAGTTTTTAAATGTGCTAAAGTGAACAGAAAAGATCAATCTTTAAGTCGTCCTTACCTTCATCCTGAAGAACGTGATGCTCGTCAAGAGATCAACCGTAGACTTCAGGTCCTGTAGTCTTTCAGGACTGCTGGCAGGGAAATTATTCTGAACGATCGACAAACAAACGAAGCGAGAATTATAAAACGGCACAAAATGTTCACGCGAGTTTCGTAATATGAAGTAAATACACATATCAATGCTTCATTTTCATTAACAGATGTTCCTAAACACAGAAACATTACACCCTAAGGTGCATTGAAGCAGTAAGTAACTTGTTCAGTTTGTCATGACAGAGAAGCAGTCGGTACCCGGTACATGGACAGGTCGATCCTCAGCGAGTTGTGCAGTTGATCCAACAGTTTCACAAACCTCTCCTTCTACACAAGAAAAGACACACAACAGAAGAAACCACTCAGGAAAAATACCACGGCTGAAATATTATTTGTGACAATTTAAATACACAAACGCCCCCCTGGGCTGTAACTGACGAGGCTCAGCCGATTGGACGCCTGGATGAGGAGGCGGGGCCAAATTAAACTGACTTTCATCTACAGCCCGAGGGTTCGGCATGTTCCGGGTTTGAATACGGGGGTTTCTTGTAGAATACAGTCACACATCTGAAGAACGGACTCACGCCAAAGTTTGATGCGGCGAATCTGTCCGAGGCGGAAACATTATTGGAGGACTGGGTGGTGTGGGCGTAGTAAGCGTTGATGTTGGCGAGCAGGGTGCTCATCACGGCCGGCACTCCCGGGCACATGTACTTAGATGACAGGCAGGCAAAGTGGCTGTGGAAGTGGACAAAAAGAACATTTAGTGCTTTTACTTGCTTCTGTTGCACATGTATTCGAAATAAAACTAGATGTAGTCAAATAAGTGGGATAAATCCAATGCTTCTAACTCAGGATATGATTATTTTTATTTAACTTTCAAAAGGTAAGCAAAGGGTAACGGCTGAGGGACTGACGTCATGGCCTGGTAGATGGACTCGACTCCATATCTCATGGCGAACTCGTCCACTATCTCCTGAGGAGTCTCCTCAAAGTACACCTTCCAGGCATCGTCCCCTTTGGCGTCAGGGATCTTCACGACGCCGGCATTCTGCTCCTCGGTGGTGTATTGGAAGAGATGCTGAAAAATAAATGAAATAAATAGCATTTAAAATACATCTAATAAAGGGAAGGTCATACTGATACATCTCAGAGGCTTTAGATCTACTGTAAGCGTTGATGCTTGGAGAGTCAGAAGCCTTAATGATGCCAACCGGGTGACGTTGAGGAAACACATCAACTTATTCATGTATGTGTGAGTAGAAGACTTTTGTATTATCTGATTATCTAATCTAAAATGCACATCCAGCTGGATTAAAGAGACGAGAAACAGGCAAATACATGTGGTTCAGGTGAACAGTCTGAGAAGCTGAAACAACACAACACACATCCATTACTTTCTTTCTCCGATACAGAAAAATGTTGAAAACAACATCAAACTAAAAATATGCCAGAATCCACCTCGACTCTCGAGTTCGTCATTTTGAACGCAGCTGATTGCCAAAGCGTTTTCCCAGCTTCTCAATCATTTCAGCCCCTTCTGACAATCCTACAGTGTAACAGGATTATATACGAAACTGTGAAATAGTCAATTGCACTTCATAGGAGTCTCATATGAAAAACTGTGTCCGTGCCCGTCTGATATCCAGAGAGTCTGTACACCCCCATATTGATGAAAAAGCCTCAATAATTCTAGACAATTAAACTGTAAAACTGTTACGCCGAACCTGATGGGAATGTATTAATACACAAAAAGGTTTTCCCAGGGTATAAAGGCAGAAACACAGAAGTGTTAATGTGAAACTGGAACTAATGACCTCTTAGTGTCGCTCCTGCATGACTAACGTCGCATTTCAAGCGCAAATAATCATCAACAGCATTGAAATACTTCAACCAGATGTCCACTTAGACTGACCTCATGTAAACAGGTGTACTGGACATGGTAGGGAGCGACCGTCTCCTCTCCTTTGATCTCCACACTTATGTGCATCCGGATGGCTCCCGACACAGCAGATTTATCAGTTCTCTTGTCTGTCACAAAGAAAGTAAGATATATGTGCTTTCTTAGATGATGGAAATCTGTTGTATCTACAAGAGACAAGCATTAAATGATCTGTTTCTTGTTCTGTTGTCTCAGTGCGACCTGCTGCTCCTCTCATCCGTCTCTAATGCTCCAGCAACTTGAGACTCACCCAGATTGTACCAAACGTCCATCTCCCCGCTCAAAGTCCGGACTTCGATGATGGTTTGGCCCAGGAAGTCGTCGCTCTCGCGCTTGAACCTCTGCTTCACGCGCGACTTGATGTCGTCGTCCTCGTCCCACACGCGAACCTTGATGCGGTCGGACGAGTTGTGGCATTCGCTGTACGGATGCAGAGACCCAAATTGTTGGCAACAGTAGAAGTCAACGGCTGTGATGCAGAGGACCAAATTATAACGGTGGAGGAAAACAAGTGATGACAGACTGGAAAGCACCGCATGTTAGTGTTTTAATGGTTTTTTTTCATGCAATATAACCCTAAAATAAAACACTACATCATCATAGAGTGACATAAAAAATGACATATCAGCATTTTAAACATTCCACTGTACTCACAAGTGAAAGTTTTCCTCCCAGACCGGGTTGAGGTTTCCATAGATGGTCTTGGTTCTCTTCTTGGTCTTTCCGACTTGAACGGTGACATACGGGTCACTGGAGCCGGTCTTGTCTTTAGCCTGAAGGCCTTGAGCACAAACCACTGAGGAAGAGACATTCACACAATTACCCACACTGCCGACGGACTATTATACTCGTTTTAATCCAAAATAAACTAAAGAAAACAACAGCTATGATATTTAATATTAGAAACAGCATGTCATTTTTATTTACATAACCCAAAATAACCAAATTTGCCTCAAAGGACTTTACAATATGTTAATCACCGGTGATGCTGATCTTCGCCGACCACTTGGAGGTCCCGTCAAGCACGCTCTGCTTGATTTGTTTCATTTGTGTGCCGTGTGTTGTTTTGTCAAGGGCGAACACTTCCAGGATCAGTTCAAAGATTTCTGGTTTGTTCCTCTCTCGGATCTTCATGCGGTCCTTCAGGACCATGATGATGTTCTGTGTTCGGTCCTCCGCCCCGTGCTTGGAGCTCTTCTCTGCAGCTCCTGAAGAGACGGACGAACGAAGAGAGAGAGGGATGTATGAAGTAAAATATGTTCAAGGTAACGTGGTGCATGTACTATCAGCGTATTTCCCTGCAACCCAAGACACCCAGTGATCATCCCCCAAAAATCCCAATATTATGGGGAGAAACTGTACCCACTTAACCTCTCATCAGGACAGGAAGAAGTAGATAGTCAAAGAGTAAAAGACCAACAGATGTTGTCAAGATCTTATGAGACTTTTTGGAGACAGCAGAGTGATGAATTATGCATCGCATAGATTGACTCCAAAATCAGTATGGGAATTGGATAAGTCCCTCCGTGTGGAGATGAATTAGTCAAAGCAGTGTGGATGCAAAGGCTCTGAGTAGAAAAGAAAGGAGAGGCAGGGGTATGACAGCACATTACTCAAGAGATAAATTGGAAAGGAAGAGGGAGGAGAATGTGAGAGTGGATAGAGAACAAGAATAATGGGATGTCAATCGGGCAGAAGGATTCAGAAGAGGTGCTAAAACAGGCTTCAGGGTTTGTGTGGAGGGATGAGTGTGTGCTTGCCAAAGTAAAAATATGCATATGGTTAAAAGTGTGTCTGTGTGCAGGTGTGTAAAAATGTGTGCGGGAGTCGATCCCACGATCCTTACTCTGCAGACAGTCGGCGTTGAGCAGATCTTGGCACTTATCGTGGCACTTGACGCCGCACTCAGAGCAGCGCATGCCTTGCCGGGCGATGCCCCAAAGCAGCCCCTCGCATTCGTAGCAGTAGGTGGGCGTGGTGGCCGTCCACACCTCAAAGTTGTGCGGCGTAGTGGAGGAGATGGGGTAGATCAGAGCCTGCAGGGTCTTTTTATAGACGTGACTTTTCTGCAAAAGGGCACAGAGGAGAGAAATGTGAGTTTGATACCAAGAGTATAAGGATAAAGGTCGGAGCACCCCGGAGAGAATCGTGCTCAAAAGTGAGACGAGGAAACCCACCAGCTCTTCGTTGCCGAGGGTGGTGGAAGCCATGGCGGAGGTGATGCCAGCCTTACGAGAGTTCTGCACGAGCGACTGGGGGACAAGAGGGCGACCACAACAACAGGGTTTATGTTTGAACGTGAGTTACTTCAGATTGAAGACATTGGTACGGGGTGAACAAGCACTCACCATTAACTGAGGAGTCCAGGCAGAGAGGGAACAGAGAGGAGACGAAGAAACATCTATTAGGAACTTTAAACAACAAGCTGGAGAAATATTTATGATGCGTTGTGTGTGTAAGGGATGTCCTGAACTACAGAGAACATTGCAACTGCATTGATTAATTACTATAATTATAAAAACACATCAGATATCCAAGCATTTTATTCATTAACACACATGACAACATGAGAAGCCTTATGAGTATGTTCACTTTGGATTACACTAAAAAGGGAACGATTGGAAGTAAAGAAGACATATGTTTAGCTATTTTCAGAGTAAGGAAAACTAACTATAACAAAAGCAATTGAGACAGGAATAGATTGTTGCTTTAGGGTAAACTGAGACAAGAATGATTTTAGGGCGCCTCACAATGTTGTTGAGCCTCATCGCCTGTATGTGTGTGTCCATGTTTGTTTCTCACCAGATCTCGGATAGGAGGAATGGCTTTCCTCTTGCGAAGGTCAGGCATGCTGTCAATGCTGTAGAGTGCACCTCCCACTCTGAATGAGAAAGGAATGAACCATTAAACATTTATACAAATATGTTTATCGATATTTGCGGCATATCTAACGCTTATTAAAATGTCTTCACGTGAAATTGATGTGAGTTTTGTTACTATGAGGCAGACGTAATTCCCTCTATCGTTGTTCCCAACGCTGCTCTCATCAAGGACCGCAGAGTTTAATTATGCAGAGTGTCTCAAATATTGGGAATGACACGACGCACACCTCGGTGTAATTGCTGGGTTTTTATTTTGCTGACTTAGCACGTATTTAGTATGCAGCCTCAGTTCCACTCTGAGGTCTGCCTCATCTTCAAATGACCTGCCAGCGAAGTCGGGGCAGCCCAAAGCATTTAATACTCACTGGCCAAATGCCATAAACTGAATGAGCCTGAACGGAGGATTCCCAGACTGAAGAAGGACAATTTTAATCCTCAGCAGCGGTGGCAGATTTTCACAATGATCTGAGGATCATTTTAGTTTATGTTGTGGCGTTATTGCATTAGGTTTACTAACACAATGTGTGATGTATAATGTGTTCCATGTGGGAGAACGTTTATTACTTGAGGAGCCGACAGCAGACACTTACCCTCCTTTACCAAACCACAGCGAGCTGGAGGTCTCTCCTCGAGCCTGAGAGAGACAAAGAAGGAACGTCAGACTAAGAAAGAAGCAGCCGAGTTCATGCCTGCAGCCTCTTCTAGCATTCACATACTGTATAATAAATAAGGCTGCATCAGTAGTTTAATTATTTGATTATGAAACAGCAACATTTGGCTTTTTGCATTTCAATTTGGATCTCGTTTGTCGAAAGTGTGCTGAGTAAAAACTCAAAGATAAGTCTTGAGCAACAGCGTAATATCAGAGATGCCTCTCACAATTTATAAATAAACCTACAAAGACTTGATACATAGGCTAGCATAGCTGTCAAACCTAATAGGAACTAGTTACTCAGTAAATGTCACCCTTATTCATGGCATTAGAGAATACAGGTTTGGCATCTTTGCAATGCTTTGTCTACATTGTTTTGTATTATTCGGAGAATCTGATGCAGTGTGGCTTATAATCACAGCTCTTGATTTAACATAAAAGATCAAATTGTGAAGATGAGGGAGCATCGTGAAGTTGACTAGTTTACACACAGTGAGCAGTTTCTTTCCCTTCCTTGTCTCAAGCATCCAATCAGGTTGCACCTACCTGTCAGCATGCTCCAATGATGGCCGAGCAAAGTGCATGCGAGTGTCACTATGGCAATGACATGAAACTGGAAAGCAAACAAAGTGGGTTTCGGCACAAACAAAAGAAATAAAAAAGAGACAAGCAAAAGGAAGGCCAAATGGACAAAAACGCAACGTGACACACATCAACATAAACATCAAAGCAAGTGATTAATTATCTGCACAACTGAAAGGTAATGAATAGCAACATAATATGTGAATAAAATATGCAAGTGAAAACTGATCAAGCAAAATTTAAAGTGTAAAAAATGTTTTGGTGGAAGTGGTGCTGCACCTCGATTAAAAATAAAAGTGTGCCGTCTGTGGAGCATCAGTGTTATTACTTTAAGAAACCTAAAAGCAGTCATAGAATATGAAAGACTTTTAGTCTGCTTTCTGCTGTCTCGCCAAAAAACAGGATCAAAAATAGAACTCATAGAACTTACTGTATGCACGCTGTCTTCCACATCAATAATGCACCGCACATTCATATTTCACAAACTTTGAAGCCACTTTTAGAGTCTCTAGAACTCGGCTAAAGCTTTTAGATAAACTCTTAAAAGGATTCGGACTGGACTTGCTGTGGAGGACATCATTAGGAATGAGAGGGTGGGATTCAAACCAGCGATCTTACCTCCCGAAGCTGCTCTAAGACTTTATTGTAGAGCCGCAGCCAGTTCTCTTTGGCTCTGACGGCTGGATCCACTGGCTCTTTGGGTTCTTCTATGACTGGAGGACTAAAACAAAAACAGTTAAATGTTTAGCTGATACACTTCTATGATTGGTGGTAAACGTGCTGCTGCTCCTCCAACCGATCCCCCCTACATTTCAGGCGACATCTCTTCTTCCTCGACTGGTGTTGGCGGCCTGCTCTCGTCAAAATACTCCTCTTTCTCCTCCGTGGGGAACGTCTCATCTGGCTGAGCAGGAGGCGTCCTGGCCTCTTTTTTCAACATCGTTTCCTCCTCTAACCAAGGCTCTTCCTCCGGCTGGAGAGCCTGGTCCTCCTGGGCCGCTGACTGTGTCGTGGCGGCGCCGTCGAGATGGGACTGAGGCTGCCCGGAGGATTGGGTCTGCTGGGAGGAAGGCCCCATGGCGGCGGCGGCGGAGGGCGGCGGCTGCTGGGAGGCCGAGTTAGCCACGGTGGCCGGGTGGGACGGAGGGACGACGGCGGCCGCCGCAGACTGGTTTGCTTGAGATGCGGCGGCGGCGGCCGCTGGAGGGTGAGACTGGGCGGGCTGCCCGGTGGGAACCGAAGACAAGAAAGTGGAGGCCAAGCCCGTGACTGCAGCCGTTAAAGGTTTGGCCATTGAGAAGAAGGAAGTGGCGGACGAGGCCGGCTGCGGCTGCGCTTGTGGCTGTTTCGGCGGCTGTTGGGCTGTCGGTTGAGGCTGTGCTGACGGAGCCGCGCCAGGTGGATGAGACTGGCCGGATGTTTGGTTGGGGGCTTGAGCGGGGGGATGCTGTTGGTGTAAAGACGGCTGTTTCTCCAGAGGAGGTCTGGAGCCGGGGACGTCCAGAGACTGGGGAGCCGTTGACGTCGGGGTGGGGGTGAACGGAGGCTCGATGTCCTCGCTGAGGGTCCCGTCCAAGTTGTACAAATCCTCATCGTCGTACATGATCTCCTCGTCCTCGTAGAGGCCCTCCACTTCGCCTTCATACAGCCCCCCGTCGTCCTCCTCGTACAGCGCTGCCTCCTCACCGCCATCTTTGCTGTAGCCGCCCTCGTCGCTGTAGGCCCCCTGGGTCTCATCGGGGTCCCAGTCCGGAGAGCCTTTGCTGTAGCTGACCGACGAGTGGCAGGAGTGGTAGGAGTCGTTCTCGTCGTACGGGTCCCTCTCCACGTACTCGACGCCGTAGTCCTCCTCGCTCAGCTGACTGCTGCAGCGACTCAGCTCTGCGGACGAAGCGTAGCTCCCCGACGGACTGAAGAGAGAAGAGAAAACAGAAAGAGGCTAATTATTAAAGTACTTAAGAGGGATACAGTGTTTTACATGAGCGTAGAGGCACTTTCATTCAGGTTATTATTGCATGTATATACACATGTGAAATAATTGTTTTTCCCTCCTTTTATTATCACAAATGCTTCCAGAGCAACTTATTACAGCACTAAATGGGCCGTACACTTTGCACTCAGACAGCCTTACTAGAAACCTTTGCTACATGTCGTTCGGCAGCCAGGAATAATGTGTATAGCTAATCAATGAAAAGCACTGGAGACACGAGAGGACCAGACAAGCAGCGAGAAATAGAGCAGAACATACAAAGGTGCGAAACTTCCAGAAAGCTGGCAAAAGAAAAAGAACAAGCGTCCAGAAATTCAACAAACAGGGAGGAAAAGTATTTATAGTCCTTGATGAATGGGGTTATTAAAAAAAAAGAATAGAGGCACAGAGAGGAAGGAGGATGGTTGGCGGTAGAGGGAGATAATGAAGACAAGAAGGGAGTGGTGAGTGCAGAGAGAAAGTAAAAGGAGAGCGCACAGAGTGTAGAGAGCGGAGAGGAAAGAGATGAATAGCAATGGGAAGGGGTGAGAGGAGGTTGCCCCGTCCAATGCACTCACACAAGCAGCTAATCTTATGTGCAGTGTTGACCGTTAGATTGCCGGTTGAATAATTCATAAAGCAAGAGGTTAAGGGATGCATAGTTTCAATCCCAGACCCTGAGAAATATGTCAATACGAGATGAGAAATTAAGCAGAATTGTAAACAACTTTGAAGGAGAAATAGCATTTTATATTTGGTCCGTTAGCGCTAATGAAGGACTGGCACACACACACACACACACACACACACACACACACGCACACACACGCACACACACGCACGCACACGCACGCACACACACAAGAGTTTTCTGCATGTCAGGGGTGTCAGTCGTGGAGCTACAGCGTCAACAGGAGGGGTGCTCAAAGCACTTTATCATAATTAATAATATAATATATAATTAATCGTAAGTAAAATCGACAGAAAATGAACGTAATTGAATATTTAAAAGGGAATAAATCATGAAAACGTACATGTTCAGCGTTCATGCACAAATATTTGGGTATCTAGAGCGCCTATCCTCCCACACACTGTGAAAGAAGACAACCAAGTCATTGTCTGCTTAAAAAGGTTGTGATTCAAGATTGAAGTCGAAGAGGAGAATTTGCTGCAGCTTTCTGTTTTTAAATCACTGTGAACTGAGACGACAAAGCCAGCAATCTGAAGTCAAGCACTAGATTGCAATGCATATTTTTCACAATTTCATACACAAAATAATTCATCAAATAAAACAAAAGCTGATAATGAAGATAATCATCGCTTTAACGTTCTTGGGGACACACCTGACGGTCCTCTGGTGTTGGTAGTCGTGGTCCTGGCCGATGCCAGACTGCGGGTAAGTCAAGCTTCTGGAGCTGCGGTGCTGTTGGCTGATGGGGTACTGGTGGACGGAGGCGTTGGGCTGGGATGTGCTGTAGTAGGGAGGGGGGATGCTGTTACTGGTTTCACTGCGATAGTCGCTGTCCCTGTCGTCCACAGCGCTGTCTGGGTCTTCATCTGCACAGAGGAAGATGCGCATGGCGGGGAAAAGCAAACGGCAATCTTTTTAGGTCTCCTTGCAATGTGCAGTGAAAGGAGAGCAGAGAAAGAGATCAGAAAGTGAAAATGAAACAAAGACAGTAATAATCCCAGTTGACGGCTTGTCATGTGGCACAAAAGTAAGAGTGCAAGTTCTCCGCTGTTCATCCAAAAATACATTTTAGCATCTTCAAATTGAAGCAGGAAAGGCAACACCCGTATATTTCATCCCCCAGAAACTGATGTATTTATACTATGTGCACTTACTTTGTTGTTCGCCCCATAGACTCCAGTTACCTGCAATAAGACAACTTGGTGTCAGTGTTGATTATAAACTGCACTGGTGTCCAACATAAAACATGCATTTCCCCCATTTAAAGCATTAATGTTCCCACATTGAGCTGGTGAATAGAATGAGAGCACAAGTCTTTCCACCTGCACCGGACCTCTCATTCAGCAGACTCGGCTGCAGCTTGAAGGAACATACCGGCAGACATCTGATGTTCCTATCAACAGTGGAGCAATATTTTCCCATTTAACATACAAAAACCATCGAGTGGTTACGCGTATAACACACCCACTGAGCGTAAGCGTAGCAATCTAACTACATCTCAACAGTTGAACTCATGATTCTCTTGTCCGGCACAAACAAATGAACAGATGGTCACTTACAGCACTGGGTTCCTGGTACACGCAGAGGACGTTCCTGCTCCTCCTGGTGAGAAGTCAGACTTTTAATCAAAACTTTTAATCAAAATATAAATGTTTTTCCTATATTCAGGATGTGGAGAAAATGTACAGTTTCATCTCATAAAGTATGATATCGCAAATAATTAATCATGTTAGTACGCTCCTAAAATGTGATTGCAAGGTATTAAATAAAATGGGTTGACAGCTTACATCTTGGTCCCTCATGGCATTGAGCTGCTCCAGTTTTTTAGCCCAGTATCGTGCCTCATCCTCTGGGATGTCTGAAAACAACAAGCCAGACAGTTTCAGGTGGCGAAAACAACCAATATGAAGCTCTGCCTCTGAAGGCTGTTAAAATAGTAATTCATTACACTTTTTGCCTGAAAACCTTTTTTTTTCCTTTGTACAAATCAAGGTAATTTAATATAACCCATTTTTGAATATTATTTGACTTATATACTTTGCCCTTTCAGCCCTTATCAATCGGTTAGGTTCACAAACTGAGGAGTCAAGTGAACAATATCGACTTAAGGAAGAGGAAACAGTAAGAAAATAGCACCCAATCAATGTTAAGAGGAGAACAACGAGATCCCTGAGAGAGAAGGACACTAACGCTTCCCCGCATACACACAAACAGCGTTGATTACAAAGCCCCGAAAAGTGGGTCAGTTCAATTAATCAGTCAGAGATTATTGGTGTTCATCTATCACTGTTTGCTTTGGAAATATACAGAGACATTGTTCATTCAAGTCCTCTTCCCCTTCCTTCAAGGGTTGCTGATTTCCTATAATTTCATAATCTCATCTTCTCCATCCTATCGACAGTTTCTGACTTTGACGTGAACATTGATTCCTCACCGAGGGGCAGTTCAAAGCGCGTGTCGAGCAGCACCAGGTGGAGAGTCGGCTCTTTGGTGCCACAGATCTCGTTATCAGTCATGATGACCTGAGAGTCCAGCGTGAGCCACTCCCCCGGACCCTCCTGCACACAGAAAGACATTATTTTGCAGCTGACACACAAACAACGTGACGTACAAACAGTCGAGCGTGATGAAAACAAGCCCGACCACCGACTGAGTGAGTCCCTCGAGTGCAGCCGAGTGCAGAGCGTTCAACTACACTATTTCTCAAGTGATTAGCGGCAAACCTCATTTGACTGCCGGATGCTGTGGAGGGGAATCCACACAGTGCCCACCATGGTGTCCCAGATTAACCCTTTGTTCCACACCTCTACTGTCAGGCCCAGGTCCAGGCGGTTAATTTCGCTGGATTGGAAGAGAAAGACAAACAAAAACTTTAAAAGCCAAAAGTAAACACAATTGCTTCAGTGTAAAAAGTACATTTTTGAGGTACTTTACTTGCATTTCAAAAATAAATGTGTATTTGACAGCTGTAGTCACTTATAAACTTATAAAATACAGTGCATTGTTAAAGATTAAACCTGTAGTCGTTCAAGGTCAAGTTATCCAATATTTCAGAGGACAAGAATTAGAGAAAAGTATATTTTGCTGAAAATACTTTTACTGAAGTGTTTGAACAAAGGACTTCTTCCATCTCCGTTTAAAAATGCTAAACACAGAGGCAGTCATGTACACAAACGATGCACAGTAAGTACTTGTCGGCTTCATTCTGCCAAATATAAGACATGTCTCTGTGGGAGCAAGGCTGAAATAACCTAACATAAAACATTTACAAGACAGCAGGAAGCAGGACAGACCGACAGACCGAGACAGAGAGTTTGAGAGAGCGAGAGAGAGAGAGAGAGCGAGATATGAACGAAGGGAGGAAAGAAGAGGAGTGTGATGAAGGTAGAGGAGGGGGTGATTGTATCGCATGCCTGGAGGAAGCGAGTGGGAAGTTTATTTAAGAAATAGGGGACTGGATTTCCCGTCTCAGTGGTGACTCCTTTAAGGAAACGTGCTTGTTTGCATGGCTGTGACTGAGGGGGATCGGTCATTTAAAGACAGTTTGAAGGAGGGATGAGGCTCTCTCTGCAGCCCAAACATTACATAACACAGCTTCACTGATGCAACCCCACGCGGTACGACGCTCCACGCCTCCGAACATCTAACAAATGCACAGGACTCCGCAGTCGGCCTGCCTGCCGCATCCCACATGCTGAACGACTCTCACCGTTTATCGCCCATACGCTGCTTCATTGTCAATGCTACTCTGGTAATCTCCTGGCATGCTGAGGAGGAGGAAGAGGAGGAAAAGGATGAGGGGCCGAGTATATGAAGATCAAGGAGTCGTGTTTAGAAGAAGTGACAGGAGAGAGGAAGGATGGGCTGTCAAGGTGCCAAGGTTGAAAACGAGGCTGAGATGGGGCAATAGTGTCGAGGGAGAGCGGATGAAAAAAGAGGATGAGGAGGTTGTTGGAGGTGCGGATGTGGAGAGGAAGAGCAGCTTGAAACAATACAGATGATTGATAGAAAGTAGGAGATAAAAAACAAACATTACAAGCTGCTGAAGTGGAGAGGAGATGAGAGGATGGAGAGAGAAAGCAGAGGAAAGAGCCAGAGGACCAGAAGAAGAGAGAGTTCTGTCTGAAGATAATGAGGGACTCACAACATGAAGTCTTGCTCCCAGCTGGGCAAGTTGCCCCTGACAGCAATGGTTGTGCTCTTCACATTTTGTACCTTTAGAGTCACATAAGTGTTGAATTTCTCTGTTCAGGAGAGAGGGATGAAGAAAGAGATGCGTTACAGTGAAGTGTGTCTGCATTCGGAAATAATAATGTGAGATATAGATATTACATTCTACAGAGTATAACTGACTTCCCATCCCTTCAATCCCAGTAATGGCTGCAGCATGTTATGTGTCCTCGGCCTGCTTAAAGATTTATGTCAGATAACAGCAAGTCTCTCTCTCTCTCTCTCTTTCTACTGCCAGGATCCCAGGTCTTACCTTGGGGTCCATCCAGCTTGGCTTTCTTCACTGTGGACACAGAGAGGGACAAAGTCACACAGGGGAACACCATCTGCTTTCACCTCAGAGCGCTGCTGCCTCCCACAGATCAGGCAACAAGAGGATAAGAGTGATACATGAAGACAGTCTGTGAACTAGAAACTACAATAAACCGGACTAATAATGTTAAGACATGTTAGACGTATGTTTAAATCCCCACTGAGCGTGGATACAGTGGACATTCACTACTTGAGTGTTAACCCAAGAAACTGAATCTGCAAATCTGGATTAAGTGCTTTTTTTTTTTTGGTCATTAGGTCCGGCATGTTGGCAACGAAGAAACAAACAGCGCTGGAAAAACATGGACAGCTTTTCTGCTGCGCTCCATCAGTACGGGATACAGAACCTGGAAGTACACCTTAATATACCTACATGCAAATAAAAAGAACCGCATAGCACAGATTTGAAACAGATGTCCTGCATACTCATATTTCCATGAATACCATGTTTCCATGAAAATAAAAATAAAGCTGAATAGGCTACGAAACACCCGATTCACGACTTCGATCTCACAACGTTCTCCACAGACTGTCCTCACAAGAACCCGTCGCCATAGTAACCACCCAAAAAATATAGAAGTTGACAAAAAAAATTGCCCCGAGGCAGCGACGCACTTTTCTTGTTTCTATTTCTCACTACTTTCACTTTGTATTTCTTTCATGAAACACAAAGCTCAATCTGCAGCTTAAGTGCCATGCTGTTACATGAGCAGGCACGGAAACACACGCACACACACACACACACACACACACGCACCCACACACCTAACTGCAGTGACTCACTCACATACACCTGCAGTAATGACAAAAAAATAATATAAAAATAGAAATCTCTGCTTCCATTCATACCTCGCCGATCTAATTTTAAACTCACAATGTAACCTACGTAAACACACACACACACGCACACGCACACACACACACGCTGTGCCGGCACTGACTCAACATCCATTTGATGCCCAGTTCAGTTTTCAACACATGTAACTAGAATGCTCGCCGTAAATGTGAAAGAAAAGGACGTCATTCAACACAATGAATAAACGGAGAGCAGAAAGGAACCACGCTGTGTTCTTGGCGGTCCCTTTACATTGTTTTTCGGCGGACCACATCAGAGCTGGCTGCGTGCTGTCTTTTAGTGTCAACACTAAAACAGCCCTGAAAATATATCAGAACATTAGGAGGATCGATAAAAAGGGAATTGGATTTTTCGACAGTGGAAAGCTGAAGCTTAATAATACCACACGATCATAAATCTCTCTGACAAGGTGAGTTACAATGTGAAACGTCCATATCAAAGCAGAGAGGAGGACCACAACACAAATACTGTACACGTCACGGCCTATAACTCATAAACAATACAGATTGGATAAACCGACTCAAATGTAGGTTATAGGTAAGTAGCCTCGATTCAGACAAGGAGGTCAAAGCTATTACTATCGATCAAAATCTGATTAAATGTATTAAAGGGTGTTTTTTTTAATTCTTTAATTAGACAAGGTGCAGCATATTCTGCAAAACCCAACCACGCATTTTGTGCAGCCCCATTTCATTCAGGAAGTACCTCTGACACAGCAGACTCTGACTTATGGGAACTAAGCGGATTGCCAAGAAAACAGAGACTTGACAGGGAATCAAGCGAACCCTTCAGCATGAACTGTCAGGGAATGTAAAGCAGGGAGCGCGGGTGAGCCCGGTTCAGCCGTCCACTGACAAAATGAGATCTGACGTGATTCAGATAGACAGCGCCGTATTTTTTTTAAGGATTAATGCGTGCGGATCTGCAGCAGTCCTCTCAACATGCTGACGGAGACGTTGCCGGATCACGGGACGCAGAGAAAACTAAATTGGGAAAATGTGTAATATCTGCAGGAAAAGATGCCAGGTTTTTTTCCCCAAGTTAATCTGTATCTGTGTCTGAATTCCGCTTGGTCTGCAGATGCTCCAAAAAAAATGCTGCCTATTCAAGAGGCACAAAGTACTGTGGAGGCCAGAAATAGCTCAAGCCAGGTAAGCATGAATGATGTAACAGGAACAGAAAGTAGGCTCTCTGCCAAGTCTCGTAGTCTACGACACTGACGGCCACAGTTTATGAATGAATCACGCTCAGGGTCTTAATGACACCTGGGACGGACTCAGTGCAGGGACGCAGTGGGCGGACCTGGTGGGGGGGAGCATCCATAATGGACCTGATGTTTATAAGGTGACTTTGAGACCACTTTCATTTTCCTTTTGCCTCCATGTTGATCCATCTACACGTCTGGAACTCAAACACACCTCCACACACTCATTTACTGACCAGGGCCTCGATCAGATTTAGAGATTAAAGGATTCCTCGATTCATTAATTAGGTGATCAACAGCGGAACAATCTGCAAATCTTTTGATCATCAATATTTGGTGGAAAAAACTTTGGCATCTACACACTTAATAATGGCTAGTTGCAGAAAATACTAAACACACTTCTGCTTAAAATCAAGTCACGTTGCAGTGGAATTGCAAAGCAAACCCTTACTGATTGTCATCCCTGCATGTTTCAATGAGTTAGCACAACACTCGGTTAGTTGAGTTGTTTTGCAATTATGCCGACTCAACCTCTATCTGTTTTAAGGAAAGCTGACAACTGACCGGAGGGCCGCACCATTACGTGTTAGCAGGGTCCCCCAAGTTGTATAATCCCCCTTATTACTGCGCCCTGGATGAGGAGAAGGTGGTCATACTTCATGAGCAATCACAAGCAGATGCTTATTTGTTGCACTGAGAGGAAACCGTGTCAGCATCAGGAGCGATCGGGGAGTCTGGTGGGAAACGGTGACGCATCGCTTCGGGGAAAACGACAACGTTGAGGAAGGGACGAGCATCTCCAGCCGACTACACAAGTATTCCCTCACGACTACAGGTGGAGCGGCAGCGCGGAGGCGGCGGTGCGGCAGCAGCAGCAGCAGCATCAGCATCATCAGCATCAGCACCAGGGGCTTTTCCTCATCCTCCGCCTCCTCCCTTTGACTGCCCACGCATGAATGAACACAGCCGATGACAGAGACAGACAGACACACACACATACACACACACACACACACACACACACACACACACACACACACACACACACACACACATACAGCAACAGTAAACCGGTTCTCCTCCATGAAGACATTTAGAAACTCAAAAGGAGACAATGAAATGTTTGCTGGCATCAACGACTCTGTCTATTTCATGTATTACTATCAGATAAACCCATTCACACGAGGCACCGTTATGTGAGTCAATTAAACAACATGTCACTCAGCAACAGTGCGGTTAGAAGTATCCCAGTGGCATCCCCTCTCCACCCCCCACAAACGTGCCTCCGTGACGGGCTCCGTGTGATTTAATGACGGATCAGCAGAAACCCGCCGCTGCTAACGGTACACGGACTTTTCCACGGAGCCGATAGCTCGCGGGCTCTGTCAAACAACTGGTGCAGGCGAACCTCGAGGAAGTGACACTTCAATAACATCAAACAGAGGGTTTCGTCCCTCCTTCGGGTTCCTCTCTTACCTCCCACACATAGCAGGGACATCTCTGGTGGCGGTTGTGAGGGTCCCCGGCTGTCCTCTGCTGAGAGCTCCGGGATTTGTTTTTAGTCTGTCCCCGTTCGTCTCTTGGTTACAAAAAAAAAAAAAATTCAAACCGCCCAACCGTCACCAGAAATGGTAACGGAAACCGATGAGCGTCATGCCAGAACCGCTGGTGTGTTTCTTCTCCGCAGAGCTCTTTTGACAGGACAAGAGACACGAGAGTGAAATCCTCGCCCCCCTCTTCTTACTCCTCTGCATTGCCTCAGCTCTCCTCCGCGGCTCCTCCTGCGCGCACAGCCATCTTGTTTCAGCAGCAGCAGCAGCAGCAGCAGCAGCAGCACCTCCGCGCGAGGACAGTTCCCCCGTGCCGCCCTGACGTCACGGGTGATGAGTAGCAGGCAGAGGGTGGGGGGCAGGGGGGTAGAGGGGAAGGGGAGGGGGGGTCGAGTGGAGGAGACACAGACGGTATGGGGATCAATTAATACCCAATGATGTTGTTTTCACTGTTTTCAGTTGTAAAGCATTTTCAGAAAAGTTGTCTTCTCAAGTATAATTTACCCAGCTTTGTATTTATTAAATTGCACTTGCATCGAATTTTCATACATACATACATACATACATACATACATACATACATACATACATACATACATATATATATATATATATATATATATATATATATATATATATATATATATATATATATATATATATTATTTTTTTTATTTTTGTATACATCTTTCATCCTTGTTCTTATATTTTATTTTGTGTGTTTAGTTTTCCCTTTGGGAATTAATAAAGTATTTATCCATCTATAAATCACTTCATATCCTGCATGTCAACATATATGTGGCTAATGGCTATCGGCAAAAACACAGGAAGTGATTCCTCATAATCTTAAAGGTCATGAGTCCAGCTTCATTCTACCAGTGGAACATTATTATATACAGATTTCATAGAAAGTAAGGAAAATAAGGAACAATTTTGGAGCAATTTGATTGACATCGTTCAAAAGCAAATCCTGAGATGAAATGGGATGTGTTGTGCCCAATGATTGTTATCATTTTGGGGACAGTTTTGAGCAGAGGTCTGGACATATATCGACAGTTGTTTTTTTTCTCTCTCCTCAGTGGAGATATTTAAAACAGAGACTACCAAAGCAAATGAGTGTGCCTCGCGATAACCGAAAAAGTCAATAGCCTTTTTTAGACATAAGCAATCATAAAAAGACGTGTTTGCTATAGAATAAATTGTGATAGGAAAATGGACCTCCTGGTCAGGGGAGCACGCTGTAGTCCCAATAGTAGCCACCAGGGGGCAGCTACTGGCCGCTATGACAGTCTAGCACGAGAAATACTTAAAGCGACGAAGAGTGTTGTTTACGCCTACACTAGGTTCAAGATGGCTGCTGGAGACAACAGCGGTAGGCCTCCGTGCCTTAACTTCTCCGGGCCGGGTCCTTTGGGAAACAGCCAGCCCAGCAACAGCGTCTTCTCCATGCCGGCGTCCAACGGCGGAGCGGGCGGTGCCGCCGGCGGAGCGCAGGGAGCGGCGAGGCGTCCCAACCCGCAGCTGGGGCCTGGCGGGGGGGACAGCAACGGTGTTTCGAGCGGAGCTCAGCCGACTGCGCAGAACTCCCTGCAGCAGTCCGCTGCGGCAGGTGCTGCGGCAGCCGGAGTAATGGCCACCCCGGCGTCCAACATGGCAACCACCGCGGCGTCAAACGCGTCGGCGTCGGGGGCACCGAGCGCCACTCCGGCGGCCGCGTCTGTGCTGGTGTACCGAGAGCCGGTGTACAACTGGCAGGCGACGAAGAGCACCGTCAAGGAGCGATTTGCCTTCCTCTTCAACAACGAGGTGCTGAGTGACGTTCATTTTTTGGTGGGCAAAGGAATGGGGGTTCAGAGGATACCTGCGCACAGGTAACGTTAATAAGACCGCAGGTCGCATCGTGCAAAAAATATTAGCTCGCCAACTGTGAAACTGAAAAGCGGAAAGACTTTTTTTTTCTGCTGTTGCTGATTGTTGACGTTGTCAGGTTTGTTCTGGCTGTGGGGAGCGCAGTGTTTGATGCCATGTTCAACGGCGGGATGGCGACGACCTCGACGGAAATCGAGCTTCCTGACGTGGAGCCGGCTGCCTTTCTGGCCCTGCTGAAGTAAGCAGCGCGCCGAGGGCGTGCCGTTTAAACTGATGGTTTGGGGGACCTGAAAGTGGGCGTTTAAAAAAAATAATATATATTTAATTATTTCTGTCATGACAGCATTTTGGAAATGGCAAGAATTTGCAGGGGGAACTAACCACAGACAATGCAACACATGTATTTATTATATGATTAGAATTCATCCAGCATATGAATCAATAAATCAATCAATAAATGGGAGTTTGCAATTGCTGATATAACTTGTGGGCCCACTGCAGGTTTCTCTACTCTGATGAAGTCCAGATTGGGCCCGAGACGGTGATGACTACACTATATACGGCTAAGAAGTACGCAGTGCCAGCGCTGGAGGCTCACTGTGTGGAGTTCCTCAAGAAGAACCTGAGAGCGGACAACGCGTTCATGCTGCTCACACAGGTTTGCGTCCTGCATCAATGAACGTAGACCGGTTCATGCATGTGCAAGTGTATGTTGGTGTGAAATGCTTCTTCAACTTGTGGTGTGTTCATTGCTTTAGGCACGGTTGTTTGATGAGCCGCAGCTTGCCAGCCTTTGTCTAGAGAACATTGATAAGAACACCGGAGACGCTCTCGCCGCTGAGGGTTTCACAGATGTAGATTTGGGTAATTTCGCCTTGTGAATGTCATAATTTCTGCATGTTTTTTTTTTGCAGAATACTGGCCTGACTGACCATTTGAATTTCCACTTCTCCCTCTCTTTAGATACATTGGTGGCAGTGTTGGAGAGAGATACTCTCGGGGTGAGGGAGGTGCGTTTGTTTGGCGCTTCGGTGCGCTGGGCGGATGCGGAGACTCACAGGCAGCAGCTGCAGCCCACACCCGAGAACAAACGCAAAGTGCTGGGCAAAGCTCTCACACTCATCCGCTTCCCTCTCATGACCATTGAGGAGTTTGCTGCAGGTGAACAGAAACACAATTAAACACACACACACACACACACATCCCGTGCTTCCGAGCCTGATCCTTGTCCTCGGGTCCTGTCTTCACCCCCCCCCCCCCTTCAGGTCCAGCCCAGTCCAGTATTCTGACCGACAGAGAGGTGGTGACTCTCTTCCTTCACTTCACTGTAAACCCGAAGCCTCGCGTTGAATTCATTGACCGGCCTCGCTGCTGCCTCCGCGGGAAGGAGTGCAGCATCACACGTTTCGGACAGGTGGAGAGCCGCTGGGGTTACAGCGGGACAAGCGACCGCATACGGTGAGTGAGGAGCAGAGCAGTTTAGAAAGACAATTACAGCTTACTTGTCTATGAACACAACCATTGTACATTCATCTCCACACAGTTATATCACACACTCATTCCCGTTCTGTTCTCCCTCCCAGGTTCTCAGTAAACAGAAGGATATTTGTGGTTGGGTTCGGTCTCTACGGATCGATACACGGACCCACAGACTACCAAGTTAACATACAGGTGTGGACCCTGAACCCTTCACAAAGTGTTTCTGATTTGTCGTATGCATGTACTTTAACATATTTTGGATGTTTGTGACTGTTTTTTCTCTCAATGCAGATCATTCACACAGACAGCAACACGGTGTTGGGCCAGAATGATACGGGCTTCAGCTGTGACGGCTCATCCAACACCTTCAGAGTCATGTTCAAAGAACCCGTGGAGATATTACCCAACGTCAACTACACTGCCTGTGCTACACTGAAGGTCTGTGATTTGTTGTACACATGCAGCACTATGCTTTTTTTTCAATGAGTTCATTACAGTCTAGGAAAATATGCAACTAATGATTATTACCCTCATCGTTTGGTTTCTAAAATGTCCAAAGATAGTGAGAATAGTATTCAGTTATGCACAATCTTTAAGGGCCTTTTTTACATTGCACATATCTAAATATATACAAATCTTCTCTCATAAAAGATAAAGAAAACTGAGATGCTTGATTTAATGGTAATGAAAGAAGAATCTGTTAAATGAGAATCGATGAATTGACATTTCAGCTGTTTCTTTTCTCCCTTTATGGAAATTTTAGAATGTCTAATCTGTCACCATGCAGCATTGGCTTTACTCTGTCTGTCTGTCCATCTGTCTGTCCTGCAGGGCCCAGACTCTCATTATGGGACGAAGGGCATGCGGAAGGTAACGCACGAGTCGTCATCTACTGGCACGAAGACGTGCTTCACCTTCTGCTACGCGGCGGGCAACAACAACGGCACTTCTGTAGAGGATGGACAGATTCCCGAGGTCATCTTCTACACATAGTCACCTCTTGACATTGAAAAAAAACAAAAATCTTCCATCAAATGTGACAACCTGACACCAGCGCGGGGCCACACCTCAGCAGCCGTTCTGGGGACTAATCTCTCGGACATCATACTGTTCCCTCCATATAGTGCACTACTGTTGGCCACACGGGAAGACAAATAGCCCAAAAAAAAAAGCAATGTAGGTCACTACATGGGGCGTAGCTTGTCATTTGAGACGCTGCCTCTCTTTATCAGCAGCTTCCTTTCATCCCTTTGTGTTGTAGTGACGCCGGCCTCTGAGACAGACATGACTGTTACCGACTCCACAAGGGAGGAAAAGAAGTGGGAGGAGCCTCTCTCATGTTTTTTCCCACAGTATCGATGTCACTGCTGTGGTTCGACGGCATGAAGCTTGACACTGAATTCTACTTAAGCTGTACAATTCCCCTTCCTGTACTCTGCAGAATTAGCGCAAAGGAGTCGCAAACTGTCTGAATGTACAGGTTTGCCAAGACAAGAACCCCATCAACGCTCGGTACAGACCGGCACTTCACTCAATTTCACGTCAGCTGTAACTTCCATAGACCAGTAGACCTCTTAGGCGTCAGACTCTTTGAACCAGACTTCGTATTAATCTTTAACAACATGATCGATAAGCAATTTCCAGGTTTCTACATAAAGTACAATCTGTGATTTCTTGTGTCCTTGCTTGGTAGTTGCCTATTCCCAAGATACCTTGCACTTCTCGGCCTTGCATATGTTCATTTGTTTGTTCTATGGATGCACACTAACTCTTCGGATAAGTTTCTTTTTAGCTTTGTTTTAAAAAGTGTGGATGGAAGAGCGTTCCCTCTTGGTGTGGAATTTAAAGGGTTGTATATTAAAGTGTCATTTATTAACATTATATATGTAACTTGAAATCACTATTGATTAAAGCGTGAAACAAATACTGGTGTTTGTGTTTTTGGAAAAGAACTCATCTCACGAGTAACACTTAAAAAAACACTTAATCAATAGCAAAACTAATCAGGTGAAAGAAAATAAAAAGAATAAACGAGTGTCTATTTGTCTGCTGAATATAAGCCTGTGCTAAACCCACAGCCGGTTAGCTTAGCATGAAGTGTAGAGAAACGGGAACAGCCCAGCTCTGTCCATCGCCTTAACGTTTAAAAACTGACACGGTTTTGTTTGGATCTTTTTATTAATTTCCTCTGAACTAAAAGGTGAGAGGAAGTCCACAATGCAGAAGTAATAGGAACAAAAAAATAGCAAGAATATGAATCAATCATAATAATGCAACTGAAAAAACCAGAAGGTAATTAAATCAAGACATTAAAAGTGATGTGCGTATTTGCTATGATTCAGCTTTCTTATTATACAATTTAATAGTCTTACAAGTACTGCTTATTATCTGTTAAACAAAAAATGTTAAGATAAGTAGCAGATTTTCCATGTTTTGGGTTTTAACCCAATTTTTAAATGTTTCACTCGGCACAAACGCCGGTTTCTGGTGGTTGCCTGGAATATATATATATATATATATATATATATATATATATATATATATATATATATATATATATATATATATATAATTTCATCTCCTGAACAAAAGGTCCAATCCAGGGAGTTTGAATTCTGTAACACTTTATTGTGGTTTTCATGGTGTGATCAGTCCATGATCCATTTAAATACACGTTATTGCAGCAGCATCACAGTGCACTGTACAGGGGTGGAGATGTGAAGGAAGGAAGGAAACAAGGTATAGAACAGCTATCCAATTGTCCCCCAAAACGCTGGCCCTAGGCACTTGGTGTACTGTAGCTGTGAAATGAACTTTAGCCTACGAACAGAAGCTTAAAGCTTCGTCTCTGCTCCGTCAAGTCAAAACAACTCGTGTATCTCTAAGCCTGTGCAAAACATTTGATAAGTGCCCACGGGGTTTAGGGTTTAGGGTTTCGTGATTGATTTGGTGCTAAATAATCCAGACTCAACGTTTACAACTTGTCCAAGTAGTTGTCGAGGGCGGGGATGCCCTCTTTCAGACCTTTGCGTTTCCTGATTTCAGCGACAACCTGGAAGGGTCTGGAGGCGGCGTCGCCGGGGTCTCCCTGAAGGATCTGCCAGTGGTCGAACACACACTGAGGAAAGGCCTGGCCGCCAGTGTTGCTGCGCAGGTCAGCCGTGAACCCTGCAGGCAATGCGTACAGACACGCGCTAATGTGTTAAATAGTGACATTAGTAAGGACACGACGAGCTGAGAGCAAATCAATGACTCATATTAAATAATGAAAAATGTTATTGCGCATACCGATTCAACATGAAGTCATCACGCAGGACTGAGACACAAACTCACCGAAGGACTCGTTGACCGGCAGGTAGGCTTTCACCACGAACATGGGCGTGCCGATCACCTGGGATTCCTCAAACACGTGACCTCGCTTCCTGTTCAACACGCCATAGATGCCGCCGACCACCTGCTCCGGGCACTGCGGGGACGAGACGCCGAGCAGCCGGACATGAAGCGCGTTTTTCACATTCAACTATTTTCTTTTGCACAACCCCATCATGGTACAGTCATGAAGAAATATATATATTTGGAACCTGAAGTCACTCTACAAATCTCCCTTTTATGGGATCTTTGCTGATCTTGACGTAATCAGCGTAGTCTGTGCAGATATATACATTATAATAGAAACTTAATATTATTCATAGATTTACTCCCAAATCTCACGGGTTTATGAATAGAACTCATTGAATATATTATTTTGTATATATCTGTATGTTGGAATGAATTTGTTTGACTCCATTGACTTGTTTATTATTATATCTTTACTCTTCTAATCATTTAGCTGCTTGTTTTTGTGTGTGTCTGTGTGTTTTTCCTTTTGGATAGACACATTTTTTGTATTTTTTCTTACCTTTTGAGTGACGTAATTTATAAAATATGAAGTATAAAAATAAAAAAAAGATTTACTAAACTGATTCGGGGGTCATTTACAATTGCACAATTCCACATTGTTGTCTCAAGGCATCATTTCGAGGTAGCCTGCCTCCGTACACACCTGTATCTCCACCAGGTAAATGGGCTCCATGAGTCGCGGCTGAGCGGTGAGCTGGCAGGCGTACAGGACCCTGCGGGCCGTGGGAATGATCTGCCCACCGCCGCGATGGATGGCGTCCGCGTGCAGCGTCACGTCGTGAATGTCGAAGCGCACCGCCCTCATGTTCTCCTCACACAGAGCGCCCTGCGTGGCGGTGACAGACACCGCAGCCTCACTAACTCAACCCTCATGCATCAGAACACAATATTGTGTCGAATCATTTCAAAATGTACTGCCCACCTCTTTGGTCGCCCACTGGAAACCGGCCACCACGCTGTCCTTGATCTCGTTGAGGTACTGAACTCCCTTCGTCATGTCGATCAGCAGGTTGGCTCCGCTCCCGTCCGGGCCGAAGCACCAGATCTTCCTGGCCTCCGTCACCTCCCACTCGTACTTGTCGGCGAGGTAACGCGCGCGGGCCTTGAGCTCCTGGCGATGGCTGACTTCCCCCTTTTCGATATCTTCCGCCAGGCCGTCCGGGAAAGGGCGGGACTTCATGAAGAGGCGATTGTGCTTGTTGGGGGACTTGGACAGACACATCTGATTCGATTCTTCCATGACCGTCTCCCTGTAAGACACGACCGGGTCGGATTTCTGCAACCAGACGAAGAAACTGGGAGTCAAAATAGAGAGTACGCGTACAAATGCGCGTTTGTTGTGTATAATCTCCTAAAATCTGAAAGAATCATTCTTTTTCTTATGAAATTGAGCGTTTTTTTCCCCCCAAACTCTGCTGTTATCATAGTTGAGTATACATTAAGTGCTAAAGTTTAATACAGAAAGGTCTCGGTTCTGCTCGTTACACCTTCAGCGGGATGCCGGCGTGGTCTTCCTCCAGGTCCTTCAGGCAGATCTCCAGGTGCAGCTCTCCCGCTCCGGCGATGATGTGCTCCCCGGACTCCTCGATGATGCACTGCACCATGGGGTCGGACTTGGCCAGGCGCTTCAGCCCCTCCACCAGCTTGGGCAGGTCGGCGGGGTTTTTGGCCTCCACGGCGACCCGGACCACGGGGCTCACGCTGAACTTCATCACCCTCAAGTTGTGGGCCTGCAGACAGAGCCGGAGTCACCAAGATGAACGTAACTCAGTATAAATAACTGTAATCTACAATATATATATATATATATTTATAGGGGCGGGAAAAGCAATACGCTACGTGTTCAAAGGTGGTGATAGTCCCTGTTTTGATCAGGAACTGGTCTACTCCAACAAGACCCACGATGTTGCCACATGGGACGTCTTCTATGGGCTCTACATACCGGCCCATCATCAGAATAGTCCTGCATGAAGGGAAAGAAGGAAATGGATATAGAAATCAAAGTATGAGAAGACCAAACAAGCTCATTTTCTCTGCTTTTCCACCATCTCAGGCCTCAGCATGCTCACCTCTGGATGGGTTTGATGTAAAGGTCCTCCTTCTTGCCCGGCGTGTAATTCGGCCCCATGATGCGCACTCTGAGGCCGGTGGACACGCAGCCGGAGAAAACACGGCCGAACGCGTAGAAACGGCCCTTGTCCGTGGTCGGGACCATCTTGGAAATGTACATGATCAGAGGAGCCTTGGGGTCGCAGTTCTTAATACCTGAGGAGACAGCAGCCCAAAACCAAATCATCAAACGCTCCCTCTTAATGAAAGACGTCTTCTCCAGAGGGCAAAGGGTGGATCCACTGACCCATGGCGGCCTCGTCGTCTCCCGGCCCTTCGTACAGCAGCTCGCAGCGGTATTTCTGCGCCGTGACGGGGGAGGGCAGGTGGATGGTGATCATCTGGAGCAGAGCCTCTCCAGCCGGCAGCCAGCGACGCATCACCGCCTTCAGGAGGGGCTTCCCCTCCTTCTCCCTGTCCTCCGAGTCCAGCTTCACGTCCAGCTTCTCGATTAGTTTGGCGATCTCGTCCTTCTTGAAGTTCATGATGGCGTCAAATACCTAGACAGAGAGAAAAGGACGGCGTCAAACTCCATCCCGAAGTCGAACTTTCTTTTAAAAACCCGAGTTTCTTAGAGAAATACTGGTGGAAAGTCTATGTGTTGCTTTCAGCCTCTTCCTCTTAGTGGCCTCCTGGCTGTATGCCTTTTTCTGTCAACCATTTTTTTTTTTTTACCACTATAAGGTGCTAAGGACAGAAATGTTAAATTCTTACATGTTGGCGGTTTCAATATATTTTTAACATGAAGGTCATCAGACCATTAAGGCCTGAATTACTTACGTAAACATATTAATCGTAGGTTTATGTCATTTTTTTTTCCCTCTCTCCATTCACCTTAAAGATGGGGTCCAAAACGAGCTGGCTGAAGGTGCGGGGAAGTTTCTGTCCATCAGGACCGGTGGCAGTCTTAGTGAACTTGCCGGCATTTGGATCAAAATATCTGTATATAAATTATTGCACAACATCATGACACTCAGATGATTGACATCTAGCTCATAATCCTAGTCTATTTGTGCCATATATGCCAGTGCCAGAAAGATTTAAAGAGCAACTTAACACCAGCTGAAAATCTAGGTTTTGCTGACCTCTGGTGGGTTGATGCAGAAGTGTGCTTCAGCGTGTGGTTTGTGCGTCACGTGGGTGTGGCTACAGGTGCAACGCCGCACACTTCTGGGATGGAACAAACTCGAAACTCTCAACCACAGAGGGTAGTCAAATGCTGCTTTTCAGCCTCATGTTAAGTCGCCGCGTGAAGCATGCCACGTGCCGATCGTCACGTTTACCTATCGCCCCACAGTTTCTTCATCATGTCCTCCACTTTCTTACACCTCGCCGCCGGTGCCAGTTGAGCGTCTTTCGACGTGAACTTGGACACGTACATCTCGGCGAACTGCTTCAAGGTGAAAGCCCAGCCGTGGAGGCCCGAGCCGAACCCGACCGTCCCAACGACGGGGTCGATCTGAGTGAAAAAACAAGTCAAATTTGCAGCTTTTTTTAGCGCATCGTTGTGTCTTTGAGTTGTGTTCGAGCGTCTGCCTCACCATGATGTTCCCCATGGGCCCCCCCTCGTCCTCGCCGTAGGTGGAGATGATGACGTTGACGTTCTCGACGATGCGCTGGAAGGTCTGGAACAGTTCATCCGGCTCCAGCTGCAGCTCCAGCAGAGCCCGGTCCATCTTGTTCATCATCAGGACCGGCTTGATGCGCTCGGCGATGGCCTGCCTCAGCACCGTCTCCGTCTGCACGCACACACCTGTGGAAGGGACACAACCCGGTGAGCCTTTGGGAAAAGAGTACAAGCGGATGTGGAGGTGAAGGGGGGTGGAGGAGGGTGTCATTATTACCCGAGACGCAGTCCACCACCACCAGGGCTCCGTCTGTCACCCGCAGGGCGGCGGTGACCTCAGACGAGAAGTCGACGTGGCCGGGAGAGTCGATGAGGTTGATGAGGAAGCCGTTTCCGTCTTTGCTGTGTTTGATGAACGCCATGTCGTTTTCTCTGAGCTCGTAGTACAAAGAGATGGCCCTGCATGACGGAGGGGGGCAGGAAAAGACTCACTGTTCACCTACCACTGATTAAAATACATGTAGAGACCAGGATGGATGAAAGGAAGTTCAGTTAAATTAAATTCAACTGAGTTAATGTCTAAACTGAGTCATCACAATACTGATGGTCCCTGAATTCAAACGACATGCTGAGAGGAGACTTTGCAGTTCAAATGCTTCAAAAAGATTTAGTTTTTTGTGTTTTTAAGAATGCAGCATCTCTACTAAACTACATCTTTGAACACAACATTTAATAAAGGAAGTAGAAAATCCTCCGGATGCTAAAAAATGGGAGTTTTATACGGCTTGAATAAGGATTTTCTCGTACAAACATGTGTTCTGCCTTTACTAAGTTATTACTTCGATAGTTTTAATAATTCTATTAACCTTTTGGAAACTGTGTGAAAATCTTTTACGCCCATTTTAAGTCCCAGCATGCCCCATTCAGACAATCTTGTGGCAGAAACTCCTTCCTAACAGGACAAGACTTTGTTTCATTGTGATTTTTTTGTTGCAGATTCTGATTCTTTGAGTCCTTATCTTTCCAAAAAGGTTTCTTCTTGACTTTTTTGCAGATATACATTTTTTCCTCAAGACTTTACTGAACAAATACATGCAATAAACACAAGTATTGGAATTAATTTGGGGTTCCTACGACGACTCAAACACATGGAAGAGGAGGTCTGGAGCCCACATTGGTTCCACAGTTTTCAACGTGTTAACTCGTGTGTGTCTTACCCAACATTTCACTTTCATCGTTGCTTATTTAGTCACGGCTATTTGCTCTATTAGAGAAATACATACCAGTTTCACCCCATTAATAGGAAACACAGAGCTGTTTCTAAACCCGTGAACACATACGTTGACTTGATGGTGATGCAGCGCTCCTGCTCGTCTTTGCGCGTGTCTGTAAATCGTGTTTCTCCGGCGCGAGACGAAGCGATGATGCCCGCCATCGACACCAGCGAGTCTGTCAGGGTGGACTTCCCATGATCCACGTGGGCAATCACAGACATGTTCCTGATGTTGGACTTCTTGTCCATGATGGCACGGATCTGATCCACAGTGAAGTTCACCTGGCGGGGGTTAAGTCCACTTACAACCATCTTATTCATCACATAATAGTCATTTATGTCCACTCAGACCCCTGCAGCCGTTCCAAGAGAGTAATGAAAAGAAACAAGCACTCTTTTGTGGGCACTGCATGCAGACTTTACCTTCCAGTTCCTAATCGGGCAACACATCAGGAAGGACTGAGTCACCGTGCGGCGGCTGATGGGCCGAGCTGAACCCTTTCAGGAGGGAACCGCACGTCCAACTCATATAACTCCCCTTGAATCATCTACATTTATCATGTTGAATTGCATTTTTCATGCACTAAATGTGGGTCAAACTCGGTCCTTTCAGATTACAAACACAAGACACAAGAGAGGTCTACACTTGAGTAATGTAATCATAACCGAAAGAAAAGACTAAATGCATATTTTAAGATGCCGAAAGGCTTTTCAAGAGAAGTTTGTAGGGAAATCACATGTTCACTGTAGGCCTGTGTGTATCTTTCATTTGTTAATATGAAGACAAGCAGCTTTATTTAACACACTGCTTATGTTACATGCCTTCTGTCCTGATGTTATAATGTCAATGTGAAGTTTTGGGATGCCCAGAAACAATCAAAGGCTATTACATCATAACCATAAATCATTATAAACCAACATCCATTGAAACGAAATCTGTAGCAGCTCTTGTTGTCGCTGTAGTATTTCATGTACAAATATATTTTGTGGCATGTTGTGAGATATAGAGTGTATGATTATGGCGCAATCTCTTGTAATCTAATCCACGAACATGGTTCCCCCCGCATGGAAAGTGGACGTGTCCGCATGTGACGTCATCCTCAGTGTGTTGACACTCGGTATCTGTGCGGTCATGCTCCAGCAGCAGCAGCATGATGCTAAAGGATTTATGACGTCACAGTGAGGCAGCGCAAAGGCCCTGCTATCTTATCACCTGTCTGCAGCTGCGTGTGTTTCCACACACCGCCTGCAGAGCCTTTTATGTCCTGACCACACATGACCCAGAGCATCGGCATCCTTTTCACACACACACACACCCACACATACACACATACACACACACCTGACTCAGCTTCATTGCAGCTTGTTGCACCGCATGCATCGCAACTAAACGTTCAAAGTTGCATGCTGAAGGCGGCTGACTGCCCGCTTTCAACCCGCTAAAGATGCAATAATCTGCGAGTATTTGCTCAGTGTGTACTCACCATTTTGTGTGCAGACGGTTGGTCTTTGCGTGTCACGGTAACACAACACACTGCCTCGGAGGAGAGGCAGTCCCGGTGGAGAGACGCTGCTGCTGATGCTGATGCTGATGCTGCTGCGCTGCTGCTGCTGCTGCTGCTGCTGCTGCTGCGCTGCTGCTGCTGCTGCTGCTGCTGCTGCGCTGCTGCGGATGTTGCGGAGCGGCTCAGTGCAGCAGCTCCAGCAGCAGGGGGCGCTGCCGCTCAACAGCCGGGTTTGTATGTATTTGTTCAGCAAAGTCTTGGGGAAAAAGTGTATGTCTGCAACAAAAAAAAATCACTTTTAAAAGATATTTTGATCATAACTATGAACATCCAGCATGATATGAGCCAGATGTCCCAAAAACGCCTCCTGGAGCGTCAATAAGACACCTTTTTGGAAAGATTAGGACCTAAAGAATCAGAATCTGCAACAAAAATCACAATACAACAAAGTCTTGTCCTGTAGGAAGGAGATTCAGTCAGAAAACTGTGTTGTTCGGTTCAAAAATGGAAAAATGACGTGTCTCTGTTAACATTGTTGATTTAATTTATGTATTTAATGTATTTACATGCTTTAGATTATTATATTGACATTGATGACATTTTAGCCGGTAGTCAAGACAGGTCGAGCACTTCGAGCAGCACCATTGCTGTTGGGTACGTCTACGCCTTCAATAAAGAGCGTACACATCTTTTCTTATAATAAAAACACACGGTTACTCACGTGAGCAAAGGAAACGCTGCACTGTTTGAGGATGTTGCAGCAGTCGTCCACCAGCTGAGGGCAGAGCAGGGCAAGACATGTTAGGATGGTCGACTCGATCTGCATTGAATCAAAAGAAATGAGAACAGAAGGAGGAAAAGCCCAGTGCGGTGGTGCACGTGCACATGTCCACGTGAACATGCACATGTGTGTTTGCAGAGTGAGAGGTGTCCTGGTCCCTCAGCATCCTCAGAGGAGCGATGAACTCCTGCATCGACACAGGATGTACCATAAGAGACATGTGATGCTCTCGCAGGAGCAGACAAGTACCTGACATGTAGTGGAAGAATTTAGTTTTATTTATCTGTTTGTATGTAATAACAATAGACAAGATACTACAATATTGCAAACTGAGGTCAACACAACAAATGTGTTTTTAATGGGCATGTTTCTTTCAACAGAAGACAAATGATTAACTGCACATTTACTTTTATCAGGATGCTTTTCAGTTGTTTTTTCAGCAGGTGAGGGGTTAACTTTCCCTATGAATTTAACAGGAAGATGAAATAACAAAGTGAGGCTTTGCTGGAGGAGGATACACACTAGCCAGATGTATTTTTCATACCTTTTCATCAATTTTGCACATGTACCCATTCTTAACCATGGTACAAGTAAAAAATACAATCCTATAAAAACATAATTCACCTCTACAAGCTTTCTGACCACCAAGGAGGAAAGATAAGTTTCGGGTAAGAGCCAAACAACTGTTTCTGCTCACGCTGTGTAAGTTAATACAGACTCTGTTAATTCATACTTTACTTTAATTGCATCAAGAGGCCAAAAGGCTCGAAGACGCAATGATCCTGGTCCAGCTGCTATCGGACAGGAAAGTGATTCAACTATGTTTTTTCTTAAACCAGATAAAATGTAGTATTATTCAGAGTAATGAACAAGTCCAGATGTCATTCTCCCTTCACAGACATGAGCACCCATTACTTTGCATTCAGAAATAGTGGCTGTTGCCAAACAATTCTTCCTATATATATATGTATATTTTATTCTTCCTCTCCAGCTGGTGTCACCGTGAAGCTTCTTCCTCTGATAGATTGAAGTAGAGACACAAGTGTTTGTAAAAAAGTCAAGGAGAGAAATCTGAATCTGAAATCTGCTCGCATTGCTTATCGCAACAGGTTTTATGAAGGCATATAAGTGTCTCCTAAATGTAACAGTCGAAGATTAGATTACAACTAATACATACCAATTAAAATGATAGGATTAGATAATGAAATGAACACGGGAATGTTTGAATATTGGCTCCTTTGCTGGTGGCATTTCCTCAGAGGAAGCTCATGATGAGTAATGAGGTAACTGCAAGTCAAGCTCTTTCAAGCAACTGGAAAAAGTCCTGCAGTCGAGAAACCACTGGAAACTCCTCCCGAGCTAATTTTAAGTCCCAGCATGCCCAATTCAGACAATCTTTTGGCATAAAATACGTAATTTTTTTCCATTTTTGAACCGAACAACACAGGTTTTTGACTGAAACTCCTTCCTAACAAGACAAGTCTTTGTTTTATTGTGATTTTTGTTGCAGATTCTGATTCTTTAGGTCCTAATCTTTCCAAAAGGGTGTTTTATTAACCGCTCCAGGAGGCATTTTTGGGGAATTTGGCTCATATCATGCTGGATGTTTATAGTTACCATCAAAATATCTTTTAAAAGTGATTTTTTTGCAGATATACATTTTATTCCCAAGACTTTGCTGAACAAATACATCCAATAAACACAAGTATTGGAATTAATTTGGAGTTCCTACGTCGACTCAAACACAGAGAGAAAGGAGGTTTGGAGACAACATTGGTTCCAGAGTTTTCACCGGGTTAAGGAGAAGTGTCTGGACAGGAAGGTCGTGTTCAATGGTCGTCATAGCAGGATGATGACGACGTGCTGAGTTGCCAGATTGTTTAATCTTCATCTCCACGAGCTGAATGTGAGGTTTCATCAGTTTAAGAAGCGCTCCAAAATCTAAACAACCAATTTTCCCTCCACACAACGCGGACTCGCTTTCGATTCTCTTATTTGTGACTCACCTAACGATCGCTGCACGAGCTGCAGGAGCTGAATCATGTTGTGCACATCAGAGTCACCACTGAGCTCCAGATAACAGCCATCCAACATGCATTTCACGGCTGCTGCAGCGATAAGGCCGTATCTTTACAGTCTCTGCTTCTCTGTCCCGTGAATATTTTTAAACATCTCAGTCGCTGTGACTTTTCTTCGCCCGCCAGATTCAACCTATTGACGGCGATTTCATGGTACATTTCTTCTTATGTAGCGAATCACTTATATGTCTCCTTTCATCCCTTCTCTGTGCTACACCCTGCAGTGGATGCAACTCTTCTTGACCCCTCAGTCCCGGGCATCCAGAATGGACACGATAACCTGGATTGCCAGTGCCGATATCAGCAATCTGCAATAACACAGCAATTATCTGTTCTGAGCTGAAAACTATTATTCACATCCAGCGATGTGCTGAACGTGTCCTGGTTAGATCATATCTGCATGTACTTTGAAACTCTAATCCAAGAAAGAACAACAATAAAGATAGCAGAGCTCCGCTTGTCATGCAATTACATTTACTACAGGGCTGATAATCCTGGGCTCTGTCAGAGAGTATTGGAGTTTAATGCAACAAATATATAGATTTAAGGGAAGTGCTTGAAAGCCTGAGATATGTTGGGGACTTGAGTGCATTTTAAATCCCCCAAAGTTACCCTATAGGTTGCATACTTTGTCAGATCAGCAGCTAAAGTGGTTATCGGCTGCTTTTCTGTCAAAGAAATGTGAGGAGTCGACTTGATGGTGTTGAAGTATTTTTGCTTTATAAAATATGAATAAGTCCATCGGGCAGGTTCAGCATGAATCATTGAAACTCACACTGGCTCCACAAGGATTACCTGTACTGAACCTTATCCTGTATATTATCACCTTGGATGTGTCTATTTTTTATTAGACCATTATAAGACCCAGCATGCCCCACACAGACAATCTTTTGGCATGAAATACGTATTTTTTTTCAATTTTTGAACCGAACAACGCAGTTTTTTGACTGAAACTCCTTCCTAACAGGACAAGTCTTTGTTTTATTGTGATTTATGTTGCAGATTCTGATTCTTTAAGTCCTAATCTTTCCATAAAGGTGTCTTATTGACGCTCCAGGAGGCATTTTGGGGGAATCTGGCTCATATCATGATGGATGTTTATAGTTACGATCAAAATATCTTTTAAAAGTGTTTTTTTTTGCAGATATACATTTTATTCCCAAGACTTTGCTGAAGAAATACATCCAATAAACACAAGTATTGGAATTAATTTGAGGTTCCTACGACGACTCAAACAGGGAAAAGAGACAAAATTGTTTCCAGAGTTTTCACCGGCTTAAGGAGGAATGTCCTTGAGAAAATAAACTTAAAGAAATCAAAAAGGAAATATATTAACGTCTCAGTCAACTTTTAACTGACTGACGAAGGTAAAAATGTCAAAAGAAATCATCAATTATTTGCGCTAGCAGATACACACGAGGCTGAATCTCTCAGCGGTGCAACACAGAGTGATGGAAGGATTGTTCTGGTGTTTTCACTTCTGGAAACTAGACGACAAACTATTGATCGTGCTTTTTCTACACCAAAGTACAAAAGCTCTGAAAGAACATCTTCGCCAGTGAGACAATAGTTCAATACGTCTTTACGAGTGCACATGCTCCTCTTGTATTTGTGCTGTTGTGACGTTATGTTACGTAATGTCTTTGCTTTATGATGTGTTTCCAAATAGCACGAAACAGATGCTCTCAGTTATGGCAATAAAGATAAGCAGCAGTGAGGTTGTTCTGCGAAAAACAGACGTACGTTGTCATTGTTCAACTTCAGCAACAGATTAAAACCACAGCGAGTCTCTCACAAAGAAAATATGGACAAGTTGTTTTCTTTGACCAATTTGAAGAAGATATGAATATAATTATAGATGAGTCACTTTTGTAAAAGTGTGGTTTGTGTGAAAGAGCAGTTGTTGCCAACGTTGTAGAGATATTTCTCTCCAAACCAAAGTCAACGTCACGGTGCCTCGAGATGAAAAAACAAAGTCAGGGTGAAGCACGAACGTTACACACTGACTGATATTACAGCGATAATTCAGTGTTTTCTGTTAATTATCTCCTGAATGTCCACGAGGTCAGGACACACTGTATTCTACTGTGTAGATAAATATTTTACACATTTTGCAACCTGTTTACATTTAGTTTTCTTAATACACACTGCACAGCTATTTGTATTCTATTGTGTATATATAATATATATATATATAATATACAATATGTTATATATATATATATATATATATATATATATATATATATATATATATATATATATATATATATATATATATATTTATATATAAAAAATGAAGAAAAAAATACAAATAAAATATATTATATATATATATATATTTTTAATTTTGTATATATCTGTCATCAGTGTTCTTATATTTTATTTTGTGTGTTTAGTTTATTTACATATTTCCCCTTGGGGATTAATAAAGTATCCATCTGTCGATCTGAGGGGGAAAAAAAAGATGTTTCCAAAAGGATATTCATAATAATTGTGAAATACACAATAAGAAAAAGTTAACTGATGAGTGAAGTAAAGAGCAGACAGTTTTTGTTTGTTCCACTCTGATGAGGGATTAGGCAATAATCTCACCAAATAAATCTGTTAACTGACGGTAGCAGATCAAGTGGAAAGAACACAACTCCCTTCTGCCCTTAAAGAAACACAAGAAGCTGCCCAACAACAAATGAATGTGAAACTACACAGGGAATCAAACCCTTATCATGTCCACATCAAAGGTCAAACCTGTGAGGAGTTCATCCGTCAGGACGACTTCTCCTGGTGCCGATTGGCTCGGCCGTCTGCTGGAGACTTGATTGGACGGTGATAAAGTGCGTTTCGGAGAACACGGTCGTGTGATATGGTCTTTCAACTTTGTCCCCTTCAACAGACTCGAGCGATCCTCCAAGACTTCAAAGCCACAGAGACGAACGTCCTGCTCTGTGTTTTCACTCCCGCGGATAGTTTCACTGTCGTTTCATCAGCTGCTGCTTTCATGTTGGAATTATGACGCTGAATACAGACAAGGTAAGACCACAGGATGCAACGAAGAGACGGATTCAGACTGAGAGCGCTTCATAGACAGTTTTAACTAAAGTTAAATTAACCTGAGGAGTCTTTGCAAGTGTGGGACACGACCTCACTGAAGATTTGAGTCGTGATGTTTAACCCGATGAAAACTCTGGAACCAATGTTGTCTCCAGACTTCTTTTCCCTGTTTGAGTCGTCGTAGGAACCCTAAATTAATTCCAATACTTGTGTTTATTGTATGTATTTGTTCAGCAAAGTCTTGTGAAAAAAATGTATATCTTCAAAAAAAGACATTTTTAAAAGATATTTTGATGGTAACTATGAACATCCAGCATGATATGAGCCAGATTCCCCAAAAATGCCTCCTGGAGTGTCAATAAGACACCTTTATGGAAAGATTAGGACCTAAAGAATCAGAATCTGCAACAAAAATCACAATAAAACAAAGTCTTGTCCTGTTAGGAAGGAGTTTCAGTCAAGAAACTGTGTCGTTTGGTTCAAAAATGGGAAAATTACGTATTTTAAGCCAAAAGATTGTCTGAATGGGGCATGCTGGGACTTAAAATGGGCGTAGGAGGATTTTCTCGCACTGTGTCCAAAAGGTTAAAAAGAAGCACAGCCTTCCCGGATGCTCAGACTGCTTCTTTGTTCCAGGTGAACAGTGGGATGGACTTCATCGACCTCTTTCTCAGGAACCCGGACGAAACCTTCGGACGCCTCGGCGACCTGCCGTGCACGATCACGATTCATGAAGTGAGTCATGCGACGGTGAATCTGTGTGTGCTCAACATGGGTCATCTGCCACCGAGCACATCAGTTTCATTGGCTTTCCTCGTATGGAGGACCAGGCGTCTCGTCCGTGCTCGCGCGCGAGAGACTGATGATCTGATTCGTCTGATTGAGCCCAGAAGTCTAAGCTTCCTCTCTCCCCTCGTCTTCCTCAGAGCCCGAGCCCCGACGGCAGCGCCGCCGATGACTTCCTGCTGGACGTCCTGCTGGGCGGGAGCAGCGACTCCTCCTCCTCAGCGCCGGCATCCCCCCCGTGGTCGCCCGGCACCACCGACAGCGGCGTCAACGAGGACGCGCCGGCGGACCCCATGGAGAGCCTCCGCCCGCCATTCTGCTCACTGTTTCCGGCCTTTGACGCGCGGCCGCTCCCTCAGCCGCCACGTCCAGAGAACCATCTGCCGGCGCATGAAAGAACATCTGACGTTTCCATTGATCTAGGTGGGACTAGATGTGGAAAAAAACAGCACATTGTGTCATGTTAAGATGCACAACAACTATTGGAACAATGTGATCCAGAGCTCTGGATAAACTGCACAACCCTCGGTGTGAGATTTATCCTTCTGATTTTCCGTTGCAGTAATGATGAGAGCTGCTCTCTGAGGCGTTTGACAGTTCAGGGTCCTTTCAGAGAGCCAATCATTCGGTTTTTCCCCATTTCCGAGTATAAATAAAGGATAAAAGGTGCAATTCATCACCTGAGGAAATTGTCTTTTTAGTGCTCTTTTGTCATATGGTCCTCTTTCACATCATTACTGACCGCCCCAGTGTTAAAACACTTTAGATATGAATTATGAATGACAAAAAAGAAATATCCAACACAGACAAAAGTGACATACATTTTTGTCTCATAATTCAAGGGGGAAAAAAAGGGCTTCAACCAAAATACGCTGCGTTTTTGTTTGAATGGCAATTTGGTGAAATTGACTGGTGAGTTTTGCTGCTTCAATCTGCAGGCTGGGAGTCTGACGACCTGCAGGAGCCGCTCGGCCTCGCACACTACCTCACCGCCAACCCGACGGCCAGTCAGACGCTCACGGTGAAGGACCTGCTGCTCTCCAGCCTGGGACACAAAGTGAGGAGAAGAGTGGAATAATGTGGAATGACTTCCACCTCAACTTCACTTGACTTTCTTTAGTCGTTAAATAAAAAAAAGAACTCGGTCTCCGGGCTCTGAATGAATAAAATATGAACTAACTGTACGGTCCACTACTTCTCTGCAAAATATGACCAGACACTTTGGAGGTGACCCCCCGTTGAGAGCAAGCACCAAAATATAAAGAGACCGTTATGAAGCGGTCCGCTTCTTTAAGGAAACGGCTCCAAAAATAGAGTTTCTTTAACTGTGATGTTCTGTCCATCCGGTTCACAGGCACAGCGAATCCCCCAGCATTCCCTGCAGGAGCTCGTTCTTAATGAGGATGAGAAGAAGCTGCTGGTGAAAGAAGGAGTGAACTTACCCAACAAACTGCCTCTGTCCAAGGTACACACACACACACACACACACACACGTGCAGGCCAGACGGCCTCACACACGTCAAAATCTACAATCTGCATCCCCGCTTCTACGACCTCTGCCATTTTTCTCACTTCCCCTTTTTCCCCTTCTTCATTCTCCCCCCGTGCCCGCCGTCCTCTGTTGTGTTTCATCGCCGCGACAAGTTCGAAGAGAGGGTTTTGAAGAAGATCCGGCGGAAAATCCGCAACAAGCACTCGGCTCAAGAGAGCCGGAAAAAGAAGAGAGAATATGTTTACAGTCTGGAGGCAAGGTAGGAAGCCGCCTCGCGCTACACCGCGTCACCTCCGTGTGCTTCGGCCTTGAAGCCGGTATCTGTGGTACGTTGTTGTTGGAATGGGAACATTTTTAAAAGGAAGAAATATCCACTTTACTAAACGAAGCGCGCAGCCTTCATGAGAGTCGATCGATGGTCTTTCCTTTGAGAAAAGTTTCTCAGTATTCCTGCAAAGCGACAGAAGTGGTTTGTTTGGAATAAAAGGCGCCGGCAGCTGTCACCACTGAGCAAACACAGAAAGAGCCCCAACTTAAAGAAACTAACTTTTCCACGGGAGGAGAGCTTCACAGAGCCGAACGCAACGTGGATATCGAGGGACTTCATCAGCAAAACATTAAAGAAACAAGAGATATCTCTGATGTCACCAGTAAAACACAAGGATCCTGCAGATTTATACTTTAATTCACTGATATTTGTCATTATTAACACTTGAAATAAGCACAAGCTATATAAAAAGCCACTTTCTACACCCAAACTGCAGAATAAACAATCACAAATGTATGAAATAAGACTATTTTAAGAGTAAATGAAGGTTCTATGGGAGTATGATGAGTACAGCTGGCAGGCTGGTCTCAGGTACTTTGATAAACGATAACACAACTTAGTTTCCAGCAACGATTTCAAAACAGACAGTGCAGCGGCGAGCTTCCTTTTGTCCGGTCGGAGGTCAGATGGACAGAAAACACTCTGCTGCAGCTGGACAGGGATGAAGCGCCGGATGAAGACGCTGTCAAGATGCATTATCTCCCAATAGAGGAGCAGGAGGTTTCTGCCAAGATGGAGCTCAGTTTCCTCCTCCTCATCCTCCTCCTCCAGGCTGTGAAGAATGCCTAAATCCCCAAAATGTGTTAATCCTGCCTGCCTCCTCCATGTTGGCTCTTCCTGCCCGTCACACCTCTGCAGCGTGTCTTGTAGCGTGAGCTTCCCCACATGCATTTTGTAGGCCTGCTTGATCGTCGTCACGCTGAGCTTCAGGTGGTTATCACTCCCAGCGAGCAGATTCATAGCTTCTTGGTAACCAAGCCGGCTGCTGGCGAGGCACATGGACACGGTGTCCTTATCAGCTGTTGAGCTCAGTCGTCGGGTCATAATGAAGCGTGACTCACATGGACTAAAAGAAATGAGCCACAGCAGGAGGAAGAGGAGGAGGAGGAGGAGGGGAAGTGGATTCACTGCATGACAGAATGGGGTGCAAGATAACAGCCAGCAGACGGATATTGGCAAAGAGAGAAACAAATGAAGACACACATAACATCATAACACAGTCTTTATATGTGATTCCCTTATTTCCTGATTTGATCTATACTTCCCCCCCTTCTTTCTCCTCCGTTGCTTTTATAGGATGTCTGCATGCGGCGCTCACAACCTCAAGCTGCAGAGGAAGATCCAGCAGCTGGAGGAGACCAACAAGTGAGTCCTCACATCAGCCGACTCCTGTTTTCATGATCCGGGGATCTTTCCCGTTACTTTAAGTTACCTTTTTTTGTCTTACCCACAGTACAGACCCACATAGTTTAATCAGTTCACAGTGATTTAGAAGAGAGAATATCTTCTGCCACCCGAAATAATAAACTACAACTAGCTTATTAACTATAAGTAGCGTATTCACTCGGCGTACTTTAGCTCCTCGGTTTGCTTGACGGCTCAGACTCCAGCTGACTTGTTTAAGATGAAATGACCTTGCTAAAGTAGCTGTCAAGGGTTAGACAGACGATGTGCTGCTGAAACTGAACGTCCCGGGCAAAAAGTCAGCGACGACGTCACGGCTAAATTGTTTGAACGCCTGTCGATGTTCATTGATCTTCATTCTGATGCCGACAACCCAGTTCAGACAACTTTTAACGTGTTTAACATCAGGGCGGAGGAGGAGGCCGAGTGTAAAATTGCAAAATTCACAAAGCGAGCAGCGCTCGCTCTTCATCCTGCCGTCTCATTACGTTGGGAACAGACACAATGCTCCTACACTTTTCTTTTACTTGTTTGAAACAAACCTGTGGGCCCTGGTGTAAAACATGCAACAGTCTCTTTCTTCCTCCTCTCTGCATTTGCATGGCAGTGATCTGCTGGAGCAGCTCAGCCGGCTGCAGGCTCTCCTCCCTCACGGCGGCAGCAGAACCGCACACAGAGGAACCTGCCTCCTGGTGAGAAACACACGACACAGCCGCGTATTGATCTACAGCTTTGAGAATTTGCTCAGAATCTGCAACAACTGAATAATATATAGGCATGGATATATATATATATATATATATAAGAGACACTGCAGTGCTTGAACACATCATTAAACCACAACTACTACTGCTGTGATTACATGTGGTATTTTAGTTTTGTGCAAAATGGTTTGTAGGTTCTCCCTAAAATGTCGATTTCTGTCATTTCTCTTCCAGGTTCTGCTCCTCTCCTTCTCCCTGCTCATTTCCTCAAACCTCCAGCCGGACCCGTACAGCCATCACAGCCACGCAGAGTACACACAGACCAAAGGTGTGCTGCGAATACGCTAAACACACTTTCTCTTTTTCATAACACACACACACACAAACGTGCGCTCACTCCTCTGCACCCTCGTCTCTGCCCCTCAGTGCCGTCCCGCGGCCTGCAGTCGGTGGACGAAGTGCGAGACGTCGCTCCTCCTCTTCCTCTCTTCTCCGTCTCCTTTGAGGCGCTGTGTCGGCTGATGGAGAAGCTCTGACCCCGGAGGTGTCGCCCCATGAAGGAAGACTTCCTCATCCTCTCACCGCCGGGAGGAGAGGATCGTCTCCGTCTTTCTCCTACAAGAGAGACGGAGCAGGGTCGTCCACACGAGCGCCTGTATTATATGTAAATGCTGCAAACTCTGTATTTTATTGTTTACTTTTAAAGTATATTTTAAGAAAAATGTTTCTGAAAAAAAAAGATGTGCCCTTTGTAACAGTTTGCGATGCTGACAGCGCATGAGACAAGAGATTTTCTTTTTTTTTTTTTGGAAACCCCTGAAGGGATTTGTTCCTCTCAGAAACGCCATGTGTCTCGTTTGGAGGAGAAAAATAATGAGACAATATGTGAAAAAATTAAAAATGATTTGGCCTCCAAAAAATAATTACTATATTAGAAAAAGCTAAAAAAAAAGTTAAAATGAGCCTCATTATTTCATGGAAGCTGTCAATGTGAGCTTCAGGTTGTAAAATATTGGATATTATCCACATTTTTGAGGAAAAAGTTATTATATTTGTGGAATATGATTATAGACTTGTCGTGTAATTATGTTAAGTGCCTTTTTTCAGTGAGGCTAAAGACAATTGTTGCAACGCAGGCTGTCATTTCATGCTTTTCCAGCACAGTGACTGAAACCTTCTGTTACATGGAGTCCATTAAAGCAACACTCAAGCGGCTAATCACCGTCTCTGCTCTGCTTTGTGTCGCCCGTCGTGTTTCCTCCCCTCGTTCTGTCCACAACATCCATTGTTTTTCTTCCTCATCTCCTGTTCTTGAACGTAAACGCATCATGTTTAAGTTCATCTGTTTTGCAGAATCATCTTGGCGAGCTGAAAGTAAAAATGTCCTCAGAAGGAAACCTTCATCAAGGTCACTGAAATAACATGAACTGGTACCATGAGATGGTCTTCACACACGGCACGAGTCCACATGTCATGGAGGACAACACGATGGCATGTCCTTTGAAACCTTTTTGGGAAATTTGGCGGATTTGCAGTACGTAAGGTGGTTTAGCTTCGGATGAAACATTAAGGGGATCATTAAAGTGATGACATCATCATGTTAACCTTGATGAATAATAGCAAACTGCTGCTGATCTCTTCACCCAGAACTAATGTATATTCATTATGTCTGAAGTACTTTCTGTGCTTTCCACCCACGCTGGAGTTCTATTACGATCATTTCTTGAATAAAACGATTCCTCAGAAGCAGGTTTGTTTGACCTCCACATGTCACCTTTCAACGGAGGAAACTGTCTGGACCTTTGCCTTTCACGCATCGCAGCGACGGTTGGAGGGAGTTCAGTCACTTTGTCTGCGAGATTCTCCAAAGAAAGAGACAAAGCACATGAAATGTTCTTGGTCAGCAAAGACCTGATTAGCATGGACCCCGTCGGAGCTCACAGTTAAGTGTAGCACGAAAACAATGAAGCACAAAAGCTTTGAGAGCTGCACGCCGTGCTCTCACGGATAATCTGATCGACGCAATCGTTTCCTGTCGGCTCTTTCTTCTAATGACATTCTGCATTTACACCTTGACCAAGGCGAGTGTTCTTAAACCCTCAACTTGACTATCGACTAAAAGAGAAGCAGTCAAAAGGGACCAGGAAAACATAAAAGTGTGACAATTAAATTACGTCTTCCAGAAGCTTGGAAAGCTTCAACAGAATGAAAATTAGCGGCTTCACAGAGATCCTCAGGGAGCCGTCAACCAATTAGTGATTTTTTTAAAAAGTGGTTCCTGACAGCACGTATGAGGCCGACCACAAAGGAAAGGGAGGAGAGTGGATCGTAAACGGTGTTGACTGGACTTAGAAATGTGATTAGTGCGAAACCTTTGATAAATTACAGACTGTCTGAGCCGTCTAAACGGTTTAGGCTGCTTTCAGAACGACTTTCTGTCCTCAATGTATCTCTAACGCACACACACACCTGCTCAAACTGTGTGGATACAGACATTTATCTAAAGAAACACAGACATCTATCCGGCTCTCGCTGGTCAATTATTTTAATCTAATTGATTATTTCTCTAAAGAACATTGTTTCAGATGTGTGTTAACAATCTCTTGGAGGCCGAGGAAGCTTTCCTGAACATACTATCCAGTGTCATCTAACTTTAAATGTAATATTAAAAGGTGATTTTTGGTTGGTGACATTGTACAAACAACCAATAGCAGACTTAAAGCAAATACAAATACTCTCACTTTAAAGAAAGAAGAAGAAAAAACATGTATTTCAAGTTGTGTTTCTGGCTAGAAAGACTTTCATAGAAGCAACGCAAAGTCAGAAAAAAAAGACTATCAGACTGCTAAATTACCTTTTCTACCATGCAACACATCTATTTAACACAATATCACCAAATGGAAACAAACAAGTGGCTCATCTGACTTTAACCTTTTGGAAACCGTGTGCCAAAATCCTCCAGCGGCCATTTTAAGTCCCAGCATGCCCCATTCAGACAATCTTTTGGCATAAAATACATATTTTTTCCATTTTTTAACTGAACACAGTTTTTTGACTGAAACTCCTTCCTAACAGGACAAGACTTTGTTTTATTGTGATTTTTGTTACAGATTCAGATTCTTTAGGTCCTAATCTTTACATAAAGGTGTCTTATTGACGCTCCAGGAGGCATTTTTGGGGAATCTGGCTCATATCATGCTGGATGTTCATAGTAACCATCAAAATATCTTTTTAAAAGTGCAGATATACATTTTTTTCCCCCAAGACTTTGTATTGGAATTAATTTAGGGTTCCTACGACGACTCACACAGGGAGAAGGAGGTCTAGAGACAAAACTGCTGCCAAAGTTTTCATCGATTTAAAGCCAGCTGGCTGGTTTGAAGTGGAGCTTCATTCCTCCAATAAGTATCTACCTCAATAATCACATCACTCTCCGCCGTGCGCGCGCCACGGCGCGGCGCCTCCGCGCGGCGCCTCCGCGAGTATAAAAGTCTCAGGATGCTGAGTGAGACTTTCTGACTGAAGAAGAAGCGGCTGCGAGGCAGCAGGATCCAACCTGAACGCTCCTGAAGCCCGACGACGCTTCACACCCCGTGTGTGTAAACCGGGTTCCTGCAGGATTATAGACATCTCTCTCGGATAGACCTCTGCCACTCCGGGGGTCTTTGAACGCCACTAAATCCAGGACGAGCACGATGGGGATGTCTCCACCCGCAACTGCGCACCCACACTTTGGAAGTTAGCGGGTGAGACACCTGCCGTGACTTCTCACTTCAAAAAGGGAAATAAAAGAGCGTTTTTTGTTTTTTTTTCCTGTGCAGAATCATGCAGGGCAACGGCAGCGCCTCCGCGCCTCTGGCCAGCCTGAGCCTGTGCGGGGGAGAGGAGGACGAGCGCGAGCTCTCCAAACTTATCAGCCCCGCAGGATCAGCCTCTAATCTCGCGGCTTTGAACCTCTCTCTGAACTGCTGGCTGCACATCCTCTCCAAGGAGTCCTCGCTGGACCTGCACACTGACAGCGCGAACCTGGCGGTGGGTTCAGCTCAGGATCCACAAATCCAGATGATTTAAACCCTCTGTGGTGTTTACTTTGTTGTCACTCAGCAGGTGTTGTGGGTCTGTGGGGGGTTTTAATTCAACACAATCAAACAATTTGGTGTTGAAATACTCAACAGATGTTTTCTTCATCCCAATTAGAAGCAATATAAACAGCAAATATGGTTAATAATTTAATTCAGGTACAGTTTTATGAGGCAGAACACCCTGTGTGTAACATTTTGTCTGATAAATGTTCTTCCAGAAAATGAGCAAAGCTAATAAGTCTGAGTTTGAAAAAAATAATGAATCACATTTTTGTGTTGATCCCACAGACCCAAACACCACAAAAGAGTTAAACAAATACATGTGCATCTATAAAAATTTGTGCATGAATTGTCTTAACATATGAAAGACGATGCCTTGAGGATGCATGTTGTGTTTTTACTTTTACTTCCTTTGCTTGCATTTTGTATATTTTTTTGACCTTTTTAGGTCCAAGATGACTAACTCAAAATGTGCCGTGTGTGTGTTTGTCAGGTCCGAGTCGTCATCGGCCTGATCTACCTGGCGGTGTGTGTCCTGGGGCTCGTGGGCAACACCCTGGCGCTCCTCCTGCTCCACTCGCGCCACCGCGGCCACCGCTCGTCCATCGACTGCTTCGTGATGAGCCTGGCGCTGACGGACCTCCAGTTTGTCCTCACCTTGCCCTTCTGGGCCGTGGACACGGCGCTGGACTTCCGCTGGCCCTTCGGCAAGGTCATGTGCAAGATCGTGAGCTCCGTCACCACCCTGAACATGTACGCCAGCGTCTTCTTCCTCACCGCCATGAGCGTGACCCGCTACCACGCCCTGGTCACCTCCCTGAAGATGGGCGGCCCTCGGGCCGGCGGCACCGCTTGCACCAAGTGGGCCAGTTTCACCATTTGGTTGGTGTCGCTGGTGGCGACGCTGCCTCACGCGTTCTACTCCACCACAGTGCAGGTTGGTTCCAGTGATTCAGATGTGCTTGTCCTCTCTGTTTGAAACCTCTCGTGATGTTTGTGTCGACAGCTGTCCGAAGACGACGAGCTCTGCTTGGTGCGCTTCTCCGATTCCGACTCGGGCCGCTGGGATCCTCAATTCCTGCTCGGCCTCTACCAGACGCAGAAAGTCCTCCTGGGGTTCGTCGTCCCCTTGGTCGTCATCTCCGTGTGCTACCTCCTCCTCCTGAGGTTCATCCTGAGCCGGCGCGTCGTGGGCAGCAGCGTGGTCGGCGAGAGCGTCGCCGAGCAGTCCGAGTACGAGAAGCGGCGCCACCGCCGGCGCTCCAAAGTCACGCGCTCGGTCACCATCGTGGTCCTGTCCTTCTTCATCTGTTGGCTGCCCAATCAGGCGCTCACCCTGTGGGGGGTGCTCATCAAGTTTGACCTGGTGCCCTTCAGCAAAGCCTTCTACAACACGCAGGCCTACGCCTTCCCGCTGACTGTGTGCCTGGCGCACGCCAACAGCTGCTTGAACCCGGTGCTCTACTGCCTGATCCGAAACGAGTACCGAGCCGGGCTGAAGGAGCTCCTGCTGGGGGTCTCTCGCTCCATCCGAAATGTTTTCACCATGGCCGTGAGAGGGAGGCGGGTGGAGGAGGCCCCGCCCAGCCCGGTTGTGACACTCAAAGACAGCAACATGTGATTCACGAAAAAGGGACAAATTTGACAATTGTTCCCCGCCCTCCATGTTTGCAGGACACGCGGGCGAACGGCCGTCCCGGCTCTTTCCAACGCTACCGGGAACGCGAGCGACCACGTGGCGCAAAAACCCGCGTTATCTTTCAGGACCTTCGCCTCTCTTGGGACCAAGGGAAAGGCAAAACGTCGTCTCCGGTGAGTGGTTCATCTGCTCTGTAGAGACTCGGCGGTGCAACATGCTGGAAGAGGAACCGCTCTGGAGACATGAAGGACTCGTTCGGAGGTCACGAAAACCCAAAGTTATTTTTTAGATGATCACGCTGATGACAAACTGTTGTAAATATGATATTCCCCGCCAATAGATAAATGCTACCCACTGTTTTCATACCTGATGTTCAGAGGTGGAAGGTGGAACTACGTCTGGACAGAGCCGGCTCGTCTTTGTGTGACGCTTTGTGTTAAGAAAACGCATTTCCCAAATTGTCAAACTTTTTCCTTCTACACTAAAGAAAATGTTCCTTTAGGCGTCAACTTCATGAGCCATTTTCTAATCATGTTCATGTTGCCTTCATATTGATTTCAGCCCTCACACTGGACACAAACACACTTCTGGATCCTCACCTTCTGCAGACAAACCAGAACTTCTCTACGTTTGAGCTTCATTCTGCACGTTTTTGTGAAAACATGCTGAAAATGGAAGTAATATCTGGTGACATGTTCATTCCTGTCAATCCTCAAACCCCCGACTGAGCTCGCAGTTACACTTTGGGCAGGTTTCTTATTTCGTGCAATTAAGCAAAAATACAGTGTGTTGGGGAGTAATTTGCTTACTTTCCATCTCCAACACTACAGAGGCATTTGTTTCCTTTTCATGTGTGTTATTCATACGCGTTCATGTCCACGAGGGTTTGATGTGCTTCATGTTTCTTTGTGATATTGTTACCTCGATCAGGACCCAGCATGAAACTGCCGTCTCTTGTCGTGTCTCTCGTTTTCTGCCTGGCTGGGAATCGTTCTGTGGCTGCACACGTGTGTAAAAAGTGACGTTGAATAAAACGAGAGGACAAAAGAGTTCGGTGACGTCTCTGAAAAGTTAATCTCGTCTGCAGTCGACACCGGCGAGACGGGGGAAAAAATAAATGAGTCAACCGCATTTTCGCCCTTTTGCAACCTTTAAAGTCTGAATATGGATAACCATCATCAGCTGATACCACACACACACACACACACGAAACCAATCACCTTATTGTGTGCCATTTTGGTAGTAATTACTCCTCCAATCAGACACACACACATTTACATGCACGTGTCTGCGTGGAAGTCTCTGATGCTGCTAAAAAACAAAAAGCCAGCGAGGTAATCAGCCTCTTCAAGCTGTGAATGAAAAGTGTGATTTCTGAACAAGCAGGTGTCCAAAAAAAAGTGTGCGCCAGTTCCTTTCTGTGCAACACTTCGCTGTTCACTGGTATCTTCTGGTGTTGTCGCCTTTGGACTCAGTCTTCTCATCAACGTCTACACGATGAACACGTCACATCTCACGGGAACAAGAAGCACGATCTTACGGCCGGTAAGGGCTCGATGGTTTCAAGCAATTACAAGCTCAAGAAGTTTATTCTCCAACAGGAGTTGAAGGATCAAAATGCGCCTAAAAATGGGTCAAAGTCAGTCACACTCAGGGGTGATATGTCAAGTAGTACAAGACGTGTGAAGTATTTTAATATGCATCTGTGGACTCAGGTGTTTGGAGCTCAAAAGGGGAATCGAACCCTAACCACAAACCATTTCTAAAAAAAAAGCAAGAAGCAAGCCAGTGAGGAGTTCACTTGATAGTTGAAAGCTTTGAGTCTTGAGAGCAGATCATTGATATTACCATAAATATTCAGACAAAACCATTTAGGCTGCACTGTGAGGCAAAGGGGAAACATTCCTATGGAGGCCTTATAGTCTCCGTCCACAAATCAATCATCAATGAAACCGACTGCAGCCGTTTCTTCTGACTCGTATTGCAATTTAAAACGTGAAATGTCCGTAAAATGATTTTCTAAAATGACACAAAATTGTCATTCGAATGACTAAAAGGTTCATTCAACCTCAACTAACAGCTGCCAATTATAAATGTGCCTGAGCTGTATTATATGCTGAATTACACTGTAAAAAGACATCTTGGACTTTGGATCCTGATCCCTGCAGCCATCTTGGACCTCCTACTTCTGGCACCCTTCATGCTGTTAATTGTTTAGCTTAACATTTAAATACTACAGATTCATGCGGCATTAAATGAAACATGACTTTGCACAAAAGATGTCACTAAAAAGCGTCCTCATGCGATTCGCTTCGATTCGCATCTCAAATGAAACCCGTCCTGAAAGCTGCGTCTGTGTGTTCTCAGAAGACGTTTCTCCTCCAGAGGATTGGTGAATGTTCTCACCGTATGAAAAGAGTCTCTCCGTGACTGTCGGAGGAACTCTTTAGCGAAGCGTGACGTCGCCTCCCTGCTGCGTCGCTGCAGCGTTCATGCTAAATGCTTCATACGCTGCGCCGCTTCCCTCCAGACGCAGCACTTTGAATCACAGCCGGGGAGTTTGATGCCGTCTTCTCCTCCGTTGGTGCCGTCACAGAGTCCTGATGTCCACTCTCTGCCTTTTGACACAAGACCTGTGAAGAACTGGAAGAAGCAGAGCAGAGGGAAGAAACTGTCTGGGGATGTGTGCAAAAGTTTTTCAATTTCTAATGAGGGAGCCTGTGAACACAAACACTTCAGAGACCGTTTCATGCAACTCTTCTGCGCTGGGCCTCCTCACTAGTGGCTCTCTGAATGTTACCCGGCGCCTCACAGTGCACGGCTTTGAACTACAGAGTCATCCGAGTGATGTCGGGGGAGAGACAGCACGCTTCAGTCTCCGCTTCCTGGCGTTTGAACTGATCAGGTGAAGCAAGTTTTAGAGAGATTACATCTCCTGTGGATGTCCACCACATCCCAAAATGTGACTGAAGACCATGAACTTGCCACATGGGGAGTTATCCTGTTGGAAACGTCCATTCGGGGGTGATGACGTGCTTCCATTGGTTGCATTATGGGAAATGTAGGCTGCAGCATTCCTTTCGGAGCTTAATGAACCACCAGAACCAGGACCGAGTTAGGTTCTCTCACACTTTAGTGTCAAATTTAACTTGAATGATTTCACTTTTTGATTTCCTCTTTCGCAATAAGAAAATCTATTGGCGATACATTTGACGATATAGTTAATAGTCTCTTTGTTGGATAAAATAAAACATCTTGGACAATCCGGAGAATAAAACACCTCACGGATCAAGGCACTTCATCGAAAAAACATACACGACGATGATTTCATTCTGAAACGTCCGCTTGCTTCAGTTCATACAAAACAAAACTCTCGTCCTAATTAGCAACCGAATTCTGTCGTCACGGCCAACAACTTGAACAACAACATCTAATGAGGTCATCCTTGACTAAAAAGGTGCACATACATGTGCTCCATTTCAAGAAAATTCCATCATGGCTTTCACGAGAATGAACTGGACCGACTCAAAGAAGAAAATGTCTGCGCGGTTGTCACAGAGCCAAACGAAGAGGACGAGCACTTTGCAAAAGGCAGAGGAGGAAGCGTCAGCTCATCAGCACGGCGAGCGCTGTAATGAGGACTGTAACGACCCCTTCACTGGCTGCACGCCGGCTTTGGAGTTGCAGCTGTTGTGTTTGATCTTGTTGACAAATGTGAAGAGAGAAAGTGCCTTAATGGGATGACGCATACTTAGCAACATGTTTCGTGCAGTAATTATCCACACACACACACACAAACACACACACACCTGTTGCTCACTGCTCTTTTGGTTCTTGGTCCTCCTTCCATTGGCTCTTAGAAGAAAACTAGATTTAATGATCACGTCTGGTCACTAAGCAGCGAAGCGTAACGTGATTTTATAACGACCGGAGTGTAAAAACGTGTCCCTCTGGAGATGTTAATGAGGTTTCACGACAAACAAAGCATCCTGCCATTATCTCAGGTACACACACGCAGGCAGCCACAATTTCCTTTGAACCGTCGTTTTACATTTTGCAACTAGGTCACAGCGTTCAGGAGGTTCTCCCAGGAACCGATTGTGTTTATTGCCAAAAATCATTCATACATATAAAAAATTTAAAAATAACAGTGAAGTGACCTTTTCCCGCATTTTTGTTTTCTTGAGATAAACACATTTTCCAAGAAACGCAGTGTGATTATGATCCATTTATAGCCGCGCAGCAGCAGCAGCAGCCGGCGCTCCATTTATGTACAAAATCAGATGGAATTATACATCTCACCAGAGGAATTGAATTAATTGGTACAATGAGAGAAGCGCAGCTGTATGAGAGCGTCAATCGGACGCGGAGCTGCTCACTCGATGGCTCTTCTCAACCAAGTATCCAAACACGGCGTCTTTAAAGACCTGTAGGGATGAGATCTGCAGCGCGTGGTTATAAATAAAGCTGCCGCACTAACCTCATACACCTTATTAGAAGCTTCATTTCTAACTTTGTGCTCCAGATCTAATCCAGCCGTTAGAAACTAGTTCTCAAAGTAAACCGAAGCCCCAAGTTTGGGTCATTTATTGTACTTTTAAGGCATGTTGTTTGTCCAGAAATTAAAAAAGAAAAAACACCTCAAACAACTAATCTAACGAGGAGTCGATCACGGAGCTAATTTTGCTTCATCACATGGTCAACTTCTGAGGCTTCAGCCGGGGAGTCAGTTTCATATTGCTGTGTAAAAATAATATAAAAACACACAGTGGTAAGAAGAGTCTTTGCTCCAGAGGGGTTGAAGAAGATGAGAAGAAGCTTTGTACTCTTCAGCCGATCAAACCAAAGTCCTTTTGTTGCTGTAAAATCTATTTCTGGACAGGTTTGTGTCATGAAGTTGTTGTGAGGAAATAATACCCGACGCTATTTATCTTCTTTTAACTCGACTGGAGAGTTCGTTCTCTCCCTCTTCACCGAAACCGCCTCCTCCTCCTCGTCGGCGCTCCCATCGTCCGTTAGAGCCGTCTTGTCTCTTTTTCTCTCCGTCTTCACCGGCTCCCTTTTCACCTTCGTCTTCTTCGCTGTGGCTGAACGCGGCGGTTTGACGTCGGCGTCGGCGGCGGACTCCGAGGCGGCTTTGGAGTCCTCGCAGACGGTCGGGCCGTCCCACTTCGGGACGTCCACTCCCAGCAGCTCCATCAGCTGTTTCATGACATCGTCCACGTAGCTGTGGATGCGCAGGTGCGCATGCTTGTCCTGCGAAAAACAGGAGATGAATACTGTGAAACGTTGAACCCTGAACTGCTAAACACCATGTTGCCTTTGATTTGTTCACAGCATTTCCAGTGTCATCTCCACACATGTGTGTCAGGTGGTGCATTGGTGAGACTGACGTGTTTGGTGGCCTGCAGGTTGACGACGGCCAGTTTCCCTCCTTTGCGCTTGGTGAGAAGCGGGAGGTCTCCGCTGGGTTTGATCTGCAGGGAGGTGCCGAGCGTCAGGGCCAGGTCGGCTCGTCTGGGTGCAGACGGGAGAAAAATACGCTCTTGAATTAAAAGAACGAGCCGAGTTTCCAATGCTCGGAGACATTTCTGGTCGTGAGAAAAAGTTAAAAAGTAGGGATTCCCAATTTCTGTATTGCTATATTGTTATAAATATTGTGGTGCTGCAGAGATAACCCCCGGCCTCGGCATCTTATTCTACAGACGACATCTTTGTTGAAGCAGATAGAAAGTGACAGGATGCAGGAGCTGCTCAAGGAGAACATAAGCTAATAGGTCAAAATAATTATAATACATGTTATCTCACAGTTTCCCCACAAACTGTGAAATAAGACAACCCAGTGAGTTCATCTAACCGCGCGGCTCGAGAACTCTTCTTTGGAAAAAGGTGCACAATTCACAGCAATCAAAGGAAACTGGAGGTGCTCATCAAGACTGAACGTTCTGTGTGTGTAGTACGAGATGTGTGAGAAAAATAATGCCCTTTTCTCTTTAAGGACCCTTGAAATACCTTAAGAACGGCCACATGTGTCGTAAAATGATTTGCTGGGTTTAGAGAAACGGGTGCTTAGCGCTGTGACTCAAACGTAACGGTGATGCATGAGGGGGGGAAGCTGTTATTGGCTGTTTAGGTAACACACTTCAGCTGCGCTGTGGCAGAATGAATGAAAGAGCACAAACACAGCAACTCCCCACAATTAATCTCCTATTCAGTAATGAGACAAAGTTGAATAGAAATTAGCTGGATGCAACTCCAGCTCTATCAGTTAGAGCTCCAAATAGTTTAGTATGGTAATTATGCGTCTATTGCGGGTCACTGGGTGCATGCGTCGAGCTGAAACACAAACATTTCATTCACAAAAGATTGCATGAGACCACACCTGCTGGCGTCCTCTGCTTTGTTCAGGTCCGTGTCAGGAAGAGCGTCCTCCCAGTCCAGAATCGTGCTCATCAACTTGCCCCTGTGTTGGTAAAAAGAATACTCTGACGTACTAATACATGGATCATATTGCATTGTTGGATATATTTTAAAATGCACATGACAGCGTGCGTTACCTGCAGGCTCTCAGTCCCCTGGATCGGACCACGTCGCAGTGACGTCCTGTCGGTTTGAGTCCCATCACGCCGATGACTTTTTCTCTGACATACTGCCTATACCACCAAAAACAATAACAATAAACGCGCCTTATTTGCTACCGTGGACATGCTAACAAACCCCTCCGGTGTCGCTAACTGCTGCGCTCTAATCCACCTGGGAGTGCAATCAACTCGCCTCCTTTTTTGCTGACAAAATTCAAACAATTAGACAAGCGGTTGGTGGCTCCACACGAACCACAGGATACGTGTTGTCGCATCTTTAAATAGCATCCATTCAAATATCACGACACAATTTCACTCTATTAACCAAAAGAAGCCTAGAAGACATTAAACACCGTCTGAAAACATCCTCCTGCTGATTAGATGTTCTACCAACACACTTCTGATCTTTTACAGATTGTAAACACGTCTCTTCTCTCAGGTGTTTTCCCACAAGCCCTAAAAAGTGCAGTTACTAAACTACTCCTAAAAAGGATAGTTTAGACCCTGCAATATTGAAAAACATACTACTAGACAGACTGGAGAGGACACTTCAACAGGGAGACTTTTCTTTCACAGAACAAGGCTCACATGTCACAGGAACCTGTGGACTAAAGAACAAGTTCATAGCTCCATTATTCAGATTTTAAATAATGTTTTATTGACAATTCCCCAATTTTTCACCCGGTTTTGAGACTTTTTATAGGGTTTTTGTTTTAAGAAAGGTTATATAGGGTAAAATAAATCAAGAGTACTTCAATTTGCCTTGTATTTTAATATATTTTTATATAGATAGAAGTATATTTTATCATATCGGGTGACGTTATAGTCTCTCTTATACTTCAAACCAAAGTAAATCCACCTGGATGAGATCTGCAGGTCACTGAAGTGAAATCAAGTCACGATCATAATCCCGGATTCCTTTTAAGATAATTTGCGCCATGTGACAGGATACTTTATCCTGCTGGACGCGTTTATCTTTGACACGCGGCAGGACGGGTCATGGGCGCATATCTCCTCTCTACGCTTTAAACATGGCCGCCGTTTGTTTTAACAAGGTACCGAACAGAATGGCCTCAAATGGATTTCTGTGAAAGATGTGAATTCTCACAGTTTCAAGATCCAAATGTGTGTGTGTGTGTGTGTGTGTGCACATACCTGCCACACTTCTCACACTCCTCCACAAACATGTTTCCATGGAGCTCTGATAACACATCCCTGGAATAATAAAAAAGATTCACTTTAATAATCTTCTCCAAAATGAATGTCTCTTCAGCAGAACTTTTCTGCAGTCCCTCTATGATTAATATTTCCGCCTTCCACTCGGCATCTTCGCAGATTTTTCACAACCGGTTTCCTTTACCAGTTTGTCCGCTGCCTCCTCGATGATTTCCTCGGAGAACTACGATTTCGCTCACTCGCCTCATAAATAAAAATAAAACACTGATGGAGTGTAGTGGATGAAATGTTCCAGGGAGATCGAGTCTTGCGATACGCGTAAAGGTTGAGTTTACGCGCTGAATGAAGAATTAGATTCTTGGCCTTCAGTTAGTCCGATACGTTTGGATAATCCAGAGACGTTCTCTACACTTGAGGATCATTTGAACTGTATTTTAAATACATTTCTGGCTCTGCTTCAGCCGTTAACACAAAGCAGCAGCTTCGTTTTTAATAACAATCTATGAAAACTGGCGTGAAACAATATGGTTATCGCACACGACTTTCAATGCTGTGTATTTTTGTAAATAATTAGAAATGAATAAAGATCAAATCAACTATAATGAAGTCCTTTCCTCCGCATTAAGGAATTCACTGCATTTTGCAAGTTCATTTTTCCTCTTTAATATAAATCTCACATCCACTTCTCACTGATTCATTCTCTCTCCTCTCCACACCCTCTGCTTCAAGTCCAAAATATTCTGCAGGGCACACTAGATGAAATCTATTGCAATCTCCAATGTAATATATATTTGCATAAGGAGTTCCTCATATATATGGATCTTTTTATGGAAACGAGGACATTTAGTGCAGTAAGAAGCAGAACAGAAACTCTCTGCATCAGATTGTTAATTGGTAGCGTGCCGAGTCCCTGCACACCAGACAGTTACAACGGATAACCGGCTCCATTTTAAAAATACGGCTTCCAACCTTCGCACAGGGAATTTCAGCTTCTCCCTTCGAGACGGAGGCATTTAGCAGCAGGTGTTTAGCAGCAGGTGTAGAACAAAGCGGTACGAAAACAGCTTTGTTCCAGCAGCAGGTGAACATATGATAATTATAACAGTGCACTGACAGCTTTGTGTACTTTTAACGTCATGTTGGTCTTGTTGTGTGTGTTGATTGTAATGTGCGTCAAGATGGATGCCTCGCTGCGTATTCGTATGTATGCGTGTGTGTATCTATCGGTAGCCAATCAATCAGATCAACTTACACTGCACCTGTAACCTGTGAAATATTGCATTGCTCCATGCCCACTCACAACAATAATTGGAGATACCTACATCATGCTACAGGACAGGAGGCGGGGTTACCTGGGGAAGCCGGATCGGACGTGGAGGCCGTCCACGTTCTGGCTGATGAGGTACTTGAGGTAGCCGGCCCTCTGCAGTCCCAGCAGGGCCATGTGAGTGAAGCTGGGTCGGGCGTCTTCAAACGTGGTGTCAAAGTGAGGCGACTCCCCCTTTTGTTCTAACGTCCACACACCCTTTGGACCCCTGGAAGAGAACGTAGAGATGAAGAGATTATAGTTATAATCCGGATTGGACAGGTTGTAACGCAATGAGGTGGATAATGGATATGTATTCATAGTTGACTGAGTATCAAAATCCTTTAAAAAGAGAGAAGTTTTGCAAAGTTTGTGTACCAAATTGACATTTTGCTGCATATAAGAGTTTACTAGAAATACAGGAGACCAAGAAGAACAATTTGCAAAGATTCTCCAAATACAAAGAAAATAGGGGAATAAATGTGTAAATTCTGTTTTGTCCAATCTAATCTGTGAAGGATCTATGAAGTAGGTGTACTCACAAGGAAAACATTGTCAATAATATCAACAGTTGAATTTCTACTGTCATTCTACTGATCTGGACATAAGAACATTGTTTTACTCGCATAGGACAACTATACCTGACCAATCAGATATTAATTAGTCAGGTCCCCAGCAAACATCTACAAATGTATGAATTCTCACTTGTAAATATCTGACATGCACACCAGAATGAATTAAATGAAGAGTAAAATGATCTCTATTTGATTTGCCTTAGCTCAGCTATTATGGGAGAATCCGTGTTTGCACAGTATCATATGAGATTCTGTCACTATGAAGGAAGAACACAGACGGAGGAGTTATAATAATGTGTGTCGTTGTTTTACAAAGAGCTGAATTTGAGAAATAATAAGCAAGTACTGCCCTCATCTGCTCGTACAGTGGTACTACAAGAGAAAGCATTAAGATAAGTGAAGAGTTCCACATTATGTCTAGCAGTCCACAAGGCATCTTCAGACTTGCAATGTTATATAATCCATTATATATATATATATATATATATATATATATATATATATATATATATATATATATATATATATATATATATATATTGTATATAATCCAATCAGTGTATTATGGAGTGCAAGTGGAAATTTCGGCCATATCTGCGATATCGCGTTCACAGGAACTGGACATACATACAACCAGGAGAACTTTTGGCTCATGACAAAGACAATAATGACTTGCCAGTGTGAAGGCAAACAAAAAAAACATTACAAAAATTGGCTAGGAGACAATATATGGATAAACATAAACAAAGTACTGCTGGTATTCAAAACCATTCCTTTAACAAGTTATTTAGGGGCGTTTTTTGTAAAGCAAACTTTCCTAGAGACAGAATGTGTGAGGTCAGAGTTGCCTTTGTCGTCATGTTCATGAAACACGGTTCAGAGAGAAAGGGGAAAAGGGTGACAGACAGGGGGCAGGAGTGACTTTGTTTGTGCTTTACCTGAAGTCAGGGATGCCGACTGAGGTGCTGATTCCTGCTCCAGAGTGGACAACCAAGTATTGAGATTCTTTTATCAACTCGGCGAGGGTCTCCACCTTGGCCTTTTGCTCCTCAGGACTGTCAAACTTCTGCAAAGAAAAGGACACGTCCGGTTAGAACAGCTGAATGATTCTGGCACCAAATATCACATTACTTATGAAACAATACCATGACCATTATTGACAAGGAGCGGAAAGGAACGCTTTCACACAAGCCACTGCAACTTGAAAAGTGTAATTACTCAAGAAACTTTGCACTGGATTTTGCACATCATGCTTCTTTCAAGCTGTGATAACTTTACATGTTTTTTTTAAAAGTTACGGGTGTATTATTATTGGACCGGAGGGGAGCTTTTACATAACATGTGACAGATTTGATGACAGTATTGTAAAGTACACAACAACCTGTAATTAGGGTGGAATGTAACACAATATATGCACTTTCATCAGTGTACAATTTTAACGCATAAATAGCATAAATATTTTCAGATATATAAAATAAAATATTGAGGGTATTGCACCTTTCCTTCTCAAATGTATCTGCTTGCTTAAGTGACTGCTTTAGCCTAATTTGGTCATCTCTTTAAATAATAATCTATGTTTTACATAAAACATAAAATGACAACACCAAACTGGAGACAGTGGCTTTCTGCTGACAATATTTAATATTATATATTTAGGATGTACATTAGTGGGTAAAAATACGCCTCAATGTTCGTCCCGCTGCCTTGATTGCACGTGAGCTAATGGTGTAAAACTAATGTTAAACTGTGAATGGATCCTTTCTTAACAAAGACCAATGACCGATTAAACGTTGCTTCAGGGCTTTCTTTTGTTGGCTAACATTAACGTAAGTTTTCCTCGGTGAACAATGGAAAGCAGAAGCTTTACTTATCTTGGAGTGTATCTTGCTATTTAAATATATCTATTGTTAAAAGGACTGAACGCGGCTAAGCTAGCAGTTGAAAGAAGCTAACCTACATAAGCTCACAGTAGACGTATTTTACCTCGGGGAGTCCACACACTCCTTTGTCCGCGTACGGGGAGAGACCAGCCGCATAGTTCACAGACATGGCTGTTGTTGGTTCAATAGCTTTATTTTTCTTGTGTTTTCCCTGTATCATAAAGCTGAATAATCTCCCGGGCGGTTCTTCAATCGTATTGTTTGTCTGACGTCATCTCTAAGCGACAACGTGAGCTGCGTTCACAAAATTGAGGAAATGCGCGACATCTCCGCTTCAAACCCCTGAAACCGGTTATTTAGATACTTTTCTGTGACGCTAGATCTTCAAATAAAACATAAAGCGTCAAACAGTTTGCGGCGCAGTCAAAGTAAAGTCACTCAGAAGGCTGTTGCTTTTAATCTATATTGATAATATCCAATTTCCTCATGTGACTTGAATGCAGCAGTGTCTTAATCATGAAATAATGTTCTTGTGAGATACTAATTGATTTCCTAGATTATATAATAACCATTAACATTCCAGATTGTCATATCTATAGACGGCAGGTAGCCTACAGTAAACAGACCAACAAGCAGAATATCATCATAAATATGCAACATAGTTACACAATTACATTCATACAAAGAGAGGGAATATTGTTATTATATTACTTTAATTTGCACCAATCGTTTGCTGGTGCAAACAGACAATATTGAAAGAGCAACCAATCCAAGCACTGGAAGACTTGTCATTGTTTTTCCCAATAAATCTTTATTTTTCAGTTTAAATAGCCGAAAATAAAAAATAAACAGGTGAATAAAACAATACAGTTATCATCCATACAGCTACATGTGCATTTCAGTTATGGTACCTGTTGAAGCTCAACTCTGATGACCACCTAAAAGAGTAAAATAGTTGCTTGTATTAATTGTTTTGTCATTTAATTCATTATCCTGAGAAATTCAGTATGAAGTCCTAATTTGAGTTAATTAAACAATCAATATTGCATCTGCAAAAATACACAAAAAGACCCATGCACTCTAAAAATGATATCAAAACCTGCCTACCCTCTGCAGACAACGAATATAAATGAGAATAGAACATGACGGCCTTGTTCTTTCAATTCAGGGACTGAAAAACTTTTGATAATTCTGACCGATATCGCAACAACACTTTTTGACAGACATTTTTTCTATAGAAGCATTTTTTTGCCAATCAAACCAAATCTCATTACATAAATCAACCCAAGCAAGAGAGTGCAGGCATAATGTCTACCCAAAGAAAGAGACTAAAATAACAAAGCCTGCAGGAAAGCAATCAAAGACAACAATACAACAGTTTTGGGCTTTCGTTTACGTCTTTGGCTCCGTCAAGGCCTCTCAGAGAGCAACCCTGAGGAGAAATACAGATCTGATCAGTAATTAGTTCTGCCCCCCTGAATAACTTCCCTACATGACTATTAAATCTGAGCTACTTCAAATAACATAACCCCACACTCACAGAAACACATCCAACAGTAACCAGAAGAAACACAGCAAAAGATACATTTTCTTGTTACCAAAACTGTTCACATGAGGATTTGACCCACTGACTCAGCACGGCCGGTCCTCCAGATACAAAGTTCTCTGGCATCTCCGTCAACGAGAGTCCTTTCTTCTCACTGAGCCGAAAACGGATCCCGATGAAGGTAAACGGTCCGAGAGTAAAAGGGACACAAAAACAAAAGCTTCCGATAGTGATCCGGCATGCACAAGAACTTTGAAAACAACGTCCTGTGACATCCCGTCTTATCGAAGACCAGCAGAATGTGAAACTTGAAAAATGTCTGATTTAACGGATTTGCAGTAGATTGTTCAGTACAAACACAAAAGTGCTTGAAGCCCTCAATGTTCTGTGAGTGAATAAGACCAACTACTGTTGAGCAACACCCCGTTACAATGAGAGGAATAAAGATATGAAAGAGAGAGAGAGAGACGCCGAGTAAAGATTGGAAGCGTTTGCACCAATGCAAATGTAGAGATTGTTAAAAGTGGTATTAACCCCACAATACTATGTACTGTCCGGGAGACTGTGACAACTCAATAGCATTAAGTTCTAGTCTCTGAAAGTAAGGTTTTAGGTGATAATAAAAATGATAATGTATGTAAAACTGAGAAGAAGTGGTGACTTTTGTGCTGGTGCAAATTGGACTAGATCTGACCCCTCGACAGCAGTACATCGAGATTCGCCTCTGAAAATAATTCAGCGACTCAGGGGGCAAAAAAACTGCTCTTTTCATTGGTTAAGAAGTGGGAAGCTTCAAATCATTCTTGGGTGTCGACCAAGAATTTCTGGCAACCCATACAGAAAAAAAACGTGTAGCGTGCGTCAACTACGGTCGGGATGCAGTAAAAAAGCACGTCACGACTCCTCGTTGCCCGAGTCGTCTTCGTCGTAGCAGCAGTCGCCGTCCTCGCCGTCCACGTCGTCGTCATCGTAGTAATAGTCATAGAAGAGGTCGGAGCCTTCGTCGGGGGCCGGGACGCGAGTGCGGATGCAGTACTCGGCCAGCGTGGTGGGCACCTTCACGCCATCGCGCTCGGCTTCGGCCTTAGTGGACAATACCTGTTTCCTGAGGGGAGTAAAGAACACACACATGACGACTGACACTCGACAAAGAGGCGTTTCTAATGCGGTTGAGTCTCGAGAGGAAACCAGTGGGAATAATAAAGTTCGCCCGTTTACCTGATGATCTCGACGTACTCGCGGTCCTTGCCCTTGCTGTCCCTCCATTTGCGGTACATGACGGAGGCGTCCACGTTGGCCGGGGAGAAGGTGTTGGGTTCATTAAGCAGCGAGATCACGCTCAGCAAAATCGTCCTAGGAGGAAACACAAGGGTTAGTGACAAGTGGCACCTTTTAACCTAAAACAAAATATTAATGCATTACAATGATGTAAAATATAGCAATTTTTCAACAAGATATAAAACACAATAATCTTTTTTTACATTAATACCCAACATGAAATCCCCCTATTTATCATTGATGTATTACTATACACATACATTTAAATAATTGCTTATAACACATTTTAATGAAAGCGTACGCAGCTATAGGGGTATTTTTTTAAGAGTTTATTCATTTTGTTTAAAAGGAAACAGTTCAAATATGTTTACGTTTTTAACTGCTTGGTAATGCCTGACACATTCTATGGATATACAAATATTGCACAACAAACAAACATCCAAAAGAGAAATATCTAATGACAACGCTGGCCAAAAACAGGTTACACTTGTGGTACCGAAAATCCAGACAGGAACTCTGAAGGAACTCCACTGGAGACAAGTCATGTGATGAGGATGTGAGTCAGGTCAGTCATTGAGGGTGTTAAGAGAAGACAAAGAAGGGAGGCACCGAGAAAGGAGTGACAGATGAGGAGAGATATCGAGGGAGAGAGCGCTCACCGGACATTTTGGGTGGGATTCCACCTCTCTGAAGGCAGCTCTCCACTCTGCGGGTCGTCCACTGGAGGGTGCAATATAGAGATACACACATCTCCATTCTAAAAAACAGGAAATCAACTCCTTTCATTATGCAATGCATCATATAATACGTGATGATGGCAAATTCTAATGTAAGGGCATGAAAAGTCAACACATTTAATGTTAGGAAATAGAATCAGGGTTTGATACGTTACCTCGTAGATGTTGGGGTGCCACATCTTGGTGAGGAACCGAAAGGCAGGTGGGGAGTAAGGGTAGTCTATAGGGAACTTGATCCGAGCCTGGGACAACACAACAGGTCATCTTTACTACGATATACACATTTTACTGACAGGCTTGATCGTCATAAATGTAATGTGGTGGGTTGCATTTGAAGAGTTCGTACAGTTTTAACGACCATGTCAGATGTGGCAAAGACAAAGAAAGTTGTATTCCTACCTTAAAATACCCCCCTTCATAATGAGTGTTTGGGGGCCCGAAGATGGCCACCTCCCAGTTGTACATGTCAGCCTCGTCCACCAGTGTTATTTTGAATCCCTCGACAGGCTCCTCCTGCAGGCTCTTCATTTCCAACATGAGTGCTTTCTGTGAACTGGCGACATGAGTGCGCTCGTGTTGCGCCATACTGAACTACGTACGAGCTTTCACGATTATCTGGAGTCGACAGCTGACCGCTTTGTTTACACGAACGCGGCGGAGTTTGCCTCACAAGCCAAACGACCCACTGACACTAAAAATAATCAAACTCACTTGCCTGTTTTCGGTGTTCGGAGACAATGAGACAGGCCAAACCAGACTGGCTGCGCACGAGTCAAACAAAGGTTGCGTTAATTCCCCCCACAACCCTCGAATCAGATGAATTATATACAAGTGTTATCAATACGTTGGTGTACTGACCAAACCATGGTGGCTGACGAGCGCCTCCAGCTTTAGTTGATCTACCTGGCAGCCCCGGATATAAGCCGTAAATCTACTGGTAGCTGCTGGCTAATGTAAACTAGCTCACACGCTCAATTCCGGGAGCAGCTGAAGACGAGTTTACCTCGGCGGGAATAGTTTCTGACTCCGGACGAGTCGGGTGAGGGAAGAAAACTAAACTACCGACCTGAAATGCGAGCAAACAAGAACTCGGACGACAAGTCACAAGTGTAGTTTATAACGCCCTGACAGGAGAAAGGGGAAAGAAGAATGTTGCTGAAAGGAGTCTCCTCTCCTTTCAACACAGGCAACGACGCGGTGTTGTCTGGGATATGTAGTCCCGCGTCATCCGCAAACACGATTTTTAATCGTACAAACAAGAAGAAAGCCACACAATGGTGTTGAACAATACCTGTTGATATGAACACAATTGTACTCGAGGGGGGAAATTATTGATATGTCACCATTATTATTAACTATTATTTAAAGAGTGAATGGAGACAACTACATTTGCCTGACGTCACGGAAACGCGAATGTTGTTTGTGTTTCTGAAAAGCAGCTTTGACCTAATTTTTACTCTCGTGTTATTATGACAAAATAACATATTTCAATGATGTTAAATTTATTGCAGATTCCCCGTATACTATACATACTGCAATTAATTTAAATTGTATGTATTATAATTTGTTTTCGCGATCTTTGGTTATGACGTCTAAATTATGCGCCACGTTGCGGAAAGCCCCTTTAAAGCGATTTCCTGCTGCCTGTCTGATCAAAATATTTTGAAAGTGGACTATTTACCTCACAGTTCTCACGCGTGTATCAAATGGAGGTCGATTTACTTCTTTACATGTTTTACAAATGCACAGGAGTACTTTACACGGTGTAAAGATAGCCAACCGTTTTCTTTGTTACCTCTTATTTACGCGACAGAGTCCACGTAGGACCCCCGCATTTACGGAGAAGTTCGTGATGGATCCGAAATCCCGACGTCGGTCCCGCTCTAAGTCCAGAAGTCGGAGCCGGGATCGGCGAAACAGATCCAGAGTCAGCAGGTCTCGGTCTCCGGAGGAAAGGAGGCACCGCAGTCGGTCTTTGGATTTGAAAAAACCCGCTCGTGGTCGGGGACGATCAGGCAGCAGGAACTCCAGCGATGGCTCTCCGGACCGCCGTCGGCCTCCACACCGGGACCGTCTGGCGGACCGCAGCGACTCGGAAGGCGACCGGAGGCGAGGACCACCCCGGGCCGGCAGCAAGGCGAGGGCCCGTTCATCCAGGTAACTAGTGCTCGGTGGGTTGTGAGGGTGTTCAACACGTTTTTACGTCCCGAGTCCACCTGTTGTAATGGTAATGCCCGGTTAACATTATATCAGTAGAATCAGTAATGGTCCTGTTAGTCCGTTAATTTAATTGTAAACGAAACCATTAAAAAAGGAAGCCAGGCAATGTATCCCACAACTTTTTTGGTACTTTAAGTATGAAGTTAGTGTAATTGTGCTAATTAACCGGGTCATCATTCCACCTTTCTATAGCCCACTAATTATCAATCAGTTTTTGGGCATCTGGATCTAGGTTTTAGGGTTAACCCATGGACTCAAAAGGATTCTGCCACAAACTTAATATTCCACAGCACATACCATCTATGCCATCCATAACACATGTGTTCATTTAGGCTCCATCCTGGAATGAAAATGTACCGAATCATCTTTTCTGTCTCAGTTCTGATTCAGGCGATCACAAAGCGAGGAGGCAGAGAAAGGACATGCAGAAACGGAGAGGAGCGTCTCGAGAGAGGAGGAGGGAAAGATCCCAGTCCAGCTCTGACTCCCATGATGAAGCCAGCGATATAGAAAGGAGAAGGCGGAGAAGCCCCGAGAGAGGAAGTCCCGCCAGAGACCGACAGAGGAGGGAGCAAGACCGAAACAAAGACAGAGAGAAGTGGGAGAGCAACAGAAGAGACAGGGAAAGAAAAGGAGACGTGGACAAAAGCCTCGAGCGCAGGAACAGGAGCGAAGACGTGGAGCAAGGGAGGAGCGACAAGGCCGACAGAGGGAGCGAGAGGGCCGGCAGAGGGAGGCAGCGCTCCGTTTCACCCGAGTCGTCTGATAGTTCAGAGTCTGATCACGGCGGCCGCGTGGTCAAAGAGAAGGAGGACAAGAAAAATCAGAGGGAGATGATGAAAGCGCTGGAGACGCCAGAGGAGAAGAGGGCCAGGAGACTGACCAAGAAGGAAACCAAGGAGAAGAAGAGGAGAGAAAAGATGGGCTGGAGTGAAGAGTACATGGGATACACCAACGCAGACAATCCCTTTGGTGACAACAACTTATTGGGCACATTCAAATGGCAGAAGGTGAGTTGGGGAGCAGTGTTCACTAGCATTTAATGAGTTGTTACTGTAAATTGTATTAGTAAATTTGCACGCAGCTCAACATTTTGAAAAGTATTGTACCTCATTAAAAAAGAAATCTGTGTATTTTTTAGGCGCTGGATAAGAAAGGCATCGGCCATCTGGGAGAAAAAGATCTTAAAGACCGGAACAAATGTATTCAAGAGGAGAATCGCAGAGAGCTGCAGAAGGTATGTGCTGTATTTTGTGGCCGTATAATGTTATGAGTTATGAATAACGGCCCCCTTCATTAATCATGCCAACGTTGCATTATGTAGGTGAAACAGCTGCGTCTGGAGAGGGAGCGAGAAAAGGCCATGAGAGAGACGGAGCTGGAGATGCTTCAGAGAGAAAAGGAGGCCGAGCATTTCAAGACCTGGGCCGAGCAGGAGGACAACTTCCATCTGCATCAGGCCAAACTGAGGCAAGTGTGCATCGACAAGTGCTGTACATCCGCTCTTCGTCCTCTTTTCTTGCGCAATTCCCGTTAAGTTCCAAGTTCCATGAATATCCCTTTTAATAAATGCAGTGTATGCGCTGTCTCACAATATTGTGTGTATTGTGTGTGTGTGTGTGTGTGTGTGTGTGTGTTAAGGTCTAAGATCCGAATCCGCGATGGCCGTGCCAAGCCTATCGACCTGCTGGCGAAGTACATCAGTGCAGAAGATGACGATCTCGCCGTGGAGATGCACGAGCCGTATACCTTCCTCAACGGGCTCACGGTCACCGACATGGACGACCTGCTGGAGGACATTAAGGTGTGGCCTTGCATGTCCATTGACGTGTAAAAGACCATTTTAAAAACCTCTCTAATCACACAGGTCGCTTTCATCGGAGAGATGTTGTTAGAGATGTTAATGTAGCGACAAGAAGAAGTGCACCATGGCAGCCTTTTTATTCTTGTAAAATGTCCAGTTAACGCAAACAAAGCGCATCATGTTCAACTAAAGTAGCTCGAGCTTCAGGTTAGCATCACTTTCTTAGCGATTGGACAACCTACTGTTATCACCTCAATGTGAGACGCCACAGCCTGAATACATCTCGTCTAGTTGAGATCCAAAACATTTACATTTAATTGTGCAAGTTAAAGCCTTTTATATGATGAATTTGTATGCAAATACGTCATCTTTCAAATTATTCTGGTGGTACAAGATATTATTATTATTGTAGAAAACAAAGACCAAATCTTAACGTTTAAATAAACTCTCACTCTGACAGCTTATAGTTAAATTCAACGCATTCATTGAGGCATGAAATTGGTGAACAGTGTGCTACAATGCAGTGAAATGCAGACACATTATTGGTCGTGAATAATTACGCAGCCCAAAGCGGAGACTCAACTCTTGCAGAAAAGAGCTGCATCTGTATGTGGTTTTTACCAAGTGTCGTTGTGCTGGTAGGTGTACATGGAGTTGGAGCAAGGAAAGAACGTGGACTTCTGGAGAGACATGACGACCATCACTGAGGACGAGATAAGCAAACTGAGAAAACTGGAGGCTTCTGGGAAAGGACCAGGTACGTCTCTTCCCCTCCTGTGAACTTCATGTGCGACATGTTCCACCACAAGTCCTCCTATATATCGTCAATGCAACCCTATTTTTTTTAATTCTCAGGTGATCGGCGGGAGGGCATCAACACAGCTGTGAGCATCGATGTCCAGACGGTTTTCAAAGGAAAGACGTACAGCCAGCTGCAGGCGCTGCACCTGAACATCGAGACAAAGATCCGGGCCGGTGGATCCAACCTCGACGTCGGTTACTGGGAGAGTCTGCTGCAGCAAGTCAGAGTCTACATGTCCAGGGCGAGGTAGGACTGTGGGGGGGGAACACCTCCTGTTCATGCTGTTTAAATCGTTTATATTAGAAGGTCAACACTTGGCGAATAGGCATTGAAGTGTGTGTGTGTGTGTGTAAATCTGTTATTGTATGTCCCAGGTTGAGAGAGAGACATCAAGATGTGTTGCGTCAGAAGCTGTTCAAGCTGAAACAGGAGCAAGGGGTGGAAAGCGAACCTTTGTTCCCCATCATCAAAGAGGAGCACAGGAGCGACGATGAGTAAGTCACAACACACACCCTGAGAAACGAAGGCTCCGTCAGTTACTTTGCATACACTGTCAGCTGACTTCATTTGATAATGTGTAAATTCTGTGTTTGAAAAAAAAAAAAGGGCTACCACAACAGAGGAGCCTGGCCCATCGTCGTCCACCACAAAAAAGAACGGAGACACCGAAGAGGAGGAGGGGGAGGAGGAAGAGGAGGATGATGATGAGGTGGCAGGTCCATCTACATCCACAGCAGGAAACCAAGACGGGGACGGAGAAGACAAGGGCGACAAGAAGAGTGAAGAGAAAGAGGGCGAGGTGGTGGAGGCCGTGCTGACGGAGGAGGATTTGATCCAGCAGAGTCAGGCGGAGTACGACTCCGGCCGCTACAGCCCCTCGCTGCTCACGTCCTCCGAGCTGCCGCTGGACACGCACACCATCACGGCGGAGGAGGACGAGCACAGGCTGAAGTTGGCGCGCTCACAGCTACAAGTCACAGGTATGAGATCGTCACACCCACAACGAGTCAGAACACATCAAAAACGTTGATAGCGGAGTCACAAATGATGAAAACTAGTCCCCTGCTGAGAATAAATCATGTCACTACAGCAGTGCTTCTCTAACTTTTTCTGTCTCCACTTTGGAGGAAGCAAAATGTTCGGGCCCCGACAACACGGGAACAAAAGGGTCCAACTTTTTGAGACTCCTCCATCCGTGCTTTTTTAATTAATAGATTAAAGAAAATGTAAATCCCTTTCAAGTAAACCAGATTGCTCCATCTGACAAAAACTAATAACATGTGCAATGACTTTGTTAAAACAATGCAAATAAATGTATATATGTGCAAAAAAATAACTCATATTTGGCAAAAAAGATGACCAAGGTTGGATCCCTGTTTTCTCCCCATAGTTTCATGTTGAAGTGTCCTTGAGCAAGGCACTGAAGCCCCAGAGCTTCACAGCAGCACAAAGCTCCTTTATTACTAAAGATGGTAACATGCAGAGAATAATTCCCCCACTCCGCCACATAGCAATACATTTTAAAAATGAAATAATTAGGATAAAAAAAATTTTTTTTAAATATCGACTTTTTTTTTTTTTTTCGTTGACAAAAAAACAAACATCTAAGCAATCATTTTTTTTAAAGGCAATGGAAAAAATAAAGTGGTTGAATTTTTTTTTTGGGTCCCAATTTTCCAATTTTTTTTTTGGTCCTAATTTTCTTTTTTTTTTGGGCCCTAATATTTTTTCGTTGCAGAAATGGGCTCGTATAAATAAAGGATTCTTTCAAAAAAAAAATATTTTTTTATTTAAGAATCTGCATCTCCAAGGCGCTCCACCTGTAATACCTCCGCGCCCCACTAGAGGGTCGCGCCCCACAGTTTGAGAACCACTGCACCATAGAAAGAAAGAAAAAAATGATGAAAAACAGTATTTTGTTTTTAAAAAAAAAAGACAGTCGAGGAATAAGTATTGTTTCTCTCCAACCCGCCCATTGTTGCTTCTTCGACCTCTTTAACAGGTGAAGCCTGCGAGAGCGCCGAGGACGCCTTCGTACGCCGCGCCAAACAGGGCATGGGCAACGACGAGGCCCAGTTCAGCGTGGAGTTCCCCGTCACCGGGAAGATGTACCTGTGGGCCGACAAGTACCGTCCCAGGAAACCCCGCTTCTTCAACAGGGTCCACACGGGCTTCGAGTGGAACAAATACAACCAGACGCATTACGACTTCGACAACCCCCCGCCCAAGATTGTCCAGGGTTACAAGTTCAACATCTTCTACCCGGACCTGATCGACAAGCGCTCGACCCCGCAGTACTTCCTGGAGCCCAGTCTGGACAACAAGGACTTTGGGATCCTGCGGTTCCACGCCGGTCCTCCGTACGAGGACATCGCTTTTAAGATCGTGAACAGGGAGTGGGAGTACTCTCATCGACACGGTTTCCGCTGTCAGTTCTCCAACGGTATCTTCCAGCTGTGGTTCCACTTCAAGAGGTACCGCTACAGGAGATAGAGGCCCCGGACCAGGAAGGACCAGGAAGGACCAGATGCTGGGTTTTACCATACTCGCTATGATATGTGGGCTGTATGTCAAAGTGCTTTGTTTTATTGTTTTTAGCTGCTCTAACAGATAAAAGCAGTTTGTTAAAGCTACAATTTATTCTGTATTGTCTGAAAACACACATTTGTAATGTAAAATTACACATTAAAGTTTTTTTCCCCTTTTTACACCTCGCAAGTTTCCACTGGTTGATGGTTTGGTGTTGTGGCAACATTTAAAAACATGTAATGTTAGAGTTACAACACTGAACATCTGAAACTCAGCCCCAGTCTTGCGAAAGAAACTGGATCACGTGCACAAAAGAAGACCGATGATTTAGAAGTGCAGGTATCTTCCACATCTGTTCTTCACATTCTTGGCGAGTCCAGTCTCGTTTTAAAACTAGTAAACCCTGTTGGCTATTTTTAGATGCACAGAAACAACTCAAGGACCAGGTACAAAATGTTTAATACAATAAAACAATCTTGACAGCTAGTGGTTATTGATAAAATGGCTCAATTTTAATTTATTTTACATTTCCCTGTGAAAATCATATCAGATTTCAAATCGATAATGGGATTTAACAATTAATAGGAAGCTTAAAACACTACAAATGTAAAACCTTTAAAAGGTAAAGCAGGAATCCAAGAGTCATAATAAACAAAAAATCCTCATAGAATATTTTGGTGGCCTAATTTCAGCCACTTGTCATGTTTCATACTCGCATTAAGAGTTCAACGCATCACAGCTGAATGGATGACTCCATTAGTTCTGCCCGGAAACAACTGGTTTGGGTCGTGACTGTTCATTCCTCAAACTGACATTGTCAGACTTCTGATTCGTCGTCAATATACTGGAGCGATGGAAGAGAAACCTTTGGGCCGTCGTCGTCGTCCTCCTCGGCCGCCTCCCTCCCCGTGTGGTTGTGACTCCGGCCGTTGTTCGCTCCGGACACCAGGGGCTTGTCCTCTGCCGGCGGGGACACCGCTGCTTCCTGGTAGGCGTCCAGACCGCCCTGCTCACGGGTCTCCTGGGTCGGCGCTTCATTCTTCTTCTTGAAGCACTTCCAGGGCAGCGGCAGGTGGCCTTTGTAAAAGTTCCACGTCAGAAGGCCAAGAAGAGAAACGACTAAGAGCCCGACTAAAGCCTGCAGTCCGGTCACGGAGGCGCCGGACATGCGGGCCTGAGGTAAAAGCCCGTCGCCGGATCCCCCCGGAGCCACGCGGACCTGGTACTCGGCCACGGTGGTCGTGAACGTGCCGGCTCTGGAGCGCTCGACGGACAGGCAGCGGTACCGCCCGGTGTGGGAGGATGTGGCGTTGAGGATGAGTAGTCCGTCTCGCGACAGCTGAAAGCGAGTAGACGCCATCACAGGCACGCCGTTGTCCCTCACCCAACTGATTTTTGCCAGGTTTGAAGGCGACGGGCAAGGCAGCTTCAGGTTTCCCGTTGGCCAGATGGACCGCTTCATCGGCTTCACAGGGTCTGAAAACACAACAAAGGTTCTTTACATGAAGCACATTTGGGATTTTTAACAACCCACGATCAACTTGATGGTTCTTTCATGTCTAAAGAGTTGAAAATGAGGCAAATCCACAAGTTTTTAGGCGACAGTCCACACTGACTCACCAGCATCTGGGCAGAGAGCGGCGTCTCCCTTCTTCACATTTTGGATGAGTCCTCTGAGGCAAAAGATACAATAAAGGAAGTTTATTTAGGATCGAACCGACATCAGCACGTACTCTTGCGACGGCTGCTTACCTTGGTGAATCAGACAGGAAGACGCATCTCTTAACGTCTTCGTCCCAGCCGCAGTACGGGTCTCTGGAGAGAACGCAGTCCATACAGGATGAGGACCTCCCGCAGGTGGCCAGCGGTACCTGTGCTGCTCCGGAGTCTGAGCCTGCATACAGCTGACCCTGTGCACACGATGTCATCACACAGAGCAGAGGTGCTTTACCGTAATACTGTATGTGATAATTTGAAAGCTATAAACCATGCTTTAGGCTTAGACAGGGTTTTAGATTACCGTGAGATTAGAAAATGTCAAAATCTTGATGGGCTCTGGGGTCTGGAAGAGTGGCACTTCCTCCACGATGAACATCTCTCCATCGTAGTTCACCGCTTTCAGTATTGTGCCTTTCTCTTCATGTATAAAAATAGACACGTGACGTTTACATGGCGACATGTTGTCTGACGCTTACTGCGGCAAAGTCAAATACATACAGGAAGTGGCAGCGCGCTGCACTGATACACACACCTGTGCCGATGAACATCACCCGGTACTTCTCTCCATCAGCCGCCTGCACTTGGTTGACTACGATGTGTGTGAATTTGGCTCCCCTTCGCACCAGAAGAGGCTTCTTTCCTATTGGCTGGATGGCTTGGTCCATGAGGGGCCTATCTTTGATAAATTGAAGGGTCCGGTCTGGGAGGTCCAGGGTCTGAGTTATGCCCGCTTTACGAGCCGCATTGTCTATACACTGGCGGGGGTGAAGAGGCGGAGGAAAGAGAAGAGAGAGAGAAAACAGAGTCAGAGTACAAAGGGAATCAGTTTCCTGCTGGGACACTCGTGAAAGCCCCCCTAAAAAAAAAAAAACAGAGTTGCCTTTTGGGTTTTGCCTTTGTTTTCAACACACACACACACACACACACACACACACACACACACACACACAGACACACACACAAAATAGTGGGCAGACTCACAGCTCCAGGTCGAGGGACTGGGACATCTCCGCTGTACATCACCCACTTAACAAAAGAGGTTTCTACGGGGACTGGCGTCTTGTACTTCCCCTCCGCAAACACTTTGCTGATGTCAGACACGCGGTACGCACACACTGCCGACAGATCTGATGTGTCCCTGAAACACACACACACACAGAAAATGGGAGCCAAGTGGCATGCCAAGGATCATTAAATAGAAAAGAGACCCCGCTCCCTCAGACACACAAACACGTTTGTCAATTCCAAAACGTACGACTGCGGGGTGAAGATGGCGTAGAACAAACAGTGCTTCCAGCCCCGCTGCGGGTCACACAGGCGGTAAGTGTCCTGGATGATGTACGGCAGCTGAGACTGCAGCACGGGACAGTCCATCCTGGCCTTCAGGAAGGATGTCCATTTCTTCTGCAAGGTCCTCTGACCTCCGAGATCCCCCTGCGAGCACAAAAAAAGACACCGTATGCCACACTGACGTCACAACGGGATGCACCATCAAGCATCGGAAAAGGGCGGAATGAGCACATGAGGAAGTGTCGTTTATATGCTATTGTTGTTTGTTTTTCTTTAACTCTTTTTCACCTTGCAGACGCGAGCAACGCGGGAAACCATCAGTTTGTTGTAGCAGTCGCACTCCACGGCCGTCTCGCTGAAGAACAGGTAAACCTTGTCGGCGTCGCCCTTCTCGCTCAAGTAACTCTCCGGCATCTGAGTCAAGGACACAAAGTTGGGCTCTGGCACGGAAAGAGGGGAAAACGTCAACTTTGACTGAGCTACGAAGCGAAAATATTGCATGTAGCAAAAAAAAACAAACACATCTATTGCATCTACTACCATTAAGCCACGAGCTCTTGAACTCAGTGCGGATGGAGGTGGGAGTGCTGCGCGTCAGGACGGGTTCAGAGCCCAGGAAGTTGATTGAAGTGGCCGAGTAGAGGTTGTTTTCTGGAACGACAGGACAGTGGACGCAGTGGATTAATACTGTTTTTTTTTTGTTTTTTTTTCGACGTCTTTTCCGTTGTGTTCTTGCTACTCACCAACCATGATGGAAGCATATTTCTGGAAAGGGTCGAAAGGACACTTCCCTTTGCCGTCCTCTCTCTTCTTCTCGAGAGTCAGCTCCCCGTTTGCGTAGGACTGCACAGCCGAACAGAGGCAACGCAACTCACAGTCTGTGTCTCACAGTCATTGTACTGACACTATGATGAATTTGTCTCACCATGTAATCACACTCGGGATCAAAAGCGTTGGTTCCACACACATACATCCTGTCATCCTCCATCTGATGCAAGATCCTGATATAGTTCTTGCAATCAGTCTGTGAATGCATTTGAAAAAAAAAGCAATGACTTCTATCCACTATGCAATATGTTATATACGGCAAAGTCCAAAAAAAAGGGGCCCACCTCAAGATTTTTTCCTTTGTTTTTACACCCATCTTTTTGCTTTTGGGTCACTTCCCATTTCACCTAAAAGAGTAAAGAAAAGAGGTGGGAAGAGAGCGAGGCATGACATGTCACAAAGGCACCCAAAAGAAACACTTCTTACGATTCAAATACTCATGACTGTGGAAACAATGCAGTTGTTATTAGGATAATAGAAGTGTAACAAGCAGGTAAATTGCCATCGCAAATGTGACGTGGAGTGAAGTGGAGGTGTCACAGCTGGACTCAGCAAACAACTTCCAGGAAAGATGGATGGTTTTAGGAGGTGTTGAAGTTTAAACACAGAGCAAAGATAGATACTTTAATCCCCAAAGGGGAAATTTGTTGTTAAGCTGTTTGTTGGCCGAGGCTCGCGGGCAGCAACAACACAAAGGTTGGAGGATTGTAATCGGAATTGTCCTGATCTACTTTGTTAACGTCGGTGCTCTTACAGAAGAAAGTTTCTTGGAGATGTCCTTGAGGTCCAGAGCATACACTGCCTCCCTGGCTCCCACCAACAGCAGGTCCAGATCTTCTCTCAACAGCATGGTGGAGTAGTTGAACACTCCCTCCTCGTGGAACAGGTGGGCGTTGTCCCCTGAAGACACCGACAATTAACGCAGCAACCACCAGTGAGACAAAAACCCTGTTTCACAACGCGAGTATAGCTAAACTTACTCGAACCGTGTGACTCAAGACAAGTTAAGACACATTGTAAGCCGAGGTTACACAAGGCAGGCGGCAACACTCACGATGGTAGGGCAAAGATCTGCGGGGGATGCAGTCCAGCGGCGAGTCTTTCTTTATCGTCCACGCCAGCGGCAGCAGCCAAAGGACACGGAGGGGCAGCAGCAGCGGATGCATGGCTCTCTTTTGTTTAAAACGAAGAGGAATTTAAGCTTGTATTGTTTCCCCCAACGGTTACTCATACAGGGGCAAAGACAGCGAGTGGCATCTATGACGTGTTGAGGTCTGTTCAGAGCGAAGGGCCCGGGCCCCTTTACTGGCTCCGCTCAGCGGGCCGTCCATGGCGAGATGGATGGCACAGGCCAAAGAAAGGAAGCGGAGGAGGGCTGAAAGACACACACACACACACATGGGTGTATGAATATCACGAGCAATTCACCTGATGGAGAAAAAAATGAGACTCGAGCCAAAAACACACAGCGAAATAAAAGAAAACATGTGAAGGGAAGACATTGCATTTGTTTGAAACCAAGAGAGAGAGAAAGAAGCGAAGAAAAGAGCAGAGGTTATAGCCAGAAAAGGGCTGAGTGAGCTAAAGTCAGCGCGGCAGTAATTCTGTCAGTGCCATAGTGATGTTAATGCAGAGCCATGAAAGGCCTTCAGCAGGGTGCAGCGACGTCAAACTGCAGCTCTGCTGCCGCAGAAAACAGGCGCACAATGAAGGATTCACTGAGAGGCTGTTGCACATCAGAGGAGCTCTTGCACCAATTTTGTTGCAAGTGCGGTTTCTTTTTCACACACACAAACACTCACACACACTATGTGGGTTTCACCTCATCCTTGCCACATGAAACTAGTTAAATTGACAGAGACTTAAAGGTTGATTACAGAAGTTTTCTATGATTCTATCCAGCAGTTACTGACAGCCCACTGAGTGTGTGTGTGTCTGTGTGTGTGTACATTATTAGGGTGCTTCTTTCCCAAGAGACTGATGAGCTGCAGCTTGTCAGAGAATGCAGCCCTGATAAGATGCCTCACATATTTGGCCCTGGGGGCCACAGGCAACACACACGCTGCACCTTGGCGTGTTACGCACTTATGACGTCAGATGCCGTCTCAGCGAGGACGAGCTCGTGAGCAACTTCGGCTTCAGGCATTAAAAGTCAGGAGAGAAATAAAATGCAGCCTCGAGCAATTCACGCGTGCGAGTTGTTGTAGCTTCTTAGAATACAACGTGTTGTTTTAAAGTAACTTGTACTTGATAGTAACGCAGCTTCAAAGCAAACGCACACAAGTATAATGGCAGCGTGCGCGAGCTCGAGCGGTTAACCGTCAACAGTGAAAAGTTAATCACTTACCTGCGCACCGACACGCCCAAAACTACAGAGACTTCCACTGGGGGGGGCAAATAAAATATCACAACACCTGTTAAAGTGTAGTTTTCTCTCTTTAACCCTTTTCATTAACGAACAGGTTGGTGGTAAATAACGTTGACAAACGGCCGAAGAGCGTGAAAACGTGACACTTGTGTCCGCGCGAGCTTCCAAGTGAACTTCGCTTCACGTCGCAAATGGCCGTAAGACGCCGCGGCGGGTTTCACGTCCAACTTCTCGGACCTCGGACCGCGGAAACGGTTCCTCTCGGTCCACCAGTGGGTCTCTGTCGGTCGGGTCCTCTCAAAGCCACAGCGGCAGTCATCCGTTAAGTGTGAAGAGACGCTCGCGTCCCGCCGAGAGAGAGAGAGAGAGGGCGAGAGAGAGAGAGAAAGAGAGAGAGAGAGACAGAGATCTGAGCGGCAGCTCCGCTCGGTCCCGCAGGTTGTGCTTGGTACTCGGCGGAAGACGCTGATCTCAGGTCTGATTAGCTTTTCATTGTTCTCGTATGCTTGTGTCTGTCGGTGGAGGGCACCGCTGACCTCAGGTCTGATTAGCTGTTCATTGTCCTCATGTACTTTGTGTCTGTCGCTGATCTCAGGACGGTTGGAGATACACGCAGCTGGTGGGCGTTTGTGGGTCGGCATGTTTTTCTTTGACTTGTGCAGTTGTGGTGTGTTGTGGGAGGTATATATATATATATATATATATATATATATATATATATATATATATATATATATATATATATATATATATATGCATATGCATATGCATATGCATATGCACCTGCAGCAGGATGTGTATTAAACACAATTTTATACTTCACCATATGATAATTTATGGGGTCTTTAGATGTATTTTCTGGTTGATATAACATAACCTGCTGCAAAATGTGCTATCCAGTTATTACACATGTTGGGTCTGTTGTCCATCCATCTTACATAACTGACCTATTCACTGTTTTTGTTTGTTCTCTTTTTTTTTAAATTACACATTTCACAAATAAAGAGAGAAAAAAATACACGTCTAATAAAGATAATAGTGGATTATAATAGTGGATTAGCTGTAAATGAAAAAAAGTGTAGGAAGTGTTGCCTTTAATGAATAAAGAGAAATAAAACCGGACGTGTGTGAGATCATAGTAGACCATAAAATGAAGGAAGACTACACAAAAATACTGTTGGAAAAAAAGTGATTTTTGCAAACTTTGGTGACACAGTTTCTTCTATGTTTCTGTGATAAACTTATGGTATTGATTATATCCAACGTGATTTTAATCTCATTTTCCTGTTCTCACTCTGGTTTCAATGAACAGCTTGACCTTTTAACCTTTTGAAAACCGTGCGAAAACCTTCCCACGCACATTTTAAGTCCCAGCATGCCCTATTCAGACCATCTTTTGGCATAAAATACATAATTTTTCCATTTTTAACCCGACTGAAACTCCTTCCTAACAGGCCAAGTCTTTGTTTTATTGTGATTTTTGTTGCAGATTCTGATTCTTTAGGTCCTAATCTTTCCAAAAAGGTGTCTTTTTTTTTGAGGCATTTTTTGGGGAATCGGGCTCATATCATGCTGGATGTTCATAGTTATGATGGAACATAAATAATTTTCCCAAGACTTTGCTGAACAAATACATACAATAAACACAAGTATTGGAATTAATTTAGGGTTCCTACGACGGATCAAACACAGGAAAAAAGGAGGTCTGGAGACAAAATTGGCTCAAAGTGTTAAGAAAGATAATAAGTGAGGCACTTTTGAGGATTCACAACACGGACAAATCACATCCATGCAAAATCATTTAATGCCCTTGATATCTAACAAACACTATTCTTTGATAGTGATCAAGTAGACACAACACATCATGTACAAACATACAATAAACGGTTCAACGTAAGAGGACACACGAGTCGTTTGATCAGTTTGCCACTCAGAAACAAATCTACTGTCCGATAATAATACACGTTATTGTAGAAATACATGCCGTCATGGTCGAGCACCTTCAGACAGAACAAATCCTAATCTTGTTCTAAAGGTCGACAGGTGGTGCGATGAAGCTAAGAGGCTGGTTCAGTCTGCAAAGTGTACTTGTGTGTACTTTGTGAAAGGCTGTGTGCCGATAAGGTTTCCGTCCCTTTAGTTGACAGACGTTCCACTAGAGGGCAGTCTCACAGATGAATACAGTTAATTTGCTTGAAGAGCAACAGAAATCACCTGGAGGGTTCAGGCAGGTCTGAGCACCATTGCATTATACAGTAGCACGGACACGGTAGAAGAATAAGGAAACACTTTAAAATAAGCACCAACAGCACAGTTAACAGTGTCATTGCATCAACAATACGTCAATGGTTGCTCATCAATCACAAACAGAGCGGCAGACAGAAGAGATTGTGCAGTTTTCTGGCTGGACTGTGAACAGAAACATGTTTTTCAGTCACGTTAAATGTGATGACGAGGTGAAGGGGAGAGAATTGCTGAGCTGAAACCTGAGCCATCCTTGGTTATTTCACTTTCAGAGCAGATAAAGTGTCTCAGGTCTCCGGGTTGTTGATCTTGGCAGTCGGTGGGTTTGTTTGTTCTTCTTCTCCAGTGTTCGCGGCAGTAACATCAGCAGCTCGGCACACAGACATGGGCTCAGACAAGAAAACATCAGGCTCAGTCGGTGGTCCTTTTTAGCTGCCAGATATGCAGATTCAGTGTGGACTCTGATCTGAGGGAAGATCACTTGATGTGGCACTATACTTCTTTTGCTCAGAGGCAGGTTGTAAACAGCGTTATGAAAGTGGACAAAAAACGAGTGGATTGTTACCCCGACCAAGGCAGGCTGCGCTTTATGAGGTTTTATGAACATAATCCAGTGTTTCACCAGCCAATTCTTGCTCTTATGGAGCGAACCAGAGTTCATCGGACCGTCTAAGTCCAACATTTTGTATCTCCCTCTACAAGAAGGTGGCGGTATTTACAGTCCCTCGTCTTCCACCGAGAAGGCACAGGATTAATACATAGCTGTGGTGAGAAGGGGTTTGGCACTGAAGATTGAGTTGGATGTGGCAAGAGGTCGTTCCTTATCAGTAAGTCACTCCTGACAGACTCGTCTCTTCTCGAGCTTCATTTTTAGTTCCTCATTGAGAGCTGGGAAAATAAAGAGGAACCGGATCATGTGATGTCTCTTTCATATCCAGCAGATTATACCCGTTTTATTGTTTTATTGAACTGTAAATCAGGATGTGAGACGTGCATTGACTCACTCTGTGCGAGAGGGGAAGGAGAGAGGATGAGCCGTCTCATGGGGTTGGTGGGCGAGGCCGGCACCGGCGAGGTCAGGATGCGCCGATCGGAGGCAGGAGACCTGGGCAGGGGGCCGCCGGGCCAGCGATCTGCACCGGGGAACAAAAGCAGCGCTCGTTAGTGTCGTCCGCCCGCGACTGTCTGCATGTGCTTTACATGGCGGAGACGAACCCTGTTTTGGAGGCAGGGCGGGAGCTTTGGGAAGCGGGCTGGACGGGGCAGTGTGCAGGATCCTTTCCCCGTTCTCATCGTTTGCGGAAACATACGCTGACGACACAAATCATATGATTTGACACAATGTAAATGGGGCAGCCTTATTGATTACCTTGTAACGCCAAAAAAGAGTAATATTCAGAGATGTGTGTGCCTCACTGATATTCTCTTCGTACGGTTCCTCCAGCAGGAAAGGCTGCAAAGTTCCCGCTGTTTTCTCGACCAGAGCGTCGATGACCTCGTGAAGTGTGGCACAGGGAATCTGGAAGAGGAAGAGCGTTGTGTTATACACCTAAAGCAGCTGGATGGTAGATTGTTGTCATCTCTATTTCTTACAAAATTGAGTGCTGACTTGATGGGATCTTATAAATTATAAAATGATGTGTTCTTGCAGTCAATCACAATTATTACCCACAATTCCAGTGCAGAGGTATATGAAGAATAAATCTGGTTAAAGAGAGCACTAGCACCCTGAATTAAAGTATTAGAAACTGTATTGGGAGTTAAAAAGTTGGATAGATGCATCCCTAACATGATTTCTTCTGTTAATACACAATAATAATATGTGATACAAAAATGATGACAACAGAAAGTCAAGAGCAGTCAAACATTTCCACTTTCAGAAATGTGTAGAAGTGTTTCTGCAGGTATGAATCACTCACAGGGTTTTCTACATCGATGACATAACCGCCCTGGTCCCTCTGAGTCACACGGTAATGTCTGAACACCGACCTGGAGGAAAAGACACAAACACAAAACGTGTCACATTTGCAGTGAAAGCCGCGTCCCGGCTCCAGGTGTGTCGGCAGGTGTTTTTACCCATTGAGGTCCTGCCGAGTGGTGACAGCCAATGAGCATCCGTCTCTGCCTGGACGGAGCAACATGTTGCCGCAGTCTGGGTGTCTCTCCAGAAGGACTTCAGCCTCTGTTCGAGACACCGGTCGAAAACACCTGCACGTTCACACACACACATTATTAATGACGATAACGCAGTCGTGCTCATACACTGGCAGCTGCTACACGCATCCTCTCAAGGAGAACTCACGGTGGGATCTCCCCCACTAAAGGCACGGAGAGGGGCGAGGGAGGAGCGCGAGTGGGAGTGCGATTCCTCCGCCTGGACCGCTCTCTGTCCACCATCTCCTTCAGCATCTGCAGCTGGCCCGGCAGCAACGTGAGACAGGACGGTACATTCAGCTGGGACAGATGGGGGAGAAGGCTTTTAGTACGGCACAAGAGATGAAGTAAAGATGGATGCGGGGATGCAAGAGTGTGAAGGACATTAATATTTACATCTACAACGGAGTAGAGGAAACCTTTCCACAGCTCCCTTGATTCCAAGTTAGGTGCCTGGTAAAGACAACGGCACTGTTACGCAAAAAGGGATCATTTTTGTGTGTGTGTGTGTGTGTGTGTGTGTGTGTGTGTGTGTGGGTGTGTGTGTGTGCGTGTGTATTACTGTGAGCTTGGTCTCTCCATCCTTCATGCGTAAGATAAGTCTGGCTGCCTCCAGGTTTCTGTCCCGGCTGCAGTCGTCCTTCAGGGACACGAACCCACTGAGGTCCAGCTTCTCCACATACTGTAACACACACAAACACACGTTTCAGTGGCGACTCACTAAGACGCACAAACAACACGTCATATGTGGCCTGACACTTACATGGCTGTCCTTGGCATTGTTGAAGAAATACAACGAATTCCCACACAGACAGGTCCACAGTCTCCTGGCCGCCTGTCACACAGAAAGAAGAGCGAGACAGGAAAAAATAAAAGGACACACTGCTGTCACATGTGTCTAATGGATATTTCCCTTTTTTTTTATCACCATCCCACTTCCTGTCCCAAGAGAGTATTGGAAGTGAGCCACAGCTGCTCTCAATCTGTGGCCATGGATCAGGGCAATACCCTGCACCTGAGCCCGGCTCACATTACACGTCTATATTGCCTTAAGACGAGCTTAATGAGAGGCTGGGCCTGAGGGGGGGTGTATGAATTTGTCCCTTTATATATAAATAAATGAGTTATTGAGGAACATTTTGACTGTACACTTTGTATTTGAGAGATTTAAGATGCATTTCAGGGATCAGAACATGTCAAACAGTATTCTCTGACATGACACTTCATTCTTGATGTAAATGCCTGGCAGTCATGCACCCTGTCTCCTACGCGACATCAATGCATTGTCATCAGGATACAACCAAGTGATGGGATTTTAATTGGCATGCAGTGTTTGACAGCAACCGGGCTTCCACAATGCAAACGTCGGGACTCGTTAATGAATCGTTGCACACTCTCAATGTCAGGATTCTCACAAAAACGCCGGCTCGACACAGGACATGTGATCCGCTGTGTGAAGCAATCCCCTCCAGCATCAGTGTCTAGTCTCGTCTCGCCCATTGTAACAATAAGGAAGTTGACAGCTCTCTGGGAATGAGGGGGGATCATAAGCCGGTGTGCAGTGTGTGTGTGTGTACACACGCACACACTGACCACCGCTCCCTTACACATCATGCACTGTAAAACAACATGGCACTGCACCGGGCGCGAGCCTACCTTCTCCTTCGGTCCCCTCTTTTCCAGGTATCCTTCGTAGTAGCAGGGCGGGAGCTGCGCCCGGGCTCCCCCCGGCCCGGAGCGCTGCCTGACGGGTGCAGCCGCCATGAGTGTCGCTGGCTGGGCACCGAGCGAGGACAAAGGGGCGCCGCGTAATTCGGAGAGTGACACGCCTTCCCCCGATGAGATAGTGCCGTGGCAATAATCCAACAGCTGGCTGCTGTAGCCTCCTGTGTCTGGGAGGGGGGCGGGATTGTGCAGATGGGTTTGTGCAGATTAGAAATGCGGTGGCTGCGAGATAAATGTCCGAGGTAGAGAGAGAAAATTATTTTTAAAATGATCAGTTGTCCAAATGTCAAGCCGTGATCCTACCTCTGTATGCCCTGCATCAGTGTACACACTTCTATTGAATTATATGCATGAAAGAAAAGGTAAATTCAGTTAAAGGGCTGGAAGAACACACTGGGAACCAAATTACTTAATATTTATTAGAAGTGAATGCAGCATTCATTTCCCTTTACATGGTAACAAAAGTATACAATAGACAGATGATTACACTTATAGTTCAGAGGTAATCCATATATCCTAAAACTAATCCAGGATAATCCCACTTTTAGCCTCCCCGCAGTGTCACAGTTACAAAAAAATAATAATAAGGCATTGCCTAAGACACAGATGGTGTAATTAAGACTCATGCAAAGCAGTTACACGTTAACACAACTTCCATTAAGATTGTGCATCATAAAATGAAGCTTAAAAGTCAGATAATACTTCATCATACATCAATGTTGCATAGTTGAGAGACTCGTGGTTATGGATGCAATACGAGCAATCACAAAATGTAGTGTTGCAATGAATGTCGGCTTAAGACGAACTACTTCAGATGTGACAGCAGCGGCACACACACACACAAAAATCTTAGCCTTTTGCACAATAACATTCTTCATCAATAATATTATACAAGCTGCGTAGAAGCTCAACCTGAACCCCTGACCCTCTCCTCCCTCAAACTCAGGGCTTTCTATTTAGTGTAATGAGGCATGTAAACCCACACCTGAACCACACAGACTCTACTCTGCACGGCCAAAAGACGACGAAAGCCCGACAACATGATTAACATTGGTTATGCAAACATAACACAAACCAGGCACAGGCTCTGATGGAAAAAAAAGAATAATAATAAAGGAGAGTATTTCAGGAGAGGACCAGGATCGTCCAGAGGCGTCATGGGATCGGGATGGGGCAGATAATGAGGAAGGAGGGCGGGGGTTCAGGGGGCAGGTGGTGAATAAAGACTAGTGGGGGGAGGGAGGGCATAATCCACCGCTGTGAGCCTCTCCCTTCTGAAAAGACCTGTCTGTTCCACTCCCAGTTTAAACAGAGATGGGAGAGATGAGCGGGGCGGGGAGCTGTGGGTCGAACAAGGGGATCATGACGGGAAGAGAAAGTTGGTATTTTAGTGACGAGCACAACCCCTCACAGCTCATAGCGCGCTTGTAAAAAGACTTAATTGAAACTGAAAACAGGCTTTTGTGCAGAGGCCTTCCTCATTATTAGTACATTCGGTACACATTTGCTTGGTGATAGTTATGCGGTATCTTCTGTCAGGTTCGGTGCACAGTTCAGCCTGAAAAACTGAGGCAGGTACAAAACACATCAGATTAATTTACATGCTCCAAATTATAGGTTAGAGTACTAAAGCCAAGCTTACCCCAGAACTGTGGGGGGGTGGAAACAAAACACAGACTGAAATTCATTGTCAAACAGTTGAGTAAAAAAAGCCCACAAAAACATTGTGCGCGACACTGCCAGCAGTATCAATACAGCCTGAGAAAATAGAGGAACTGAAGGACGCTTATTTATGGCTTTGGTGTAATGAGGTGGGAGTGAATAATGGTGCTTTGTTGTGAGTTACACTCAAATGGAAGTATATAAAAAAGGAAAAAGTGTTTGCATACAATATAACTTTTGCAGAATTGTAGGCACAAGGCTGTATTGAAATACGTTTAATTTAATGACAAACAGTCTCGTTAAAGGTGGGAATAATAATAATAATCGAGTGGAGTGCAGTGAGAAAGATTGGAAGGGCTGTTGGTATATTTAGAGATTGTAAATAATTCACAAACTAGGAACACTATGTGATTAAAGCATGTGTGGAATAGACGATAAAAACATATTTTTGGTCTCAAACAAACTGCAAATGTTTGTCAAACTGCCTCAGAGTTTATCTGATCGGCAGTGGTGGACTAATGGAAAAAAAAAAACACTTAATGCAGCAGTCAGTCAATGATACCTGACTGGCTCCAGCTAGTTGGAAAAAAAGACAGAAATCCACACTAAAAACACAAGACACCAAATGTGGAGTTGAGGAGAGATGAAGGCACTCAAAGCAATAGCTGAGAGTCTTCCTCCACCAGATGGCGGTGGAGGACAGTCTCAAACAGCAACAGAGGGCGGCCGCTCCTCCATGTTGACTCAAACTCGTCCAACAGCACCGAGGCCGTAAGGCACAGATGTGAAAACTGAGATTGTCGAAGAATACATGCATGTGTGTAGTACCAACGTCAGCAATACGTAGAACAAGACTTGTCGTCTTGCGAGTATCAAGTAGGTGAGGAATATAGAAAAAGTACTTGCACTTCTTAGTGTTTGTGGATACAGCTGAACATTACGGATGTCTTTCTCTCCTGATGTTGCTTCGTCAGTCCCGGTGATGGAGGTGTAGTGTAGAAAGTGCACAGGTGCATAGAGAATGAATGGATATGGTGAATGCTCACATTACGGTGCCATTTTTTGACTGAACATCCCTCTTTTGTTTAAAAAAAAAAAAAAAATTCAAAAAAGAAAAAAAAATATTGACAGAATCTGACTTAATAAAAAAAAATAAAAAAGGCCCTTTACTCAAATAACTCCTCGTTACAAATTAGGTCCCTGCCTTCGTTTACCTTTTAATTACAATAAAGATTAGATCATTTTCGGTTATTGAGAGTTGATAATCCACTACCATCCCCCATTTTATCCTCTCCATCTTGCCGTTTCCTGTTTTTTTTTTTTAGTGTTGCAGAGGTACCATCACTTCAACGTAGTTGTTGGGGAAGTATCCCGTTTTGCCACGAATGGCTCCCTCGAACCAGTTCTCGTCAATTTGATTGACCAAGGTGATGATGTCGCCCTCGCGGAAGCCCAGCTCTCCTTCGTTCTCTGGCTCAAAGTCATACAGAGCTTTACAGCACGGCTCGGCTGCAGGAGGAGACACAAAAGAGAGAGATGCAAGAAGGGAGAAAGAAGAAATAGTGTCATAATGTGAATATATATATTTTTACTTTAGTATATCCTGTGTCACCAGTAGTTTTTCCAATAGGACCATACAACCGAAGATGTCCACATGTTAGTCATCAGTAAGTGGTGAGGAAGAATCCTCCTGAAGCTCAAGATCACGTGACAAACGTTGCTAAAAAAGTTGTAGGCCAAAACATACATTTTTTCCTGTTTGAGGAGGTGAAGGATCTTAGATTCACACCGACTATATCTATAAAATAAACCATCTGGCATGAGGGGATTTTTCTTGAGGTTCAGGAGTATCATCCGTTAGTGAACAGACATACAGATACATACAAATCAGCAAAACCATGACGGTGGGTAATAAATGTCGGTTTAAATTTTAGAATAGGTTTCCAATCCGATAGTCATTGGTTTAAAAAAACAAACACACACACACACGGTTTGCTGAAAAATATATATCTAACGAGCCGTGTCTTGTTCTGGACACAGTGGACCCGAAAAATACCTTTTAACAATGTTAGTCAACTACTTTACCATCACACCACCATGCAGCTCTCTGCCACACGGATGTGCACCAGTGTAAGTGAAAGCAGTGAAACTTTCTAGTTTCTGTGTAAGTGACACGTTATCTTCATCTGTCTCACTCACACGGTCGACTCTTGATGGAGGCTCTTTGGAAGGACGGACCTGGATATTGTGCAGAGGCTGGTTTATATCGCAAAATGAAAGACACATTAGTCTTAAGAATGAGATTGACTTGCACAAAATCGTACACTACATATATAAGAAGTGGACGTAGGCATTGTGACGTCCGGCGGTGGTTTGTGAGGAGCCGTTTTGAAGCCTCAAATTTGTCAATTTGGCCGTCGCCATCTTGGATTACGGCTGTCGCCATCTTGGCTTTTTTGCAACCAATAAATGGAAGTGACCATATTTGGATGGTGGAGGAGTGGCATAAAGAGACTGTGTATACATCACTGGGATGGTAAATCTTGTCAAAAACACGGTAAAGCATACTCCTTCCATTTGACTCTAAATTGGGACATTATTGACTAAATTAACATAATTTTGTGTTATAGAGTTGAAACTAGCAATTGAGACCATAAACTCATGTTTACTAAGGGTAAGAAGTGAGAAGGAGGTTCATTTTCCGATAGACTTCTTTCCAATCAGACTTGTTTTTGCAACAGAGTCCCCTCTGCTGGTCAGTGGAGAGAATGCAAGTTTAAGACAATTAAGACAATTAAGACATCGCGTTGGTTTGCTGCCTGAACAATATCTACAAAAGTAAGTTTACCAGAAGAGTAAGTCGAAGGGGTTGTTGCAGCGGCGGAGTATCCTCCATTAGAGTTTTCGACGTCTCCGTAGTCATAGACTGGTTTGGGTCTGGGTGTGTATTCACGTCTTGGACGAGACTGAGCTTCATTCACCCTGCACACAATCAGAATAAAGGAAAAGACATCTATGAGCTCACAACGTGGGGGGGATGCACAAATACAAATACAGGCCGGTTAAAACAATGATGATTCATTTTCTTGTGGGCAATAATCCAATTACTACCACTTCAAATCAGTGTTAAAAATAAAAAAACAACATTTTCAATTCATTAAAAAGTTGGTGCCTGCAAAACCAATAATAATAAACTATATCTATATTGTTGAGTAAAAGAATAGAAATAAGTGATTTGTACTGAAAATGTATGCTAATCGTCCACATTTTTACTTATTGTGCAATACTTTTATACACACTTACCGATATTTATTTTATTTTTCATTCAATCTGTATATTTAATATTCTTCTTGCGGTTTATTTTTCTAAATTTCATTTTATTGCTGTTGTACTGTCTATTCATATTACTTGATCTTATCTTTAATTACTGTGAGCAGTGCTGCTGTAATCCTGTTATTTCCCCACCGAGGGACTAATAAAGGATTATCTTATTTTATCTAAAAGAGTCATGGCACTGACCTTTCTCTCAGCTTGACAGAAAGGTCCGCCAGGATCTCCGAAGCCTGTTTGTGGTACTGCAGAAGAGACTCCACAAAAGAAGACAGCTGACTCACCTGCTCCACCTGTACATGCACAACAGAAACTATTTTAGGATGAGACCAAACTCTGGCTGTAATCCCGCAGAGTTTTAATCGTTTTGCATTCCAGTCTCACATCATTTCATCATGATGTGATCCTCACTCGAATACCTCATGATGGCAGGTGTGAAACCGGTGAATACAAAGCAAACGGGTCTGACGAGCTCACACTACTGCAAGTCATCATGGGAAAAAAAAAACATGTCACCTGACACATTCGGTCATTAGGGAAGTAACATGTATTTCTCCCCTCTGTTTCGAGTTTGTCGACTAAAAACTAACATTCACAGCACCTTAGCACTTCTGCCTCGTGTTAATTCTACTACGCTATCAAACAACTCATTAAGGAAACGCTGCATTTCCAATGATTGAATCACTTGGCTCATTTATCAATTTAAAAAAAAAAAACGTTTTCTGAATTTGGACAAGTTAAAATCACTTTTCCTACTTTATTGCCAACAGGATTAGTTAAAAAAACAAAGACACTAGACAAACCTGTAGTGAAAATAAGAATTATTGTAGTTTTTACAGTGTTGTGAAAACAAATACAGTAGGTTATAATGTTCCATTTGCAATGCACAGTGTGTATTAGTGTACAGGTTACTCACATCTGTTTCCAGCAGGTTGTACATGGAGCCCTCGGCCATCTCTTTCGACTCGTGGAACTTCTCCAAGGCTTGCCTGATCTCTTCATCTTGGATTTTACCTTGACGTTTCTTTTTATAATCGTAGTCGAGCCGACGGCCCTCCAGCTTCTTCAGGTGGTGCTGAAGGGGTGAAAGAGTTGGAAATTGGAAAGTTGGGGTCGTTTAAAGATTATGCAGCAGGACAGTAAACTTATTTCATACTATTGCAGTTAACTGCGGAGCTCGTTAGTTATAAATAACTACTTCTTTCATTCTACCTGAATGTCTTTAATATCCTTATCGGCGACAGCCTGCAGTGGGTCAATAAAGTTCTGCTTCACATCAATATCCAGAGAGTCCTTGACCTCAGACATCCTTTTCATCGTCTCTCCAATGTCTGTCAGAGCCCCACCTGCAGTACACACATGCAAAATGACAACATTATGTGTAATGTGTGGGACATTGTGAGTACTAATAATCATTGGTTCCACAATAAGTAGATGCGTGGACCCCCCCCCCAAGAACAAACATATACCATAACCATAACATTCACCCTTTAGCTCATCCTCAAAATACTTCTTACCAAAGTTGGTCTCCTCGCCCATATCCCGTCCATACTTCGTCATGCACTCCCCCAGAAGGCCCTCAGGCTGGGGGTAGCCAGGACTATTGACCTGCCCGCGCATTTTGGACACCGTGTTGAGCATGGAAAGCTTAGCTCTTGTTGCCGGGTTGGGCTGGAGGTACTCTGAGGTTTTATTGAGGACTTCCACCACAGCTTTGCTGGTAATATCTGCTCTCTGGTGGTACAGGTTAGAGAGAGAGAGACGACAAATGATGCGCGTGTACAACTTCATCATTTAACTTTCAGTAAAACACAAGAACATATTGTTAATATTCATGTTTAGTACAGATATATTACCCTTTCAAGGTCCCTGAAGTCTTCATCCAGTTTGGTTCCCTCTGCACCTCCAACCTTCTCACTCACCATCTGTGAACACAGAGCAATTACAGTAATAAAGCCGACTGTATGGATGAATACGCCACAGGTAGGAAACTTCAATTGGGTAAGAACCAATTGTTAAAGGGGCTTTAACCAGTGGCTAGTCCTTCACAGCCACCGTGCTGTCTGTTTCCAAATTGAAATGGATATTTAACAATTTCCACCATTCATTTTTTTTATTTCCAGGCCCTGTTAACACAATTCTCAGATTCCAAGACATACCCATGTTTTCCATCAGTGGAGGAACCTCAAGTCTGCACGAAGGAAGGAATGCTGAAAACTGGACTTTCCTCTCTACTGAGAGACTTCGTTCCATTATGAGTTCTGCTCAGAGTTTTCCTTTTTCTTTCTATCAGGTCAGCACACACACACACACACACACACACACACACACACACACACACACACACACACACACACACACACACTTCAGTTTCCTACACTACAACCACATCCATGGATACTTTTACTAAACATACACACGCGCTCGCTTACTTCATCCTGCTCTTAATTCATATCCTGACTCACACATGGCACATACATCCTCCATTACTCATCCAGAGCTACACACTTTAAAACCCAGTGCAGTTGGCTGGCAGGCCGAACAGAGGCTCATTGTTAGTGCGTTTTCTTATTTGGTTCAAACCGGTGCAGCTGTCAGAACCACACTGCAGATAAAACTCTATGACCAGATGGATCAATAAACATCTACTATGTAATGTACAGGTTTGGTAAAGTCATTTTGTATGAAAGTCATTGGCTGGGAAAATACAGGAAGCACTGATTGCCAAATGTTTCCCAATTATTTAGTATAATAAACAACATTTTAATTGCAATAATAAAACCAAGTATATGAAAAATGTACCAATGTATCAGAAGTTGTAGATGTGTCAAACACAAACACACTTTAAGCGGCCGATCAGGCTTCATTGCAGCACACGCCTTCTGTCCTACATGACTAATAAACCTGCCCATCTTGGTCTCACTTGAGTATGTCGCCTATCTGGAAATACTTGTCTTATTGCTAGTTACATGACATGACATTATTTTAAGTACTTAGATTTGATAAAAGCGAAACCTAAATATGGAAAATAAATACTTGTTTCAAAAAGATACGGTCATCAGAGCATTTGTAGAAAGTACACGTTTGTCTTGTTTGTCAATAATAAAAGCAAGATACATGATATAATGCGGAATAAAATGAAAGAGCAAGTGTACGGTGCACAATGTCAACTATATACTGTGTGTTTGCTGAGCAACTTCAGTTCAATCATTGATTGAATAAAGCCTATTTTTATGACGGCATGACGTGGAGCTTATTAGGTAACTAACTTACAGAACTGATTATACTCCTCCACTCGGTTTTAGTTATTTTAATAAGCTGAAGGGCTTGTTGACCAGGCCTGTACTCAATTTCAGTTTATATGTTCCCAGCTATAGTCTACGTCCAAATAGCAAAGGATTTTTGCAATGGGAGTTGGCCAGCACCACTGTACTGAGGTGTTATCAATCCAACAAGCACGGCTTACGATTTGCAAAAGCTTTCTGTGCACTTACCCCTTGTTTGTTACTGTATTGTCAATTTGAGGACCTAATCTGCGGGAGAAGCTTGTTTGGGCAGAGTCGTCACATAACTTGGATTCCAACACACACACACTTACTTAGAAGGGAAGCATGTCTTGCATGTCACAAAATGGTATGCCAAAGCAAGGACCTGTTGCAAGGTCGTTGTCATCTAAATACAGGCCAACACCGGTTTTGCAGCCCATGTCTTGTTGATACTTTAGGTTCATGGGGGTGAGATTTATAGTCGTCTCAAGAGCTAACAGATATATTTCTTTCAGAGAGGAATGAATTGAAAAAGCACACGACAACCTGACGATTACTGTGAATGTCTGTTCACAATTTCAACACTTCCATTAGAGTAAATATGTGACTTTCTTCTCTAAGCGTCCATATCCATCTGGCTTCAGCGGTGAATTGTAATTTCATATTCATGCTACATCAAAGGAAACAGTGTCACCGAAGATATAAACATGAGCTTGGAACTAATAGTGTATTTGAGAGTTAACAATATCAGTCTGTGAGATATTGCAGATTTAAATATGTTGGAGCTTGTTTACATAAATATATCTGGACTCTCTGTGTCCTGATATAATCTATGGCTCAGCTCTATTATTGGAAACATAGGAGACACTTCCAGCTGAGAGGTGACAGCAAACACGAGTTTTGAACGATAGTACCCCAACACGTTGGCCAATGTGTCGTGAGACAAGTGTTTTGAAAACATTGTGTAATCCAGCAAATACCACATACACGAGATGGTCTACTCGCTGTCTAACGTCCACAACAAAACACGACGATAGCAACCAACCAACCAGAGATTAGTTATCTCAATGCGATAGTGTCACAAAGAGGCAAACTTGGATTCAAAAGTCAATTTATGGATACATGAGGAATACAACGTAACGCTGCGTAAATTGTTCGACAAAAACTTTTCAGGAAAAGTAACACAACACTAACGTTAGCCTAACCTACAGTGGATAAACTTAATTTACCCCACTAATTAAAGTGCTTCAATGCAGCGATGAAACTCCTAACTATGGAAGCTAACAAAAAGTTAGCATGAGTCAGTTCACCATCTCTCTTGATTAGTTAACGTGAAGCTAACGTTACGGGTCCATGTTGACGTTGCCTGTGAGCCGCAACACGTCTGACAGTTACTTCAGACTTCAACAACACTACAGCTAACGCTAGATGTGCACTTTTCAACAAGTTAAAGCGTGTATAAACTGGCAACTAACGTCAACACAGTGTGTTAACCAGCTACGGTTAGCTTCAAGCTAGCGCGAACCAGCAATAAAAAGTACACAGTTAGCCTGAGCTAACGCTGTCGGCTAACGTTCGCGTCTGTTTTTTAAATCGCGCTTTTTTTACCTGACTGGCTTTGTAGAATTGTTTCTTGAATCCTGCCACGGACATCTTGCACCGTTAGTCTTGCCACCTGGGACCTCAAACTGGGGGGGAAATTGCGTTGTTTTTTTTTAAACAGTTGCTTGTTAGTTTAGAAGTGTACAGCACAAGCAGCAGCCGCGCAGCAAGTCGCCCAACGTTGCACTGTGGACGTGAAACTTGCGAAGCAACTACACGTTGTGGCCGCAACTTCATGTGTGGGAGGCCCCGTCCGAGCGGACTGAAAGTGGGTCAGGAAACACAACACGTCCACGTTGACTTCATAGTTTACTGTATATTGCTGCTGTATACTTTTGGTTAGATAAACCAATAGTACATCTATTGAATTACTGTCTATTTTATCAGGTTGTTCGTATGAATAACTCCATCCACTAAGGAAGTAAGACTTTGAGAGGTTGAAAGCTCCATAAAAGCTCCATAAATTGCCATTTTTTATGGCAATTTATTATTTCCAAGGTGAAAGCTTGAAATTGCACGTTCAACTTTGAATGTTAAATGATGATATTGATTTCTGATATCAGAAAAAAGGCAGAACATCCTTAGATAGATTTGTGGATTCATAAAACACTGTTGTGATTCAACATTTAGTGGTGTTGTGTCGGTGCAGATACTTACTTTTGGTCAATTGAATAATGAACTTGTTGCACTACTAAGATAATGAAATGGAGGAAATAGAAAATGTTAGTCGAGGCCGTAGCCATTTGCAGTACATGCATATAATTAGAGTTGATTTCAGAGTCGGATTAGACCTCAAAAGTCAAAAATATGCAAAGACCCATCTTACATGAACGCCAAATTCAACTCAAATAAGACTCAATGCACCAAATCAAAAGGAAACAAAACATTTATTACATTCTTAAAACCACATATAATGTATCCAATGGACAACAATATATATAGAGCTGTGTAACTCAGTTACTCTTGGACAAGTAATATACCTCTTGTACATTTTGTCATACAGGGAAAGAGAAGGGAGACAAACTATTATTTTTTGTTTGTACCTAGTCTTTCTTCAATTAAAAAAAAATAGATCACTGACTTTACGAGACGAAAGTGGAGACACAAATAAAAAGGTGGATAAAAGACCGACAAATAAATGAAAACCACAGCAAAAATAAACATTAAACTCTTATAATCAATTCATCTTTAATGCTAACTGATTATTTTTTATCCAATTCCTATGTCTTGAAAATGTGATTTTTTATAATATTAGATGGGACAAATGGGGAAGGGCGTTGACACTTTCTGAGTGACATTCACAAAAATAGAACTCACGTCCACAGTGATTATCGTTACGGGTCTTATCTTAGGTGAAAAGGTGTGAGGAGCACGAGGCTAAAAGACGACACTGATAATAAAAAAGGGACAAAGAGACCACAGCCATCTCCCTGAGCGGTCCGCAGAAGCTCCTCAAACTCTGCTCAAGAACTTCACAGCACCCCGAGTGAGACATTATCATCATCTCAATGTAACCTTCAGAGTGTGTTATTTATGTACATGAAAAATGTAAACAGTTGTGGGTTGACCTTGTGTGTCGGCTATGGAATAAAAAACAAAAAAAACAATAATTGACTCTAAAGTCTTACTGGCATTGATGCTCGACTCAGGGGGGCAGCTGGGAGCTCTGTCTGTCCTTAGACTAGTGTCCAGTGAGGAAGAGGAAAAGTACAAGTGCTTGCTTTGGACAAGTGTTGGGAAAGGAGAGAGGAACAGCGAATATACAAAATAATACAGTTTTTTTTCAACCAGCAAGGAGGGTTTATGATACACATTATGGATCATCGTTGCTCCGGCCTTTCCCCAACGGAAACATTGTGAGTGACATTTACACTACACTGACTGACTGTGCTGGTTAGAAACAGGTGGTTGAGGCCCCGTGCATCCCATTTATTACATAGTCCACGACGTCATCTTGTGCCTCGCTTTCTCTTCTCCTCAGTGTCCGTGTGTCTCGTCTCTTTTGGCAGGGCGCCACAGCGCAGACTGAAAAAAGTCATTTGAATGCAACGTCTTTTCGCCCCCCTCTGCTGCGTCGCATCTGCAACGAGTGTCCATCCCGTCGCTCGCGTGATGGACTCCCCGACCCCAGCTGGGTTTTGCCGTCAGTGCAAGAGGGGATCGTTGCCTTTGAAACCTGAGAGAACTGCTCGGAGGGGAAGTCGTCCAGAAAACTAGTCGAGTTCAAATATCAGCTTTCCTGAAATATCCGTCTTTTCTCTACATCTTACTACGCACTTTTCTCACCCTCTCTCTCTCTCTCTCTCTCTCTCTCACACATACCGACTCTGTCCATATACTTATATAGTCATCTATTTACATTCTTATTTAAAATATTTGTTTATAAATGTGTATATAAATTAAAGATAATTTCATCTTCTCGTGTCTCTCTAAGTGGCATTTACAAGGAAAGGGGTGTGTGGGACTGAGGTTTCTCATTGCATTACAAGAGCCTACAAATAGGCAGCACCGAACACTGTCTAACTGTGTGTGAAACCGGTTTGAAGAGCTCGGCCTGAGCCGAGAGTCGTGTCATATCTGTGTGTTTCATATCAGAGAAAATGGCTCAATATATTGGTCCCGAAGTGATGGTCAGTACAACGATGTTGTGTGTGTGAATACGCAGGCGTACCGTACTGAGATGCGTTAATATAGAGAGAACTATCCACAGAGCTATATTAATAGTGAGACCTGTGGATCGACTCGATTTTGTTCTAATACTTTGTGTAAAACTCTGTCAGAGAGTGGCAGGTTTGTACATTCACTGTTGTTGGGTTCTGGCTTGTGCACCGGTGCTCATCGATGAGGTACATTCATGACGGGTTGGGTGATCCGCAGTGGATCTGATGTTAAACGAGTGTTGGAGCCTGTCTCGCGTCTCGTGGGCTGTTATTATTACGACGCCCAGCCGCTTGTTGTTGATGCTACAATATGCAGAGGACCTTGAGCTTGTGTGGTCTGTAGTGTAAGGTGCTTGGGCTGCTGGGAAGTGGAGGACTTCTTTGGGATCATGGGAGACGGAGTACTTAAAGTCCTGGATTGTCTCTCAACTGCTGGTAGTTGCGCTTCAACCTATCTATCCTTTTTCTCTGTCTCTCCTTTTTTTGCTTCCCTACTTCTTAATAATACACTCTCCATCTGTCTGTGTTTGTCTTTCCGTCTCTCTCTAGCTGTTGGTGGAGTTCGGCAGAGACATCTCGCTGCCAAACACTTCCCGGTACAGTGGTGGAAAACTGTAGGCGGTCTCTGGGTGCATCAAACGGAAAAACTCCAGTTTATCTACGTGGAGGTTGCAGATGGACTTCATCATGGGCAGCTTGGACACCAACTGCAAAGGAAGAAGGAATATGCAAGGTAAGTTCATGTCCATACTTCTTTATGTGTGTATTTTTGTAGTTTTTTTTTAGAAGGAGTTGTGACTGCTCGTCTTTACTTTGTCCAGTTTCTCATCTGACGCTCCGCTCTTGTGTAGACTGTGCTGCAGAGCCAGGTAGACCTTCTCCTGGAGACTTTTAATCTTTTGGCCTTCTGTTAGCCAGTGCCGATCTGCAGGAAAGAACATATTCCCCATTCACATGCAGTTGCGTTTCTCTTTAAATACACAGTATATCTGGTATACGGCTCTACGTACCATTCAATCAAGTGTAGCGCATTATTATTTACACATTACGCCAAAATTCAGCCTGACATATTTCATATGTTTGGAAACTCCATTAATATTTACAAGTGAGTTGTGTGAGTTCATTGTATGGCTACACAAGATTATCTGCTTTTAAAGAAGCATTAATTAAGAGATGATGACATGTATTAAGTGAAAAACGGGTGAAATAATCTGCAAAAACAAATTGAAAACCTACACGTGTAAGACTATTAAAAAAAAAAACACATCAATTGTGTTGAATGTGTATGTTGAGAATGAACTTGAATATCACTGCGGCCTTTATAAGGCAAAACAGCATTAAATAGTCGATTATAGACGACTCTGATTCGTATTATGTGCACATCCATGGAGGTATTGTATCGTACGTGAGAGCGAGAAAGAGATAAACGGAGGAAAACAATCACCTGGAGAGAGAAGAACAGCGGCGCTAAACAGAGCCATCTCTTCATCAGACAGCTGCAGACGGCAGAGTCCTTTCCCCAGGTCGAACACCGTACTGACCAGGTCATCACAGCCTGCATAAACACAGCAAATCAATACTTTAATTGTTAACAACAATAGCTTGAACACTCCTCAGCTCCAGCCAGAGTCATTTTTATCATTCAAAATAATGAATTAATACTTCAGTCGGTGCAGAGGCATTTTCTTCGGCATCGTTGATTATAGTGCGTGTGAAAAATGCTTTTTTAGTTGACATAAAGAGTGAGGAAACTAAGAGGTGTCACCCTGCACATCGTCTGAATCCTCGCTAGCGGACATAACTCCATCTCATCCTCACCGAGTGCCTTGAAGAGTTGAGCCAGGGCAAACTTTCCATTGAAGAAAATGCTGCTGTTGTTGACGTTGAACGCTCGGCACATGCGTATCAGCAGGACCTCGAGGCAGCCTGAAGCGTGGCCACGGGTAGGAGACGTGGATAAAGAAGACGCAGATTGGTGCACGGCATACGCGAGGACATTTCTGAACCAGTTCAAAGTCAACAGGGTAACAGGGAAGATCCCCAAAGGAACTCTCTTGTCGTACACTGACCTGCTTTCAGCAATATAATCTGGTCATTCTGGCACAGGTCCATGAAGCCAGCGATGCGTTTGGCAAACTCCACCACATACTGAATGGCGTTGGTGATGTGGTGCGCACACTGCTGCCACATCCACTCTGCCGACTGGAAAAAAAGTCACACAAAAAAAGATGTGAGATTCACAAGAAATATCATCTTAGTAGTTGTGCAACATCAGATCAGACTGATAGTAAACAAATAAAACATTCGACTCAAACAATATGTCAGCAAAGTGAGCTCATCATGTGATTTAAATATACACATTTTAGATGTAATATTGCATTTTGAACACTGTTAAAATGATCCATAGTAGGCCGAGACGGAGAGGTTTTAAACTACACACGGAATTCATCCCGTACCTTGTTTTGAAACGCACGCGTCTCCTCAGGTGTGTATTGCGCCCAGGTGAACCTCTTCATGTCCTCAGCGCTGTACTGACACGTCTCCAAGTGAGACTTCAGAATACTCTGTGTTATGCGCTCTGTGGAAACACACACACACACACACACACACACACACACACACACACACAGAGATAAGCACCGGTGTTGTCTCACTCCAGTTGTTTGTGGCGGCGGCAGCTTGAATAACTGGATGCTGAGCGCCACTCAGGCTCCTGACAAGATGGAGTGATAACGGCTCATCTACTCGCGTTATCGCTGCGGCTGTTAGGATCTCCTGCACTTACAACGCCCACCAGTCAGAGTATGCACTCATTGCTTCCTTTAAAAGTCCTCAGAGCCCTGTTCCAAGCCTCCTTCAGGTTGCTGTAACCAGTAACCTGTCTTAAGGCCTTTCGAGAGGCTTCTGTAAAAATATCTTTGCATCCTTACCTTTATAAATACCACTCGACTATGCTTCCTTTATCCGTCCCCGTTTTTAATATTATGCATCTTTATGCCTTTTTCATATTGCTTGTTTTGACCATAACATCTTGTCCTTGTCCTGTTTTATCTGCCATGACTCTGGTTCTTCTTTCATAGCTAGTCTGTTTATAAGAGACATCCTTGAGCTTCATCTTATCTCTTTATTGAATCAACACTGTTTTTTATTAGATCTGCTGTTATTGCATTTAGTCTCATTTCATTCATGATTTGCTGTATATTCTAAAATTAAAAAAAATAAATGACCACAACATTAAATTAAATTATAGATCGAACTGAGCAACATGCTCATGCCATTTGTTTGTGTGCAAACTTGACTTTTATTTCTCTTGTTTTATTAATTAGGATAGATTTGCTTTGGCTTGCCATTTTAAAGCAAATTAATGCTACTAAAGGTCAAAACTTATGGCAAATGCTTCACAAGGAAAATAATAATGCTGCCTGAAGTGTTAAGTCTGTGTCAAGAGGCAATTTCCATAAAAACAGGAGCAATAGGACAAAATATGAAAAGGGAACCTCAGAAATAAATGCCTATCTCTTACAATTTTGTATTATTATAATATAAATCTCAACTGAAGGCCTGTTTACTCTTCATGTAGCTACATACAAACATCGACCAGCCTTTGTGAGCTTTAGGTACACTCATGGTAACGTGGAATAAAAGCAGAAAAGCAGAAACGATCTGTTAATTATCCTGGTCGGTGCTCACCGAGGTCTGTCACTGAGCAGTCGTCGGGCAGATGTTCCAGCAGTGCGTGTGTGCGTTGCAGCAGCGGATGCGTGAGCGAGTGCGTATGCAAGAGGTGGATCCCGGCGGTGTCCGACCCGTCGAGCGTCGTCTGCTGCGGGGAGTTCTGATTGGACGAGGAGGACGAGGAGGAAGACGCGGGAGAAGAGTTGGAGGTGTTCCCCGTGCTGGCTCTGCCGCCCAGCAGCTCCACGCCGCAGAACTTGCCGGACTCCTCGGGGGTCAGCGGCAGGTCGAACAGGTCGGGCAGCGCTGCGATGTCGTCCAGGTCGCTGAGGGTGGAGCTGGAGCCCCCGCTGCTGTAGGACCGGCTCAGACCCTCTTCCCTGTCCTCCGGGCCGCCGCCGCCGCCGCCGCCGCCACCGCCGCCACCGCCGCCGCCGCCGCAGACACCCAAGTCCTCCTTGGGCGTGGACAGAGCCGTGGAGCCGCCGCCCGCGGAGGACAGACACTCCTGGGACTTTTGGTGCTTTTGCACTTCGGCGTAGAGGCTGTCGCGCTGCTTCTTGGACATCCGACCAAATTTGACCGCTGCAGAGAGGGAACACATAGAAATGAACAAAATGAATATACATGCAGAAAAATCAGGCTGAGCTAAGGTCAAGGGTCAAAAAGACAACAAAAAAATTCATAGACATCTTATAATGCATCTACCTGGATAATATAAAAACACATTTTATTCTCTTTTTTAAACTTTAGCACAGAGACTTTGCAAGTTTCCTTTTGCCAAACATCATACAGTTCTGTTTTCTCAGGCTGTCACTTTAATCTAATCGTAAGCTATTTCTGGCTCACATATTTCTTCCACCTCATCCTTAATATTGTATGTTCCAGTCCCTTAAATCCTATGAGCCCTGATGACAGCTCATCCCTCTGCACACTGTATTTGTTTTTCTCTCTGCAAACTATACAAAAAAAAGCACCGAGAGTCTGGCGTCACCTTTAAATTAAAGGAACACGCATACTGGGGATTTGCCAGGTAAACACATACTTAATTAAGTGTAAAAAGAAAGAGGCTGCAGTGCGTCTTCTTGTGTGTGTTTACCATCTCTGCTCATGCCCAAAGCCAGACACTTCTGCAGGCGGCAGTGCTGACAGCGGTTACGGTTAGTTCGGTCGATCAGGCAGTTCCTCTGGCGGGAACACGAGTACATAGCGTTGTTCTGCTGGCTGCGGCGGAAGAAACCCTGCACAAACACACACACACACACACACATACCATCGCGGTAAATGACCAGCACGTGAGAGGTGGAACAGGTCGGGCGAGGTTAAGTTTGGTTCAGACCGGTTCAGCCGCTGTGTTTCCTCCTCACCTTGCAGCCTTCGCAGGTGATGACTCCGTAGTGGATTCCTGAGGACTTGTCCCCGCAGATCTTACAGGGGATGACCTCGATCTGAGCTTCAGGACCAAAGACAACATCACAAGAGGTTTAGATCTACATGCAAAGTGAGCTGGAGATTCAACAAGCAGTTCATGTTTGATGGTGAAGTGCAGAAAGATAGATACAACACCACTGAGACGCTTTCCAAAACAGTTCATGTCTAAACGATAATACAACGCTGGGTAACGTGATCTATTAATTCAAATTCACTCTTTCATAGATAGCCCATATTTCACTTCGAGCACCCGACTTCATTCAATATTCTGTTGATGTTTTCTTTGACATCTGACTCGAGTTTCTCAAGAGGATTATTCGCAGACTTCTGTAATCTACAACTGTTCTTATCAAGATAAATAATGATTTATTAATAACTGCTGATTGTGGTGTTTGTTTTCTTCTCATCTTGGTTTAAGGGAAGTTTACAACTGGTTAAACTTAAAGTTTAGTTTGTGTTGTATTTAAAAAGGCCAGCAGTTCACTTATGAGTTGATGTTAGTGTTTCACTCAAGTAACCACAACTTTCTGTCATTTAAGTTGGGTTAGCTTACTTCTTTTATTAAGATAATAAGTTTTACAGTGCACCTATATCCTTTCCTCCCTTTTCTAGTAGCCTATGAGTTTCAGAACTATGTCTTTGAAATGTTTATCTAATGCTAGCAAAAATCATTTGGAGACATTTAAGATTGTTTTATAAAAATGTGAATAATCATTTTCATCATTCAGGAAATCATGAACACATTTCAGAAACTAAAACAAAACCTGTACTTTGCACCTTTACACAGTGTGTAACGAGTCCACACAGGCACATATTCTGTATTTCTGCAACTCCCCGGCAGACAAAGTGACCAACAAAACGCACACGCAGTTAAGATAACTCGCGATGGACTTTGTTTGACTGCACCCTTCATGTCCACACAGTACACAAACAGATAGGGAATCACATGACACCTGCACACGTACACAAAGACGCCTTGCTTATTGACCGAGGGGAAAAAAACAGCAGCAGCAGCTTCATCTGGAGATGCTTGTTGCTCAACTCTTGTTTACAATCTTAGACTGATTTTTTTTTAAACATCAAATTTGTACCACTTGTGAGAATGATGTCTGAAAACCCAAAGAGGTTGATATGATAGACGGAGCATCATTGCACTCTTAAGTACTGGAAAACACTACTTTTCATTTCTTTTTCCCCTTTTCAAAGACACAGTCGGCTGTTTCTGCTCTCAAACTGTTGACTAAAATACTCCAAGTGATCCGAGCAGCTGCAGGCAAGCGATGGAAAAATATCTCCCTTCCTCTCTTTCTCTCCGGTTCCCCTCCGCCCCTCCCTCCTCTCGCGATTATATAACTCTGGTCTGTGAGCGTTCCTCACAATACTCGTTACTCGCAATACTCAGCAGGCTCACTCTGCTGGCGACGCTGACACCGCGCCCCCTCCGCAGACTCCCTCCGCTCCGCCGGCCGAGCGGCCTCCTCGGCCTCCTCGCCATTGGCCGAGTCGTCTGTCGCTCGGGTCTGTCGGCCCATGTGGACACATGCTGTCCCACTGACACACTTTCCCACTGCAGGGTGGAGGGGGGGGGGGGGGTCCGACTCCCTGCAGACTGGTTTTAAGGTGGAGCTGAACAATGTGCTCAGACTCTCTCCCATTAAAACATGTCCCCGGAGGCTCGTAGATTCAAACCAGAGAGCGGTTGCGAAACAATCAAATTAACCGAGCATGGCATTGATATTGAGCCGTGACAAACAGCACTTAACAGTTCAGGCGAATACCAAACACAGATCTGCACTCATATCCCCCTCAGGACTGTTTCTATAGGCAATCTGCTGTTTAATTAATGAGAAATCACGTTGGATTTGACTGTAAGAGCTCGTGTTATACCTGGCAACAGTCCGCTCAAAGCAGACTGCGCTTCAATGTCGGCTCTTCGACCCTCTGCCCTCTCCCGAGTCTTTGACATTGAGTCTCTTCTTCAACCCGATCTATTCTCGTCCTGCGCAGAGAGCCAGCGTTGTACAGATGCCCAGCCGCCCACCACTTCAACCACACACATATGCATGCAGATATCCAGGCACAACCCTCAGACGGTAACGTATTTCTGTCCTTTTACGTTCCTTTATTTACAGCGATCATCTTGTTACGACCCGGTAGATGAAAATGTACGACGCAGCTAAAGCAATTACCGACATATGATGATCCAATAAGAACAGAGAAGCAATGGCCACGTCTTGAAGACTTGGAGCGCCAACAGAGAAGCAAACTAGGACAATTATTTGAATAATCTCCATTATTTCCACTCTGTAAAAACTTCAGCAAGTAGTTTAAAATGACCAAAACATTGGATTAACTGCCAAAAAGAAGAAAAAAGTATTGAATTTACTGAAGAAAACTAGCATTTATGCACAGTTGAGAAACTGGAACGTGTGCATTTTCTGTCTATTGACTAAACGATTAGTTGAATAATCATTGAATAGCTACAACATACACTGTCGTTATGAGACAAACACCCAGAGGTAATGAGCTTACTCACATATGTTATACATGTAGGTGTCTAACAATGCTGATAGAGACACAGGAGCAGTAGCAGTACACTAATGTTAAATCAACATTTCGCATTAACCCTGAATATCACTGTTGACCTGCGATAAAAAATAAAAAAACAGTCTCAGGCGTCCGACCTTTCGCTCTCCAGAGCGCGGCTGCATTCCAAGAAGATAAATGCCAAACCTGCTTTTCTGCTAACATGAGGGATGAGAGCTGCATGCAGCTCTTTACTCTTCTCTCTCAATACTGCCGCGAAGTGAAACGACACAAACGGGAAAACAAAGGACGGTGTTTGAGTATGCAGAGTGTTTGAGCGGCAGGAGGAAAACCCAAGACTTACAAAAACTAAATAAATAAACGTCGCTTAACTGTAAGCGTCTGTTCCCAGAATGCTTTGGCTCTGGTGTGTTTACCAGCCAGCGAAGTGTGTAACTGTGTTATCTCTACAAAAGGTTCAATTCAGTAGAGGTGGGGGAGCGAGGGGCCGAGACAAATCACTGACGTTTTGCTTCCAACTGCTCACTTCTTGGTCTCTAATGTGAAACAAGCAGTCAGTGATCCTCCAGCAGCCCCCCCACATACATGTTGACCCTTCACAAGTTCACCGCCACTATGTGCACGCATCACTTCCCCGTCTTCTAACCGTATAGCGAGTCAGTGAAGGTTTGCTTATGATGCGAGTCGCGATGCCCTGCAGCCTCCAGCTAAATGCCCTCGCACATCAAGTGCGAGGCTCAATCACATTCTCCTCAGTCCTTTTCATTAGCTGCGCATAAGAATAACTGACAGCGCGAGAGGAGGCGCTCAATAGGAGGCGAGGGGGCCCCCGCGCTCGGCTTGGATACGTATCAGCAACGCTGAAGCGCTTGTTGTGTCATGCCTCACGGTTGGGTGTCGTGCAGCACGGAGCTGCATTACAACAATCCACTGGGGTTGTTGCCTTTTCATCTTGTGAAGTGATGTTAAGAGGACGGGAACGCTTTCCTGATTATTCCATCTCGAGGTGTTTACAAAGCCTCGAAGCCGGAGGAGACGAGCAAATAAATTCTCGGATGTGATGAAACCAACAAAAAAGAAAAAACACTTTGATTTCACACCCTCAGCTTGAATCTATGAAGTGTCTCATTGATTATGCTTGACACGTTGTAGCACGCAGCTAACTCACACATTATTTAATCTGACCCCTCTCAGGATGATACAACTTGGAAAGTAAAACTAATGAGACTTCACTCACACACTTATTTATTTATTTATTTATTTATTTATATATATATATGTACACATTCTGACTGTCTGGCTGCTCTCCTGTATTCAAATCAAGGAGCTCTGTTTTCAAAGATGCAAATGCCAGTGGAGGCCATGCCAAAGCACAAAGAGAGGGGATTTGAGCTGAGCTAATAGGTTCATAGGCCTCTTGTACCGGGTGTCACTGTGTGTATGATCTTTCACTGTGTCTTTATGTAATAAAGATACTTCACACTGCTGTGCAGCACAATGAGCTACAGGAAGTGTCCAGACGTCAAGACAGGCCTCGACAAGTCTGTCAGCATGCCAAATCTGTTGGAGTGACTCAATAATTTAGACCAATGTTGACTGTAACGCATGTGTGTGTGTGTGTGTGTGTGTGTGTGTGTGTGTGTGTGTGTGTGTGTGTGTGTGTGTGTGTGTGTCAAACTGGGACAAAAACCGCTGACTTGCTTTCCTATGAGGAAACGACTTTTTCAGCGCACCGAGCTAAGAAATAGCCGTGGCTTGTTTACATTTGGATATCCTGCCAGAAATGGAGCCTCCCTCCACCAGAGGCCCCCTCTGCTTCCTCCGCCCTCCCTCCCTCCCTCACAGAAAATCCATCTCTTTCCTCCCCTGTCAAAAACAAAACAAAACTCTGTGCAGCTAATCTCTTGTCTTGCTAAAAAAAAGTGTAAAGGAAAGACTGGATTTTTAACACAACACAAGACAACACTATGATCTTTACTGGTGCATGAAGCTTGTTGTGATGAGACTCTCGTCTGTGGACTATAAAATAAACTAGATTACTCATTTGGGGCCTATTTTGAATTTCTATATTTTATAATAGGGCTATTTCTACTCAATTACATGTGGATGTTCTTTATAATGAATCAACGGGAGACACACGTCCTAGTTAATTACAATTATCTGCTGCCCTCTGGTCAAGTTCATGTGACACACTGAAGGCCGCCCGTCAGTGCGCGCCAGTGGCCGCGCATGGCGCTGCGCGGCTGCGGCGCTTCCCACAGCGTCTCCTCCTCCCTCCGCTGCGTTTGCTGTATGATGTCGGGTGACATAACTAGGTCAGTGGAACAGCCAGATCCCTCTCTCCCTCTGTGCACTCATACAGTAGGCCATTCTGGCACCGCCACCACACAACAATCACACAACTGCACCAACACAGATTCCTCTTTTGAAAAAAGTCAACGCTAAAAGAAGAAGAAGAAGAAGAAAAGTTGAGGAACAGTTTTTTCTTCCTCCAAAAAACACGAAATAAGAAGGTTGAATATCAAAATGGCGTTACTCATACAGTTACTATTTGGTTGTTTAATTCACCGGATCTGAAACCCGATGACCTCGCGTCACAGCTCGATTACATAATTGCAGTTTGGGTTAACAACAACCTCCTCGCATGCCCCGCCCTCCCGCTATTGCGTAACCCTAACATGGATCCCCTGGCAACATTTATAGATGCCCTCCCCAGATGAGATATGATACGTTTGGCAACGCCAAACGCACAATTACGCATGTGTGTCTTGGATTGATTTCACAATCAACAGACATGAGAGACGACATAACAAAAACTATCTCCTTCAATACATTATCATGCGTGCACATGCCTCCAGCTGTTTATCAGTGCAGGCTGAACTTCAGTGTTGAGCATGTCGCCTCGGGGCCCAAATGCAGCTCGAGAGGGATTAATGCACCGGGGGGTGGGGGTGGGTGGGACAAGGCGCACTCAAGTCCCCGTGCGCGTACATACATGTGGCCGTTCAAGCCCCGTAGCGCCGTGGTTCTTCACCATTCAAAAGTACAACCAAACGTGCACATATCCATTGCCAAATATGATCAACTTACCTCTCATTTTGATGTTTTCGTTCTCTTGGCTGACGGATAGAAGGACACTCGGCTACATGGGGTTAATGGTGGTGACAGCACGGAGCAGAATAACCCCGGAGAGCGCAGTAAACTGCCTCTGTAAATATGAACTTTGTTCCGGCTGCAGACAGCTCCCGTAAAGCACGACCCCCACAAAAATAAAAAATAAAGAAAGAGGAAAAACTACCCGAAACTCCGCTGCGCTGTCGCTCGGTCCGGTCCGACCAAAAACAAGAGCGCGGATAAAGTCTGCGTGGATCGCATCGTAACCGTGTCTGCGCGCTGCGCGGAGAGATTTTGCTCAACTTTTTTTTTTTTTTTGGACAAAATAGTCCCAGAGTGGACGACCGGTGATCGGACCCCCCCTCTGCGATGTGACTCTCCGCCTGCTTCCCTCTCAGTCTACCCTGCTAACCTACTTTCTCCAAGCGTGGACTCTCCCATGATCTCACTGCCGACGGCTCCTTTCCGCGCAGCTCTCGCGGGAACGCGCAGTCACGAGCGCGAGTTTAAGGTGTCTGGGCGAATGATCGACTGTGTGGCGCTCAGTTGACGTGAGAAATGAAGACAATCGACCCTTGAAACCAATAGGAAGGCAATTAGAACAACACACACACACACTTCTGCTTTTTTTTTTTAGCAGACATTAAAGTGTGTGGTTTCACACACTTCCCTGACTGCATTAATGTGCACGTGAGTTGGAACAAGCAGCATGAAGCTATCAAACTGTGTCTTTGTTGATCAGAGAGCTGAAAGTTTGTTCACTCACTAGTGTGTTGCATTAATATAATTAACCTGCAGTATTTTATTTAAACATGTGGCTTCATGAATGTGATAGTGACTGAAAAGTGACAGACCTCTGACAGAACCACCATTTTTTTGTTACAGCCTTCTAAGATAGTGCACTTTTAGACTGTTTGCCAGATGAATAAGACATCTGTTTTTTTTCCTTTGGGCTCATGATTAGCATTTAGAATAAATGATTAATCAGAAAATAAATATAATAATTGTTACTCCAACACCTCTGAACACTGGTGAGAGTGTACACTATGTCTCCTTGACACTTTAATTAGTACTTTTTTGAATCTTTGACAATAAAGACAATCGTGTCTTTATTTATTTATCCATGTTTGCTCCATACATACATAATTGATCTTGCAAAATGTGATCCACCGCAATCTGGGTCCTGTTTTGTATTCATATTTCTGTTCAGGATGTGCAGGAATTTATCACAGAACCACTTCCAGTATCTTATGTTATTCCAAAAACTTAAACACAGACAGTTTTTGCATCTTTAAAGAATCATTTTAGAAATGATTCTGATGTAAATGGGACAGTGGGTGCCAGTGTATGCCAAGGTGTGTGTGTGTGTGTGTGTGTGTGTGTGTGTGTGTGTGTGTGTGGGTTGGAGAGGTGTAGCAGGGGGGGCTTTATGATGCAATACTCAGTGTTATGAAACAGCATAAGAGAGATTACTACAGAGCACCGGCAGTCACAGATTATTCTTCTGTTTCACACACATTCCCCACAGAAAGACTCAGAGCTTCATTCTTCTGTTGTCTCCTCGTCCAAACCCGAAGTCTCGGCCTCTTCCGTGTTCGTCACATGTAATTGTTGCTTCCTAGAAACTTATAAGTGTGTTTTTATTTGTGCCCACCTTATCCTCGCGGCCTTTCTCTGCACGGCTTTCCCTCCCAGCCGTTTGTGTCTGCAGTTTTTCCCTTCCTCTCGCCCCATGCACATCTCCTCTAAAGCCCCTCTGTTCTATGTCTCCCTTGACAACGGCAGTGACATTTTGACCTCAGGTCTTACGTAACCGCCGTGCAGCTCGGTTAGACGGCAGAGGAAGAGGAGGGAGAGAGAGAGAGAGGGAGAGAGAGAGAGAGAGAGAGAGAGAGAGAGAGAGAGAGAGAGAGAGGGAGAGAGAGAGGGAGAGAGAGAGAGAGAGAGAGAGAAGGAGGAGGAGGAGGGCTTCGGCTTGGCTCATGCATGGCAGACATTTTGTTGCCCGATGATTAAGAGGTAGAAGAAGAAGCGAGGAAGACGAGCTGGAGAAATATTTTTGGAAGGTTGTCAGCAGCAGCATAACAGGATGAGGTGGAAGAGGAGGGGGGGGGGGGGGGCATGAAGGGATTTTTACATCATAGTGACAACAATCAGAGTTGCAGCACGCAGAGAGGCCAAAAGAGTGGTTTAAAATGCCAGTGAGACAGAAATGTATGGAAGCCCATCTATCTCTATATTTATTTACTATAAATATAGACATCTATCTATCTATCTATCTATCTATCTATCTATCTATCTATCTATCTATATGTATAGAAGACCTTTTCCGCCACAAAAAAAGAAAAATAAAGTCATAATTCTGACAAAAAAGAAGTCATATTTTTTAATTTTTCTTTTTTTTGTCATGTCTTGTCATAATTCTCTCTCTCTCTCTCTCTCTCTCTCTCTCTCTCTCTCTCTATATATATATATATATATATGTATATATATATGGTGTGAATTGTGGCGTAAATACGCTTCCATAGCTGCTGCTCTACAGAGAAGCATAATAATATTCGAGGCTCTCCAGATACAAAATGATCTGCAAGAGAGAATCTTTAATGAAATGCAACCTTTATGCGTGAGCGACACAGCGAGGTGCAGCCACAGCGGGTTCACGAGTGACACTTTGTGCAGACACACACGCAGGGTCACTTACACACAGCATACGTTTGCGTCACACACATTTTTCGGCAGTCACCCGTGAATCCGTGCTCGCCGCCTGAATGTCAGGCAAGCAGGCATTTTGCTTTTTTTGGTGTGTGCTGAAGGTCCTTGTTGTTGGGACTGGCATAAGGGTTTCTCCTGACTCAGATCAAAGCCGGCGAGTGTAGCCTTGTGACTCCCTGGGGTTGAATTTAAAGGCCTCGCTCACATCAAAGCGTCTTTGTAGGGATGAGGGACCGACTGTAACTGATTGGCTGCACATGGTTTCAGTGCCGATCTCTCTCCCTCTGCAGCGTCGACTCCTTTACATTCCAGTCTCTCTGCTCATGCGGCACGTCGTAAAAAGGCTCACATGCATTCTTACGTCGAGTAATTTAAGGTTTACCTCTGTCATACGTGTCTTTTACTTCATAATCTCTTCTAATTTGTACATCACACCACACAACAAAAAAAGGCACAAGTGCACATGCTTTTACACATGGACTGTTTGTTGGGATTATTTCAGGCTCCTGCCGTCCAGAGCCGTAATCTTCCTCTCGATTAATCTCCCTGTTTTCTCCTCTCCGGAGGCACCTTTAATCCCCCCCCCCCCCTCTTCCCTGCAGGCCGCGGCTCTGTAAACTGGAGCTGTGAGCTTCGCTGCGTCACTAGGTCAGTGTGTCAGATTTACAGCACAAACAACATTCCCTCCTCTCTCAATGTTCTCCTCGTCCTCCTCCTCTTCCTCGCCACTCCACTTCCCATCCTCGCTCTACCGCCATCTTTTCTGTTTCTCATTCCACGTCGTTCGTCTCTTATCTTGGAAGTTCCTTCCCACTTTCCGCTGTCCCACATCTGTTTCTTCTTCGCTCTCGGTTTCTCCTTATCAGTTTAATTTTTCATGCGCTTTACACGCTTGATAAAGCAGAATAAATAGAATATGAGTTCAATCTCAGGTCATTAGATTCAGATTTATCTCACTGAGCACTCGCACTCCTCCAGCTCACATGCATGACACAAACATGCATTGTTAATGTCCTTGGCCTCCCGCATAGTACGCTAAATTAGTTATGTGAAGTCTTACAACATTTACGTATTTACAAAAAATTGTACATATAAAATAATCACCAACAGCTGTTTTGCAACTATCACTGAAGTAAAAGCATAATTTATTATATAGGAAGAAGGAACACAGTGCAAATAATATGTTAATACAGTTTTTTCATGTATTTTTTAGAAGTCAACCAAAGAAGTGACCACTGGATGCAAAAAACGTATTTATTAGACTTCTGCCGAAGAAAAAGAAGACTTAGAAGATTTAGGTTAAAGTCTTTATAAATCACACTTAAATACCTTATTTGGTCATGCATGTTTATTGTTCAATCGATATATTTATAGGATTTGGCTTTAAGTTGAACTTTGAATGTATCACACACTATGACACACACATCTTCATGAAGTCCAATCGTTGGAAGATATTAAACACCCCTCAACTATCACATCACACTTCAATCAATTTTGAGATTTTGGTCAATTTTGCTTCCATAAAATGTCTTCTTTCAGACTAATGGAAAAAAACATAATCCAATATAAACATTCAGGCGTTTATTTGACTTCTTTTTCATCTACAGCATTAGATTATGCCTCATTTCCATATTTAAACAAACAAATTCAGGAAACTTAAGTAATGCATGAGGGAAGTTTCATAGTTTCATGGTGATATTTATCAGTTCAAATATTTGATCCTATTCCCCTGCAGTGTCCTTTTACAATATATACCTTTAAAGAGAGTTTTTTCTCTCATACTCTCTTCAATAGATACACCAAACCTTCACAGTGTCACACACACTGTGAAGGTTTTCAGAGGCTTTTGTTCATATATTATTCATATCAGAGTGGAGCAGCACTGATCTGTAGCTTTCAGTCCTTTTATCATGTCTGTCTGTGTTTGTTGTACATGTCAAGATGTCTGGTTTCTACTGTTTTCTACTGCAAACCAACTGATGGAGGAACCAAACCGTCATGTCAGAACTGAACGGGGGAAGTTTAGTTCTTCTCTATTCATCGCGTACAAATAGTCACATGATTCAAACGAGCAATTCTCTAATCTGGAGCTTCTCTAAACCTCCACAACACACGAGCAAATGTTCTTTCACGGCGGTTTGAGGGTCCAGACCTGCCACAACAAACACAACCAGGAGCCTCTTTGTTGCTCCAGGTTTCCCGATTCTATCCCCTAAATCTCTTTTGCTTTTGTTTCTTGCAAAGCAGGTTAAACATCCACACCCACCACAGACACCTGAATAGAGGGAGGACTCTGAGGTGTTGACATGTTTCGCACGAATGGACCTCTAATTAAGTTAATGGGTTATGGAAAACAAAAGACAGCGATGATTGATCGAGGTGCGAACCTCAACTTGTGTTTACTTGTGTGGATCAATGTGCGTCGGCCATGCGGGCGTGACCCGTTCACCCCGTGCGAGTACACAAATACACGTGCTGCGTGCACATGCAATCACACACGGGTCAACATGTGATGTTTCCATAGACAGTAAATAAGTTCAGCGAGGTGGAAAAGTACGGCGCAACATTCCCTGAACCGTCGACTGCTTGATGCCGCCTCGCTTCCTCATCTCTCGTGTGCCATCTGCAAGGCACTGGACACTCACACACACCTTTATCTTCACCCCAGCATTCACTTGTGTCCTGGCTTTATTCCCTCAGATCCTCGCTTCCCTTTCGTTTTCATGCAAGAGCAGAGCTCGTTCTTCTATGTAATCCTCTAACTGCCTCCGATTATGCAACCGGGGGAAGAATGGAATTACTGAATAATCCTTTTTGTGTTTCGCAATCCACATTCATGCACGATACATCAGCTGAAAATCCCTGGAAAATGTGCACGTTTGTCTATTATTATGGAGCTTTGGACTGGCACTGAACTGGTTTATCGTATTCATCAACCTGATTTATGGCTTCTTGCTTTAAACACCATCTGCTCAACAATTGAAATGCACAGTGCACCCACACACACACACACATATATCTCACCTCACCATCGTTGTTTACAGAGATAAATACCCTGCATTTTGAAAATCAGGCATGGGTGAGATGTGGTTATTCAGTTCATATGTAACAGATGACTCATCGCAGGAGCAGAAGCAGAGACATCTAGTGCTGAGATACGGTACAAGGGCCTGTGTTTATGTAACACTTGGTGCTTCAGCATGCATGCACACATGGAAAGTTACAAGTTAAGCATTTTATGGGGTTTTTAAAAAACAGCAGATGAATGCAATAACTGCTCTGACACATGCATCAGCACGCTTTTCTATGAGAAAATGCTCCCAAAGCAAATGCACAGGGACGGCGACATGCGTCCTGATGGGTGCACTTTACCGCCCCTCCAAATGTGCAAGTGACCCATCGCAGATTGACACAGAGATTACGCAATGTCGAAGCATGATGTAATCCCTCATCCCAACACAAAAAAATCCCCAAATCATTGAAACATTGGTGCAGCTGATTCATCTCACTTGACTGACGTCTGTAAAAAAAAAAAAAAAAAAAAGTGCAAGCTGTCTTTGTGGTTTGCTGGATGGATGCTGATGCGGGCGGATGCATCGCTGTCATCACTGAGGTGGAAGGCTGTGTTGTGCTTCTTTTTTTCGGATCCTGGGAGGTGATGAGAGAGAAACAGGACGGCGAAAGTCTGCATTGCGTCACAGCAGGGAGCCGAGGAGAGAGGAGAGAGGAGACAGGAGGGGGGGAGAGAGGAAGGGCACAGCGAGGGGGGAGAGGTGCATCTTCACTGACCTAGTTAGAAGCGATGGAAACCCCTCTCCCCCTCCTCCCCCCTTCACACACCCTGCTTCACTACTACTGATGCGTAAAGGACACTTTTAACATCCCCGACGGACAGGAGCGACCACAAGGAGTCAGGAAAAGGAGGAAAGACGAGCGTTCAGACAGACAGGCTGCGGGCAGAGCGACAGGCAGGCAGACGGAAGACCAGCAGACAAATATATATCCACCATGATGTACCAGATACGGGGAGATCTGGGAAATATCTCTGTGAAAACAGGATAAGCCTGCAGGGATTTAAAACAAATTAATGATAACAACAGGTCGCATCAGAAAATATGGAAACCCCTTCATATCCTGCGTAATATTAGATTTCTGCCTTTATTCTCAGACAATAACCTCCTTGAAGAATAAAGCAGCTTTTAATAAAATCACAGCGTCGCTAAGAAGGCAATAACTAAGCAGTAATTTCGAATAAACACGATGTAATATAACGTTCCCCGTGCTTTTCAGGGGTATTGTTGGAGAAATTGAAATTGTCAAAGCCGTTACGATGGAAGTGGAAGTGTTTCTCGGATTAACAGCCAATCAAATACATTAATTATGATTATTTTGCTTAATAAACTGCTCCACCGCTTCTCCAGGTTTCACATTGACTTTGACCGTTAGTCTTTTCTCTAATGGATGATTGTTTTCCTCTCTGGTAAAAATACGATTGAACAGTATCCAACAACAAGTAAAAAGGGCGGCTTCGTCCTCCGAACCTTTCTGCTCGCTCATCTGTTTTCGTATTCTCAACTGTTCCGTCCATCCAATCCAAAACCCTTTTCCAGGCCACATTTTCAGATTTCCGTTCCCTTCTCTCAGTGGTTCAGCCTCGTTGTCTTTCCGTCAGTCCTTCTTTTAAGGAACTTTCAGCTTTGCATTTCTGCATTTCCATGCTGAAGTCTTTGTCTTAGAGACAAAGGAGAGAGAGGCTGATTAAAAAAACACTGGAGCGCCGTAGTTTGAGTCTGCAAAAACAATTCATTTGGTTCTATCCGGACTCATGAAACTTGCTTTGCTACAACACTTTTATGATGGTTTTAATGAACAATGCAAAGAAAAGATTCACTCTTGACCTCCAACATGAATCTCTGTCCATACGGACTCCATTTTTACTCTTTTTAAATCCATGCCGCGCTAACACAGCATGTCCTTCTGTATTAAACATCTAGTGCTGCACTATAGAGGCAACCATTGTATGCAATGTTGCCAGGAGCCACAATCAGTAATACCACTTTAAATGTCTTTTTTAATTTGTCTTTTTTCTCTCTCTCGCAGCCATGACCTCATCTACAACAGCTGAAGGCCTCTTTTACATCATTATCTGTACTTGAGTCCTGAAAGTGAGCACAGTGTCAGACCCACGCTGCCTTCAAGAGTCTGACGCAGACGGCGATTCATCTGGATAATCTCGTTAAAATCTGGTCAGGCCTCAAGAGTTTGTTTTTTGAGGATGAGCGGTTTCCAGTGAATGAACTGCTTTTCTTCTGATACAAAGTAAATATTCCCACCGGAATATTTCTGCTCAGTCAACGTCAGGGATTTGTGTCATGAGACTCTCGGCCGCTGCTGGAAGCTACGAAGCTACTGTCAGCGAAAACGAAGCAAAACGATCCACCGACGGTCCATCTTGCGATGCCAAATCAAGCCGAGGGTCATCACCCTCCCTGCTTCCAATACCTCACTCACATCACACCCATCTCTCAACACAGGTTGAACCTGCACACCTCTGAAGTTTCCCATCTGCATCATTTGCGGTCGCGATCCTATCGTTTGCGTTCTGTTGGGTTTCACTGTGCAGCGTCTGGCTTGAGGTTTGCAGCCGGGCCTCTTTGTCCGCCTGATGGGGTAGAAACACACAACACTGATGTTGACAAAATAGCTCACGAATGCGCTGCAGGTTTGCCAAAGCTACATGGAGGTAGAGAGAGAGAGAGAGAGGCTCAGATGTCTTGATGGTTTCAATTAGCTGTGTTTATTGGATCCAGAAACTTCATTTAAAAAGGTTATTTCATAAACGGGAGGTTTTACACCGGAGGCCTGTGTTGACGAGCTTGAAGCAAAACTCACAGGCTATTCGAGCTCGACAATTACAACGGAAAGGAATGCACGAGACACAAACGTTCCCAAATTTAAGGAGCACATTATCCAAGAAAAAGCGTAATTTCTGGGATTGTTGTAGTTTTTCCTTCTCTTTTCCTCCAACAGAACAGAAATACTGATTCATTTCTCTTCACAATCTCGCCGTTGTCGCGATGGAAGAGCTTTGCTCTAAGTCTAAATCTGTTGCACAAATACACAATTTATTTTGCAATTTTCCTATTTCAAGTCTGTCGTTGTCTGTCAGTGTCGCTCTTGACCTCCAACTCTCACTCTCATCAGCGTGACCTTGTTTTTCCTCTGTAACACTGGGGCTGCAAATAACCACTTGGCCTGCAGAACCTGAAGTGTAAATACGAGTAGCTCGGTCTTAAAGTACAAATAGGAAATCATACGGCGCGAGGAGAAATGCTATAACATTTATTATGAACACCAAGTTGTGCAAAACAAAGAGTGTTTGCTTTAGTTTCATATTACCCACATAGACATATCAGATATTCAGCTGTGACGCAAGTGATAGTGAAGCGTGCGATGATCACTGTGGAACAATAAGGGGAATCGCGTCTGTGGTCTGCTGCCTGCAGATTTAGCTCATCTTACTCTTTCAGCCAAAGACAACAACGCAGGTGTCACAAAGAGAGGAAGTGTAGCAGGTTCTCACAGGCCTGCATGTGTCAAGAGGACATAGATATGCCTGAAATATATTCAGGTTCATGTTTGATATGGTGAGTTTTGTTTTTAATTGGATCCTTATGACCAGTAACACAATGCTGATGTGTGTTTTTCTTGTCTTTCGCTAATTGTAACTGTACTCTGGTGTGGTTTTAGTGTTGTTTCTGTTTAGCTGTTTGGGAAATGATGGGTTAAAAAGGCAGAGTAAGTTCTTCACTTCTGAAGAAATAACTTTTTTTTTAAACAAAAGGAAGTAATGATCAGTTGTTGCACGATGAGTAAGTACTACAATAAGTCCTGCTATGAAAAGTAGTCACATTTTTCACGGCTCGCATGCTCATGAGAATATAGAAGGCAGAAGACAAATATGGTTGCTGCCATCATTTATCTTGTCACTGCTGGCCGTGAAGGGGTGATGTCGGGGTCCCGGTGTTAGCAGAATCTGTAAAGTTTGAAAATGAAAAGTTCTGGATGTGTGAAGGAGGAAATGAGCTCGCTAGACTTGTGGGTCGTTGCCGTCTTGACTTTTTACAGAAGAGACGGTGCAGAATGAGTCATTTGTAGGCGAGCAAAATGGTTGCAGTGAGCTGAACAGAGCATGAAAGGGTTAAAGCGCTTAGCGACCTGTCACAAGGTAGCTAACCCCCTAAAGCTAACCTGCTTGACTCATTCTGAATGGGGTATTGATTGACTAAAGGAACCTGATGCTGTACTGGAGAGGACTTGAAACGAGTGATCGAGACCACGAACTCACGTTCACAATGTTTACTGAGACCTTTTTGTCCACCGTGAGACCGACAATGTTCTCGGAGTGAAAGGTTAAATCGGCCGACACTTTGAGCGTGTGGATATGGTTTGAAGACTCAAGAAGAACACGTCCTCTTGAAAGCAAAAGCACGTGAGCTGTATTGAAGAGCACAAACTGCTTCTCAGTCTTGACTAACATGCTCCTTTTTCACTCTGCCACATGGACGCTTCTTGCAGATGAGTGTGTGCAACAACACCAACGTTACCGTCGCTGGATGCCATGTGGACCCCCTTCAGGGTTTGGCTTACAGTGCAGTGTTTCTCCTGGGTTTCCTCGTCAATGCCGCCGCTCTGTGCGCCTTCACGGCCCAACGGGACTCCTTGAGCGCCACCCACATCTACATGCTCAACCTGGCCATAGCCGACACCACGCTCCTCCTCTTCCTTCCCTTCAGGATCTACGACGCCTTCTTCTGCCTGCCCAACAATCACCTGTGTACTTTCCTTTTATCCCTACACTTCATCAACATGTACGCCAGCATCCTCACCACCACGGCCATCGGCGTCCATCGATACCTGGTGATACGCTTCCCGCTGCAGGCCAGGTCGTGGAGGAAGAAGAAAGAGACGGCGTTCGCCGCGTGTTTGCTCATTTGGGTATTTCTCGTGACGACGTGCGTCGTCTTCCGAGAGGACAATTACCCGAGGAAACTGTGGACCTGTTTCGAAAGATGCAAAAACATCCCGCTGCGGCCGCAGTTCATGGCCATCCTGGTGTTTCTGGGCTACGTCGCGCCGCTGTCCGTCGTCGTCTTCTGTTCCAGTTGCATCGTCCGCATCCTGATAAAGACGGACAACAAGTCGGGGGAGAAGAAGAGGACCATCGGCATCGTCACGGCGAACATGATCGTTTTCGTCGTCTGCTACACGCCCATCCACGTGAGCTTCGTTGTCAACTTCTTTAGCAAAGTGCCAGACACTTGGCAGGTTGAATATTTACCTGCACGCGTGTATCTCCTCGTGTCCGAGTGGATCGCCTCCACAAACTGCTGCTTTGATTCCGTCAGCTATTATTTTCTATTGAAACGCTTCTATTCATAAGTAAGTGGGAGTCCAGACCGCACGATGACGGCCGAAAATAAATTAGAAACTTAACTTTTTGGAGACAAAATCCTCCCGCGGCCATTTTAAGTCCCAGCATGCCTCATTCAGACAATCTTTTGGCATAAAATACATATTTATTTTTATTTTTTAACACAGTTTCTTAACTGAAACTCCTTCCTAACAGACCAACACTTTGTTTTATTGTGATTTTTGTTGCAGATTCTGATTCTTTAGGTCCTAATCTCTCCATAAAGGTGTCTTATTGACGCTCCAGGAGGCATTTTGGGGGAATCTGGCTCATATCATGCTGGATGTTCATAGTGAAGATGAAAATATCTTTTAAAAGTGATTATTTTGCAGATATACATTTTTTTCCCAAGACTTTGCTGAACAAATACATACAATAAACACAAGTATTGTAATTAATTTGGGCTTCCTACGACGACTCAAACACATGGAAAAGGAGGTCTGGAGCCAACATTGGTAGCACAGTCATCAACGGGTTAAAGGGTTACGTCATCAGGTTCACTAGTCATGGAAAGAATCTATGAGATCTTCAGATTTAACTGTTTAGTTAGTTAGTTAGTTAGTTAGTTAGTTATCAGTAGGCCTCGCTGACTAAACCAAACAAAGCCAAAACAAAGTGAATTTCCATTTTCAATTACAAATGATCATTTTTACAATTGTGCTGATCTTTTAACTGGAAGTTGTGATGTCATTGGTCAGAAAAGGTGCAGAAAGTCAAATGTTCCGTGGAGACCAGAACAGATGGAAAAGCTCTGGATGTTCTTGCACTAAAGTGATTAACTTCTTCATATAATTGATCGTAGACTCATGAAAACAGAAGACATCTGCCAGCTGTAATTGGTTCATGACGCTGTTTTCCAAAAGTTGAACTGTTTTTTATCTGAAAAGTAAGCTCTTGAGAACGTCGGCACTGTGCAACAGTGAATTTGAAGACGCAAAAATCTCCACATGTGAACGGCAGCAGGGGGAGTAAAATGGAAAAAAAGCTTTTGTGTTGCATTATGGGAAATCCAGGAGCTTGATACACTCCAGGCCCTGAAAGACGGGATATCTCGATCACTGCTTCTTGGTTTTTGACAATTTTTTATTATTAATATGTCTCTTGTGAGCCCTCCAACCTTTTGGGTGTGCATTACCAAAACATGTGTGTACCCCTTTAAATTTGCAGATTGCAATATCTATTAATTTAACAATGTTTCGTGATTTATTCCAAGGAAATGAAAAAATAAACTCCTCAGCTTGTTCCATGTGATTTCTTGGTGCCAAATTGTCTAATTGCACAGCTGGTTTGTAGATTTGTAGATACAGTTTTATAACATATATACAGTTATATTGTTTTCCGCTATCAGGATATACAGTGTCAGAATCAAATCTAACTATAACTTTCGCCGTCATCACTAAAGTGCTGCATGAACTCTTCAGCTGCATTAGGGATGATTGATTATTCATATGTGTTTTGGGGTTTTAAATACCTTTTACACAACTGACTCAACCTTTTGCTGATGTGTGATGTTCAAAGCGTGATATCACAACCGAGAACAAGTCCTATTTTCATGTCTGCACGAGACATCTCATCAAAACTCGTCTGAGCTGAGCCTTTCATCCTCACAGAGGAGCTGAGTGACGGCCAGTGTCCGGCTCCCTCTTGTGGCGAGAAAAGAAAATGCAACAACAGTTTTTTTATTTGCCCGCCTCTGCTCTGGAGCGTTGGCCGTAAGCACGTTTAAAACTCTCAATCTGTTGACAAATACGTCTAATTTAAAGAAAAGAAAATGCACTAATGGCACGTGCATTGCTTGAGACTGTGAAGTTATAGTATCGCGTTTGTAAATGTGCGTAAATGCGCGGATACGCATGCAATGTCATGTATTTGTTCCTGCGAGTGCATTCGGAAACCACGCTTAACAACATTAGCAGTCAATTATATAATGTCATTTAATAGCAGTACTCCAAAGATTGATAATTATTATAACAGCAGAATTTTAGCAAACTGCAAAAAAAAACAAAAAACTCAGCAGGCATCAGTCAAAATGAGAAGGCTCAGTTTGTGGCTGAGGTCCGGCCTGCGACTCTACTCTAATAACAGGAAACAGCTGAGCTCAGCAGTCAGCCAGATTCACGTAAATACTGTACATACATCTTATTCACAGCATTGTCACGGAAAAGAAAAGAAAAGAACAAACAAAACCTCACACTTCAAACACAGTCCTGTTTCAGAAGAGCATGAAGGATCCCCTCCCCCTCCCCCCTCCCAAAAACTGAAACACTAAACCTACAGATGATTATTTACACTATTCACAAATGATACAGCTCCTTTTTAAAAATGCAAAAACAAACAGAAAAAGTTGTGCTTTTCCTTATTACTGCACAGTAGAATGACTATAAACAGAAATAAAGGGATGACTATTCATCCACTCACAATACTGACGAGTGTTTTTTCGAGATCCTTCAGTATGGCAGTCGACAGACAGACGGTCACTACACGACAGAGCACGACGGAAAAGGCCCCGGATCCGGACACATATGACACAAAATGAGATACACAAGGTTCCCCCCCCACAACACACACACGCAGCGTTTCAGTCCATTTGAAGGTTTGCTTATGAGCTCCTTTTAAATCATCATTATACAACATTTCAGAATAAACATGGCTGACGTGAAGGCATGAAGGGCGCGACCGAGAGTCTGCGTCCAGTTCTACATATGTACAGGACACAAGATGTCCACAAACAGACCCTCAAACACTGCTGCTGGCGTGCAGACGGACGGGGGAGCCGAAACAAATGATTTCAACAGTACAAGCCCGCCATCGAAATAAAAAAATAATATCTAACATTCAGCGTGTAAAGGTCGAAGGCAAACGTCTCACAAGTATACTGCAATAAGACCACAGCGCACCAGGTGCCCTGCTGACTGTGGTGTCTTCATGGCACTTTAAAACAAGTTTCTCTCAGGTTTTTTTTTGCTTTAGTAATCAGGCATCATTAAATCATTCATGGTTTTGGCACGCAGATGTGAAAAAAAAGTCTTTGTGATTTCCATCTCGAACTTTCAGATGTTTCAGACGTGATGTTTGTTTCTGTTTGCAAGCCAGTGCCTGATCTCTTTTTTTTTTTTTTTTGGAGTTACTGTTTCTCTTACATTATCATTTTTATCTAAATTAAAGTTTACTATGTACAGATAAACCACGTATTGCTGCTCGCCAGCTCAAACCAGCATTCGTTTGCTCATCAAGTCAGTTTTTCTAACAAATCCTCACTATTTTCCAGCTGTTTCTTCAAGTCTTACTTGCTTTTTGTCTCTTTTTCCATCTCTCCGCTAACACACTCGCACCATGTGGTGTTGATGTGAACGGCGGCCATTTTGTAGCACCGGACACTTTGACGGGCTGAATATATATCGTCCCGTTCGCCTGCTGGGGAACATTTCCATTAAACCTATTGGCTTTGAGTTAAAGGCTTCAATCATCACCACGACTGTAACGGCCATTTTGTTTTCTGCATCACGTCTGTGGGGCCGTGACCAACTGTGAACATTTCGCCTAATAAAACCGGACCGTGTTCTCTAATTTCGCATTAATGAACGTGTGCGTTTGTTTGTGGGGAAGAAAAAAAAAGCCCTAAAGTGACAGTGAAGGACAAGGTGTTCATATATTACAGTGCATTTACTTTAAATCCCTCTAAAACACTCTTTTCATTTCCCTTTTCTGTCCAACCCCCCAAAACAAGTCAGTCCAGCGTTAGTGTGCAATCTCCCCAGACGTCCTCGGGGAAATAATTGGTAATTTAAGAGTACATGGGCGCGTAAGGAGGCAAACGAATAGAGCGATGGACGGCGAAGATGCCGTCATTACAGAGAACATGCGGTTAGCAGAAATAGTGCTGAGGTTTCAATCCTGCACTCTGCTCTCCCAAGACGTGAATCACGGTCCCACATCCCGTATTGTGAGACAGGTTAGAGGCATTTGGCACACGCGTGTGCTTCTCGTACACATTGAATACTAAATACCCTCCGTCGGCTGTACAAAAACATGTATGCATCTGCTGCACGTGTGCAGCAAAGAGGACAGAGAGAGAGAAACACAAATAGAGAGAAGGATTTTTTTTGCGTTTCTTCACCATCCAGTCAGTTTGTGTTCACAGTCAGCTGTTTTTGTCTGTGAGTCACCTGCAGCTTCTACGCTGAGATTTCACAGTTTCACTCCAAGTATAGTTGGAAATCAGACCAACAGGTAATATAGCAGAGCACAGATGGGTGGCAGTCTTGGTAATGTCATCCAAGATAAGGGAGGAGGGAAAGGAATCCCGCTTCTAAAGCGGCATCTTACTGGCTCTGCAGCCTCAGTTCATCTGCACAGAGAAAGCATCATGTCCAACTTTGTCCCCCCCCTTCCTCTTCCTGCTGTTATCCTTTCCTTCTTTCTTCCCTCCGACATGCTCTCTCCTCCCTCATCCTGCTCTGCCGCTGACGAGCAGGATGAGGGAGGCAACTCTGCAATGCAGACACAGCAACAACCTCGGTCCGTCTGGCCAATTAGTGCGAGCCGGCCGGGATGTGAGTGGCAGACCCAGCAGCCAGTCGTAAAGAGAGGGAGGCTGACGCCTGAGAGACCCGACGGAGGAGCTCGGAGGGGTGGAATGACAAATAAAGATGTCGGGGAAAACAGAAGGGAGAGGTGAGACAGAATGAGGAGGGAAGAGAGAGAGAAGAGAGATCTACGTAAATAAAAAAAAAGAAAGTCCAGACATGGAAAAGGCTCCCCGTCCACTTCATTTCCTGGAGAGTCACTGGCCAGTCTGAGTCCTATCGCTGCAGTTCTTCTTGCTCATCAGCTGGCTGAGATCCACCAGCTCTCCCAGCTCCCCTCGCTCCAGGGCGCCTCTCAGCAGCGCTCTGGTCAGCACGGGGGGGTGCTGCTGGGACATGTAGGACTGGCCGCCGGGCGCCGGCATGGAGGGCGGCGGCAGGGGGACGGGCACCATGCCGTGGCTGCTCAGGATGTATCCCTCCGGCGCCGGCCAGCGCAACGGCAGCGGCTCGCCGTACTCCGTGTGGGCGCTGGGGGCCGAAACCACCCGCCGGCGCTCCGGCGAGTCCTGGGGCGTCATGGGGTACACGTACTCTCCCGCGGATTTCCGGAGCGGCGCCTTGGGCGTCCCCTTCGCTGCCTTTTCCTGCTTGCTCAGGCAGACGTAGTGCTGGCGCGGCGCATCGTTGCTCCGGGTCTCGCCGCCGCCGTGCCGCCCGCCGCCCCCTTGCTGGAAGAGTCTGGTGGTCAGGTAGACGGTGGGGGGAATGCGGCAGGGCGAGCCCAGGCCCACCGAGCCTCCGCCCAGGTACGTCTGGCTGGTGTCCCACCCTCCGGAGTTGGAGTCGGACAGCCGCAGGCCTCTGCGTTTCTGCTGGGGCGTGTGCTCCGGGGTGGGCAGGAAACCCGGGTCCAGCTCGCCCGACTTCACCCACCCGTTGGGCATGACGAACAGGGTCTCCCCGCCCTGGGTGCAGGGGCGCTCGCCGCCTCCCTGGCGCGTCACGCTGAGCACGGAGCCTCCCATCCCGCCGCCTCCGCCGCCGCCGCCGGTCAGCAGGCCTCTCTCGCGCCGCTGGATGGAGGACTGGGAGGCGCCGCCGTGCCGCCGGCCGCTCGGCTTGTGGGCCATGATCCAGCAGACGGCGAGGCCGGAGAGCGCCGCCCCGATGGTGAACGCCGACACGGCGGACGCCACGAGCAGGTTGAGGGACACCAAGCTCTCCGGTTCAATCAGCAAACTCTGCTGCAGGATCCCTGAAGATGAAGACACAATTACAAAGATGACATTCAGTGAAAACGATGCGAGGGGACATCGCCAACGTCTGTCCACAGGGGGCAGTTTTGAAACGATCATGACCACGGTGCTATTCTGCTGCTAAATGAATGAATCAATAACTGCAATAACACTCATAATTGGCGAACACGGCTTCGGCGTTACGCAGTAATCGTCTTCAGCTCCAGCCTGGCCTTGGGGCTCCACAGGCTCCGGGTTCACAGAGGCCTGCACTTGTCATCAGCACAGCTCAGACCACAGCAGCTGATGCTCCTTTTCTCCTCTCTCTCCAAATCACAACTTTCCACCCTGCAGCCCCGGTCAGTGAGCCTCTCACTATATTACCTCAGTGTTTCCACCCGGCGCTAATCACTCCCATCTGCAGACACGGCAGCACATGCCCGTCCCCGGGCTCGGCCTCCCCGCTGCACAATTCAACCGCTCGGATCGGAGTCCGTCGGGTCTGCGGTCTGGCATCCCCCGACTTCTACTGCTATCGGTTGCTAAGTGCAGGTTGAAAATTAGCGGCCATATCAGTTCAAAACAAATTAATTTGATGAGAGGTTTGATGGGATGTGTTTGGAAATGTGGATTTGGATCTACCTAAAGTGCCCTCTAATGGGGCTGAGCAGTTGCTGGAGAGGAAAAGTACTTATATTTCAGAGCAAAGTTCAAAGAGGCCCTCTCTCTCTCTCTCTCTCTCTCTTTCTCTCTCTCGCTGCCGTGACATCAGAGCCTCCCACCAGAGGTGACATCAGTGTTTTACGCTCAGCTTTTTCCAGCTCGCTCCCTGTTACGCTCGGCCATTCCTCTCTCAGATGGTCAGCTTTGAGAGAACAACGCCTGGCGACCAGGAGGATGTTTTCCCGTCCTGCAGCCTCCACAAGCAGTAACTCTCCCCCCCTCCTCCCTTTTCCTCCCCCTAATTAAACTGTCTCACACTGGGAGCGTGTTGACCTGTCGGCATTGAGGTCGAAACCCAAAATCCCAGTTTCACTCCCACCTTCTTCAGCTCTGGAAAAAAAAAAAAGACACCAAAACACTCAGTTGCTATTATAATGATGGAGTGGATCCCATTATACCTATAATTATAATAAAATGTACTCAATTACAGGTCTTACGTGGAAGTACAGCGTCAGAGTTTTTTGTTTTTTTTCTCAGAACAAAATGTTCAGTGACAAGCAGACGGGCGCAGTGAGGGACTCGGCCACTAGGCGGCGTCGGCCCTCGACACACATGAATGTCACAGTGCTGCAACCCACCGTCACAGTCTCCGAGATGGGAGGTGGTGTTTCCGTACTCCACGTCCTGTTGGAACGGCAGCCTGCAACACATGGAGAGCACAGACTTCAAAACATCCTCCGGTACCGGAAACATGTTTTTACCGTGACCTTAAGTCACTACATACGGTTATGGTGGACGTCATCTCTCACGGTCGAATGTGACTGGGAATAACAATTTACTTTCTGCATGAACAAGCTCACATTTGCATCTAAACTGCACATTAATGGGGACATTTGTTGATCGTTATCAATCACATTGATATGGCACATATCGATGCGTCATCCAGTGTAATGGGACACACTATTGATTTTCTCCTCCTTCCCTCGGGGAGGTCAGAGGTCAGAGGTCAGGGAGTATAGCGATATACTGTGTGTGTGCACACTGTTTGACTTGACGGCGATAATTCTTTGTTTATGGGAATGTTGATTTATAAAAGATAATGATAGTATTCATTAAAAATGATTATTCATTGATAAAGATTTGTATTTAATACAGTAAATCATGTTTGATTAGATACTACGCATCCACACGTCAATAATGTTTTAATTAGCTTACACATTTAAGTAATACAATATTGAAATAATATGAACGTTTACATATTCATAAGAACATTTTAACATTATTATACAGCTGTAGTTAAACTTCCTGACTGAAATGGGAAATAGACCACAATTGCATGAAATTATATGCTGCTATAGAACATTGAGTGTTTGTTTGGCCATTTATTAACCTTTTTATTCATAGTTTTCTTCTTTATTCTTGGTTTTCTCTCTTATGTGTTGCTTTCCAGTCACGGGAGCTTGAATCTACATGATCACCGCGCCACCGCTCGCTTATTTATCCTTCTCATCTCACGCGATGAAGTCCATATTCAACACTTCGCTAACTCGCGAGACCTTTTCATGTTTAACAAACAGGAACGTTGAGACTTTGCCAAAACAATCCTCCACATATAACATCGTGTCCTGTGTCTTTAGGCAGCAGGTGTGCTGCAGAGGAAAGGAACTGTTCACAGGTGGGTGTATCCAGAGCGTGTGTGTGTGTGTGTGTGTGTGTGTGTGTGTGTGTGTGTGTGTGGTTCTCACCGTGTGCCCGGTCTCAGGAAGGAGCAGGTGCTGCCTCTGGTCCAGCCACAGTACGGGTCTCTGGAGGCTAAACAACTCCTACACACCGATGAAAATAACAAGTTCAGAAAGATTGAGCGCTGACCTGATTTTCAATGCGGACATTCAATCTCTCCCTGGGAACGTCAGAGGAAATCAACCCGGGGAACAAGTGTTTTTGCAGGGAGTTAGCGTGTTTATCGCTAACAGGCAACGGGTAACTAGAAACCCGACAATGTGACGAATCCTCATCTGGTAGAAAAACACTCTTCTGGACCAAAACCGGTGCCGGCGCGTCACTCACTTCATGCAGCGTGAGTGGAGGTGGCAGCGGGACGTGGGCACTCGGACCAGGCAGGACGGGAAGGCCAGCAGCAGAGTGTGACTCGTCCGGTCCAGCGACAGAGACAACAGCTGACGGGCCTGAGGAGAGTCCTCGCCACACCTGCAGGAAGGCGAGACGCAGACGAGCGACGATGGGAAACAGAGGGTGAAGCAGCCGGCAGAGGGAACGCAACCTGCAACCTTTTGGCCCTCGAGTCAAGTCGTGACCGGGTTGAAGGCCTCAAGTCAGACGGTGTCATGACCGAAAGCTTAAACAAAGGCTCATGGAAGCAGCAGTGTTTGATCGAGGCTGTGTGGCATGAAGAAATAAACTCTATTTTGTGTAGAACTGAAGCCTCAAAACATGAATAGTTTTAGATATTGTGATACATTCAGGAACAATAAACATATTCTTTTCATCGCAAAGACAAATTTAGCTGAAATGATCACAGAGCTCAAGCTCCACATATTCTATTCTCTACACATTTGATGCTTTTCTTTGCTTCTTTTGGTTTCTGACTGTTGTTTTGGAATAAAACACACAATTTGAATAATAACCTGGGACCTTATAATCGTCATTTTGGACATTTCTTTAGAAAATGTTTATATATATTGAGTGGATAGTTGCAACCAGGCGGTAACTTCCAAATCTGAAAAGGGAAAGCCAATGCATTCGTCCCTTAAACTTGTATTCTTTCTAATAACCATCAGTTGTTTGCAAAAATAAGTCTGATTGTATGGAAGTTAATTTGTTTATTTTCATCTCCACCTTCTCGTGGTTGTAAAACGACCAAAATGCAGAACTCAAAGGCTTACAAGCGGTCCACAAACCAATGGATGACATCACCTACGTTCTCTTCTTCCACACAGTCTACGGATGCAACCGTAAACATCTACCTGCAGCAACATTTCAACAACCAAAGGACGAGACGTCTCGATTCCTACACTCACTTCTCCGTGTTGAATCCTTCCACCTCCTCCAGAAACACGCTGCCGTGGAAGACCGAGTCCCCGCTGTAAATGATTAGAAACTTCAGGATGGTTCCTCGGGTGGAACCCAGGAACAAGACGGTCCGGTTCTTATGGGGACCGGCTTCGGTGTCCACCACCATGGTTGTCAGCTGGTACCTAGACACATCCATGAGGGAAACCACGTTTATGATGCACACTCACACCTTTTTTAACGCTATAAAAAGTTCTGCACGCCGCTCTCAAACCAACTCAGCGTGCGTACCGTCCCATCGTCTTGACCACCCAAGGTCGGTGCCCCAGGAGCGGGACGGTCTCGTCCATCAGTGGGTGGGTCTTCACAAAGTTCAGCACCTCATCGGGCAGCGTGGTGGACGAGCTGAATCTGGATCCCTGCACTGCACATCCTCCCGGTCTGCAGACAGCGAGGAAGAGACAGAAAAGTGAGCGTTGAGGAGTAGACAGATAGACAAGAGGAGAGAGAGAGCGAGCGATAGAAGTCCAGCGAGAGCAAGAAGAAAAAGAGCCAGCGGAGTTCATTTTAGCAGCTGCTGGAGGCTGCATGAGAATATATGCTGAATAGTAGGGAAGTTGCCGTGTGATTGACAGTTGGAGCTTATAGCAAGAGGAGTAAGTCAACTATATATGTCGACAGATGCTCAGTAAAGCAGCACTGCAGCATTTTTGCCCAAGAATGGCTCACGTACACTTTGCGTAACAATACCTCGGTTTCGGCACCGCTTCGTCCGGCACGGGGGTCCAAATAGACTCGGGGGACTTCTGCTCCTTGAACCGGCCCTCGAAGACGTGAGCGAGCTGCTGCATGTCGAACACACACACCGCCGAGCCGGGGATGCTGCCGACGGGGGGGGGTGGGGGGGCGGGGGGAAACACGAAAAGGACACGAGATGAGAAGATGAGAAGATGAGAAGAGCGGCGCCGGTGTGCTTTTGTTTTGCGCGCACATGGCTGGCGTCGCTGTACCTGTTGGGCGGCGTGGAGAAGAGTCCCAGGATGACGTCTCGTCCCTGCATGTGGATGATGTCGCTCGTGGCGTGCAAGAGGTTGAAGTAAAAGTGGGAGTCTCCCGGCACGGAGCAGTTGAGTCGCGCCTTCAGGAATGTGGTCCACTGTTTCTCCAGGACGCGCTGGGAGCCGCCCAGGTCTGCTTTGCACACACGAGCTACGCGAGACACCATCACCTGGAATAACACGGGCATGGTTTTAGTCGAGGGTCAATAGAATACAATGAGGAAGAGGAGGAGGAAGAGGAGGAAAGCAACCTTCTCTAGATGATGAAACTCCATGGCCATCTCTCGGAAGAAGAAATAAATATGAGGCCCCCACTCCATGGAGCTCACGAAGAAGGGCTCTGAAAGATAATACGACAAAAACACAGTTAGACACACACACTCACACACACACACACACACACGTATAGATCAGTAGCGACGCCGTGCCGTGGGCCAAACGTAGCGCTCCACGGTCCGTGACGAGCAGCTGTAATAACAGTCACATGTACATGGGCCGCTGCTGTCCACGGGCCTCGCTCATCAAATATTCATGTTTAAATTATCTTCCTACGACACACATTATTTATCATTTCATTCATCCAGCACCGTTCCAGCTCTGACCTTTTTTTCTCACAAACTCATTGTCTTAAAACCGAGAGTCGAGCTAACCTATAAATACATCACATCTGAGCGTGTTTCACTTCAAATGCATCTATTAAATATAGCCTTTCATTATGTTTGGTTTAATTGAATGGAGCTCATTATTTAGCTCCATGAAAATATTGCCACGACAATTTAAGTTTTCAGTAAAATTACTATGGAAGCCCATTCCCGCCACACAATAAATAAATAAAATTAGGACCAAAAAAATAAATAAATTAGGACCAAAAAAAATATATATATATAAGACCCAAAAAAAAATTAGGACCAAAAAACAACAACAACAAAAAAATTAGAACTAAAAATTAAAATCATCTTCTTTTTTTTTTTTTTTTTTTTTTTTTGCAGTTCCATTCCAGGAGAAAAATGAGAACTTGAAAGTTTTTTTAATTTATTTTTTTGGTCCTAAATTATTATTTCTTTTTTTTTCTTGGTCCTAATTTGTTTTTTTTTGTGTGTGGCGGGAATGGGCTTCCATAAATTACAGATAACAGTGATGGTTTATGATATTTCTTCCAGGACTATCAATTGAAGGTGTCTGACCCTGGAGTCCTCTTAATGAGGTGGTTTCTAAAAAGTAAAAAGTACCTCTGAACCACTTGGAGTCGTGTTTGACCGTGCGGAGGGCGGGGCTGTCGCCGAGGCTGCGATAGATCACGGCATCGATGGCCAGGAAGTCTGTCACGGTACCGGTAAAGAGACTTCCATCTGAGAGCGAGAGAGGAAAGGAGGAGATTAAGAAGAAGAAGGAGAAGAAGAAGAAGGAGAAGATACAGATTGGAGAGATAGCGCAAGGTCAGGGAGATTAAAACCAAACAAGCGATGCAGCGAGAGGTCTGACTATAAATCATTCGTAAAGGAAAACACAAGGGCGCAGACGCTTCAATGTCTGGAGCTTAAACCGGAGTCTGATGTCTGCTAGAAACCCCAAATCATCCATTCGTGTCGCAAACTGAAGACGCTACCTGCAAATAGAGCCACGTTGGCATGTCGAGGATCATAAGGACAGCGCGCCATCCCGCTGACCGGCTCTCCCACCATTTCGAGAGTGTCTTTCTGCAAAAAAAGAACAATATATATATAGACAGATCAACAAACCGGCGAGCGCTCAGAGCGCGGCCGGCCGACAGATAGATGGATACTCACGGTGTAGTTGGCACACAGCGGGTTGAAGGCGTTTGTTCCACATACAAACAGGCCGCCGTGCTGGCTGAGCAGAACCTTGATGAAATTACGGCACTCTCCCTACAGAGGAACGACACAAAGGAAACAGTTGAACGAGAAAATCACAAGGTGCGGGGCAAACAGTGTTAAAACTACCAGCCGGAGCAAGAAGGCTGCAACTGCGAAGAAGGAAACTCGCAGTATTAAACTATCACTAACACCTTCAACCACACTCCATCTGGAGGAACAACGGGACACAGGCTTTGAAAGCTGTCTTCAAAGCGGAGTTTGCTGATTGAGCTGCCGCTACTGCGTCCGAGCAGCATCCCTTTGTGATACTACAACAGAGTCTGATAGCATGAGTTCAATAAACCTGTGTAGGTGGATGATATGGTCATCAGTACAGCAACATTGAATGGCGTTCGCGAGTGTCACGATAGCTTAGCTGTGGGACAAAGTGGGTGATATTTGGGAGCTCCTGAGGTTGAGGCAGAAAGTAGTTAGCATAAAAGCCGCATGGCTCTGCGTACCAGCGCTTATAAAATGAACCCATTCTCGTGTTTATGCTCATGCGTGATGAAGTCTCGGCTGTATGAATGAAACAAATGGATCATCAAATGTTTTTGATAGCTTTGAAAAGAACCAGGCTACTGTTAGCCGTTTGCCCTGTTACCTGTCTGCTAAGCTAAGCTAACCAGCCACTAGCGCCAACACTAGCCAGTGTTTTTACCGGCCAAGACTTTACTTTTTGATCGTTGCTCATTGTTTACAGTCTGATTTGCAACTTGAGATGACTGGAGACAGAGATGTGAGACGACGTGAAACCAGTTTACAAGACGATTTTAGAACAATAACAATAACAACAAAGCCTAAATCATTGTCAGACACTAGTCTATTAGTTATTAATTCTCGGACTACAAACGGAAACCAGATCTTGTCTCATTGCTTCTAGACAGATTATTCCCACTATGACAAAAGTCTACAAAAATCCCTCTCATAATATCACAAATAGAACATTGTTGACAGTATATTATCAAGTGGAAATTCCACATTTTGAAGTGTAAAAAACTGTTTCGGTTGGCATTTGGCCAACAATGAAATAAACCTGCTTCTATTTTTTAAGCTAAGCTAAGCTAAACAATTAGCTTCTGGCTCTTGCACATGGTGGTATCAATCTTATCTATCTCTTGGCAAGAAATCATATGAGTGAGTTTTCCAAAAACTATTAATTTTCCAAAGTTTTAGTCATGGCTAGTGATGGATGCTTTCCATACAGGTGTTTCAGTTGAGTTCAGGTCCCAAGTATTGCTTCTAGCATTAATGTTAGTGGTTCCATCTGTGCTTTCCACGCTATTGCAAACACATTTCTAAGTGTCTGCTGTGAGAAATGTCTATTTTTGGACTGTCGTGACTTCATATGCACACTTACCTAACGCTTTAAGACTGTAAAGTATTAAGTCTGTCCTACATGTCAGATGATTCACAACTGCATCATTAACTCTGAGCCTTATAATTTGATCTCTCTCCAGGAGTTAGTGGGCTTAAGCTTCAACCTTCTGTCTTCTGTCTTCATTCTCGCCATCTCTCTTTCACGGGCAAATCTTTCTCTTCCTGAATTTTCATCACAGCTTGTTTTGCTCGTACATATTTTCTTCTTTCATCCGTGTTCTCTGAAGCAACACATCTCTTTTCGTTGTCTCTCTGGCTCTTTCTTGCTACTCTTTGGCTGCTCCGATCCTCCTCCATGTGTTTCTTTCTCCACCTCCACCTCAACACATCCCTTCTTCTTCCTCAACTGATTTCAATTACTGTTTCCTCCCCGGGGATGTGTCACTTTTTCTGCTCAGTTTGCTTTTTAATGTTTCCTCTTTGCCTCTTTTTCCGTGAGTTCCACCCAAATTGCATTTTACTGGTGGTACATTTATACAATAAAGCTTATATTTCAGGTTACACCCTGTCAAGCAAGCTGCCGTCCCATCAAATCGCTCTCTTTTGTAGATTTTTTATCACATATACCTCTAATATCATCTATCACTTCACATACACACACAATGGCTGCAATATGTTTCCCCACAGGCTATATGGATGAGATATATGAAGATACATCTGCAGGTGTGCAAGACGATGGCTTTCAAGCTCCGTGGATATCTTTCGGCCTGGGCGACGTTTCACTGAGCTAATGAGATTTTCTGTAAATACCGTACGCAGGGAGGCCCGAAGGAAATAAGGTTTCTATAACAGCTGTAGTGTGTGTCCATGCATGTGATGGCATCGATGGTGTCCATGCATGTGCATCTCAAAGTACTATACCTCGTGTTTGCCCTTCATCCGGCACACTCGGATGTCGTTCTTATTGGATTCCCATGTTCGTTTCTGGCAAAAGGGGACAAAACAAAAGTCTGAATAGGCTTTTTTGTGTGTGTTTTTGCACATTTTTCAGTTGTTAGTGCATGTTTGGTTTGTTGTGTCTCACCTTGCTGTAGAAGATCTCATCACCTGCCATGTTATCCAACTCCACTCTGTACAGGTCATCTCTATGAAACACACACACACAATCAGGACCAATGTGATCCTATAGGTGTCTGATATATAATGTAAACAATATGGAAGAGAGCGGCAGATTTGAACATGTTTTATTTGTTGAATCAAACAAATTGTTCTCGGATTTTTACCTAACAACAGATTTAACTTTTCCCATTAGTGAGGGTTTACAAAGTGACAGCAGCTTAAATCTTAATACATTCGGCAAAAAATGAACAGAATATTGACATCGTCACACTATTTCTGTTCGACTGCCAGCTATTTGTGTTTTTATTCTCCAGTTTACTATTTCCTACACATTATTTATGAGAGTAATGTGAACCAGCAGCTTTCACTGGGCATTTAGCGACGCCGCTTCTACTCGCTGCAACAAACAGAAACATAAAATGTCCTCTGCGGAGTGACAGCAGATGGAAGATGAGGCATCAAATGAAGAGCAAAAGGATATTAATGCGAACGCGTTGGTGACACACAGTCGGAGGCGGTTGCTGTTGGTTACCTGGCTCCGATGTAGAGCGTGCGGTTGACTTGCAGGACCGTCTGGATGTGCAGATCCTGTCTCTGAGCCGAGCGATGAGCTCTGCCCAGGAACACCGGATACCTCCGCACGACTGACGTGAACACACACACACACACACAGCGGAGAGTTAAACGCTGACTGAAAAGAAGCGGCTTGATAGATGATAACAGAGCGAGTCAATCTATATATTCACCCCTTTAAAAGGTCTCCGACGCTCATTTGAATAGCGTCTTCGCTCACTCTCGATGCGTTTGTTTCGGAAAACAAAGATAATGTGAAGCGATGATTGGAGAGTGAAACCCTTTTATCCTCTCAGTGTGTTTTGTTGATGCATGAAGCTCCTTAATGGCAACACACGTGTGCAGCCAGTACTGTCCTTTTATCATTAAAATCCCTCTCCTCCCTACATATATACAGAGTACAGATGAAGCAGAGAGAGAAAGTCGCAGTGTCGGAGTATGAGAAAGTTTCAAAGTGGAGGACGGCGGTCTCCACAGGGAGCTCTCATCATCAGGAGACAGATTGGGAGAACGTCTCATTGTCCTTGACTGCAGGGGAGGGAGCGAAGAGGACGGAGCAATCCATCCCCACCTGTCTCCACCCCTTCCCTCTTGTATCACCCCCCTCGGATCCAATCGCCTCACGCTTTCTCATCTTCCCGGGCCTCTCAAAATCCATAACAATCATTTTTCTTGCTCTCTTTTCTTTCTGTCTTTACATCTTTCTCTCTCTCTCTCACATGTATCAGCCTGCAATACAGCCATTGAGTGACGTCTCTTTATCCATCTGTGTGCAGAGAAAGCTGCTCCACACACACACACACACACACACACACACACACACCAGCTCTGACCCTTGACCCCCTCGATTTCCACCTCTGCCACGAAGCCATTCATCATGAAAGCTGCACGTCTACAGTCACACCCACGCACACACTCAGCGGGGGAGGAAACGTACCCTCTACTGGGACGTAGCTGAGCGGACTGGGTTCCTCTGGGAATGAGCCATCCGCCAGTTGGAGCAGCAGAAGAAGAAATGTGAGGGGCGGAGCCATGGTCACCATGGCAGCAACACACATGCACTGCAGAAAGAGAGAGGGGGGGAGAAGATCATTGTTGTGTACACTGCATGTTCTCCTGCATGTGTGTGTGAGAGTGTTATTTACATTATGACATACTCAACAGGTCTGTGTGTGTGTGTGTGTGTGTGTGTGTGTGTGTGTGTGTGTGTGTGTGTGTGTGTAAGAGGACAGGGTCAGAGGTGCAGCAGGGCGACTGCAGCCACCAACCTGGCTCCAGCGGGGAGCTGATGTGTTTCTATTGTCTGCTCACGAGTATAATGGAGCTCTATTGTCAGAGCTGTCACCTCCCATTGTCCCACATTTTGAATCGAATGGGATTCTCACAGTCGTATAACAGACCGGGAGACAAAACAGTCACAGGATTACAAAGCGATGATGTTCCTTCCCTTAACTGTGTTTCTGTATGAACATATGGGCGATATATTACTGGTTGTTTTGTAAGAAAAAACAAAGAATAGCAGGTCTTTAGAGGGAGTAAAAAATAAAGAAAAGGTGAAGGGAGTGACTTTGAGAAGCTGGACAATGTCTTCCCAAAGGTCATAAGTCAAGAATGCTCTAAATCAAGGAAATGAGGAGGAAAAAAACTTTAGTTTTAAGTTAAGAGGCCACAAAAGGTCACACTTTGCAAGATACGTGCACACACACGAACAAAGCAAGAGCCATGCTAGCTGTTAGCCAAGACCCCCGCTGTATGCTAGCTGCCCACAGCTCCTAATATTAGCATGGGTTAAATATGAATATCTCTGTGGGAACATGTGTGACAATGTACAATACATAGTTTTATTTTATTTTATTTGAGTTAAATGCTAACGTGAGCATTTTGGAGATTTCAACCATGTATAGCATTTTAGTTCAAATTTGCTAATTACCGTTCAACACAAAGAAATGTTGCCAAAATAAATGTTAATACTTTTTACAGGTATTTGCTCATAAACCTGGGCAAACAGAAATGTTGATCTCATGGTGGTGAAAAAGTCAAATCTGTAGGATTCCTCCTCTGGGAACCATGAAATATCTGCACAAAATGGCAAATCCATCCGATATTGAGACATTTCCGTGAAGCCGAAGCGCCGGACCGACTGTTCAACAGAGCAAAAACCCAGGACGAGGTGGTCGAAGACACGCCCCATGCTGTACATCAACATCTCCTCACCTATAAAACCAAGACAGTGGAATAACACTGCTGCACATAACTTACAACCAGTCATAAATTGTGCGTCCAACGCCATCAAACACTTTGTAAATCTTTTTCATGCATTTACTCAAAATGCCTGCGGCCGAGCTGCACACACCGTCTTTGATGTGTGAATACTTTGGATTATGAAAGTACAGAAAAAAAGGGAAAGAAAGGAGAATGAAAAGGGCGGAGTCTTGGGTTTCTTCAGCGTTTGATGAAAAACACAAATGAAAAGCTTTCAAATGAAAGAAAAAGATGTGAACTATATGAACGCCGTTCACAAATCAATCTGCATGCTCACCGTTTCCCCCGACCCCCTCTCATCCACCCTTCATCGCTCTCCCTCCATCACCTACCGACTCCCTTCATTCCTCTTCCTTTATTCCTCTCAGCTGGTCTGCTCCAGAGAAGAAAAACCTCTCTACAAAGACAGCGCACCAGGTAGAGAGGTAGGTGACGGCGAGTTGCTAAGGTGATGACAACTGCTATTTGAAGCACACAGATGCTCTGATGGAACGTCCACATTTACATACGCAACGCACCCCTCAGACCGTGCACGGGCTTTGATTGACAGGCCGTTTGACGACATCAGCGAGGCGACGTGGCGCTACAGACGACACGCTGGGGGCCTGCTTCAAATGAAGACTCCAGCCCAGATATTGCAGGTCTGACGCTCTCTGAGGCCTCTCCTCATCAAAAGCACTGGAACAGCCCTGAGGGAGGAGGGGGGGGGGGGGGGGGGGGGAGGGGAAGGGAGGGGGTTTCATCCTAATCTGCATTGGGATTCCCTGAACTAGAACCGATTGAGTCGGGAGTAGCGGGTCATTTCATTACGGCCATTTCATGAGACGGTCTCCAAATTTGATTTGGATCATGCTTGAAGCTAAAATTATATTATGTGTGTGGACTAAAAGGATGAATAGAAGGAAATGAAGCGTGTGTTTCAGTGAGCTTAAGCGTCATATGTTTGTGATCCCACTGCCTCTTCCTCAGAGTCATAACGGAGTCAAATCTGAACCACATATACATACTGTACGTATATAGAGTCAGAGTGACTGTTTCTGAGAGTATCATTGTCTCCATCTGCCACATAATGAACGTCCACACATTCGATTAGATATTTAAAAACAAAAAGATGCTCTTGATAACTCAGGACTTCCCATTTAGAGACAATACTGTTTAGTTATTCATGTGTTTTTAAAAACAAGCCGAGTGCCATGTCGTCCTATTCTATTTGAGAAGAGCAAAGAAGAAAGCAATGAACTGTCCCATAAGTTTCCTTCAGTATCAAATTAATCCCAATTATTATCTGTCTATAGCTCCGTGCATTGCAGACAGAACATGATAATTATGGATTTGCCGGACTTTTAATGGTGCCAATTTTAAAATGAATTCAACAAATATAGACTAAGAATGTCTAATACATGCAGTGAGAGGCATCTTCTCTCTCACACTAAAACACACTCACAAAAAGCCTTCACATGCTACATACCAAAAGGTCTGCGGCCTGCCATTGATGGAGCCTCCTCATTAGAATGTGTATTGATTAAGGCTATTGATCTATAATATATAAACCATCAGATCCGGGCCAAGGCCAACACATTAGAGCCCCGCTGCTGGACAGAGCCATGACGGAGGCAGTATTTTTAATGCTGTGGGCTATAAAAGGGTTTTGGGGCAGCGCTTTGACGCACGGCTATGGAGAGTTTCCCCCGCTGAGGCCCGAAAAGACAGAACAGACAGATGAAAGATGAAAGACAGATGAGGTTTGAGTAAAAGACGGAAAGATACCGCCCGCGACAGACTTGCAGTATCATGAAATCACGCTAAGAGAGAGACAAGCGAGTGGAGGGAAGAAAGGAGCGTTATGTATCTGTGTCAGATCTTGTCGGTGCGATAGCATTCAATGGCGTGACACTGACACGGTTATCATGGGACGCATGTAACGACGGCGACAGCCGCGCAGTGTAATCGACCCTCGCTCGAGGCCGTAACCCATTAGCAAATCACCTGCTAACACTCAGCTCATTAGCCAATCAGCAGGTCATCTGGAGAAGCATAATCGCCCGTTATCAGTTCGTCCATATGCTTCGTCCTCATCAGCCGGGACGTCCTTTTCCTCTCTCGTTCACCTGCCACAGCGGATCCGGCGGGAGCGGTCGGGGTTGAGCGGCATGCTGGGAAATTCTTCGCGGCCCCACAGTATGTCAACAAACTATACGAGATATATCTTTTTCATATTTACTCGCGGTTCCATCGTAAAACGCCTCAGCGGCCTTTAGTGTGTATTGGACGTGCTCATGTTTGCACAAGGCATCCCAACTATTAAAGCTACTGAGCAAAATCAATAAGCTCTCATCCCGATAAACAGAAGACGAGTAAAAAGCAACATGGCCGTCCGCACTGAGCAGCGTTCACTGACCACGAGGAAACGCTGAGGCATGAAGGCAGAAGGCCTCAGCGTCCGTCTGGAGGCACAAACGCTACGACCCGACGCCCAAAACATGACTCCATGAACCCAGTGCAGTACAACAAGACATTGATCCTGCGATACGTGTGTGTGTGTGCGCGTGTGTGTGTGTGTGTGTGTGTGTGTGCGTGTGTGTATTTTGTAGATGTTGACACTCGTCACTGTATCTGAACTGTTTTCTGCTGCCTTAAATCTGTCGTTGTGGTTAACTGCAGGTACAGAACATCTCCCTCTATCTGTCTGTCTTCCTGTCTCTCCCTCTATCTGTCTGTCTTCCTGTCTCTCCCTCTATCTGTCTGTCTTCCTGTCTGTCTCTCCCTCTATCTGTCTCTCCCTCTATCTGTCGCTCCCTCTATCTGTCTGTCTCTCCCTCTATCTGTCTGTCTCTCCCTCTATCTATCTGTCTCTCCCTCTATCCGTCTGTCTCTCCCTCTATCTGTGTGTCTCTCCCTCTATCTGTCTCTCCCTCTATCTGTCTGTCTCTCCCTCTATCTATCTGTCTCTCCCTCTATCTGTCTGTCTCTCCCTCTATCTGTCTGTCTCTCCCTCTATCTGTCTGTCTCTCCCTCTATCCGTCTGTCTCTCCCTCTATCTGTCTCTCCCTCTATCTGTCTGTCTCTCCCTCTATCTGTCTGTCTCTCCCTCTATCTATCTGTCTCTCCCTCTATCTGTCTGTCTCTCCCTCTATCTGTCTCTCCCTCTATCTGTCTGTCTCTCCCTCTATCTGTCTCTCCCTCTATCTGTCTGTCTCTCCCTCTATCTGTCTCTCCCTCTATCTGTCTGTCTCTCCCTCTATCTGTGTGTCTCTCCCTCTATCTGTCTCTCCCTCTATCTGTCTGTCTCTCCCTCTATCCGTCTGTCTCTCCCTCTATCTGTGTGTCTCTCCCTCTATCTGTCTCTCCCTCTATCTGTCTGTCTCTCCCTCTATCTGTCTGTCTCTCCCTCTATCTGTCTGTCTCTCCCTCTATCTGTCTGTCTCTCCCTCTATCTGTCTGTCTCTCCCTCTATCTGTCTGTCTCTCCCTCTCTGCTGCAGCCGCTCTCCACTCGGTGCCTTTGTTACCTTAGCAACCAATAGCAAAGCTCAGCAGAGCTGTTCTCTTGCAGTGAAAGAGGGCGTGGCCTCCCCGCGACACACACACACACACACACACACACACACACACACACACACACACACACACACACACACACTGATGCACATGCTCGAGCTTTAAACCCAAATGCACGTCCATATGAGCGCGTGAACACATTGGAGGACACAGATGTCGGGCCGGGGTCCCCTCTCTCAGCGGGGGGGGGGGGGGGGGGGGCAAAGGAGGGGAGGGGGGCAGAAGGGGGGGGGTTCGGGTGGAGCTGCAAGCTTTGTGTCTCCACCACATCATCCACTCTGCCAAGACAATACAGCTCATTTGAAATCAATATGTCAACAATGGAATATTTCCATTTAAACACCAACAACACATTTATTACACGTTTACGACTGTCTCAGCTGTGTGAGCGTTGTTCTGTCTTTATGTATTTATTATTTTATGTATCGCAAAAGAAAGCAGACTTCCTTTCCTTGATTATTGTGATTTACAATATAGAAACAGAAGCATCAAAACAACAAGCAGCGACGCATCGACACAAAGACTTTGCTGTCCTCCTTTACAACTTCTCATCAGTAACACGCTCGCTGCTTGAAGACGGGATATGCAGGTTAAAGCCGGGAATAAAAGATGGCCTGAGGGTAGAGACGCAGACACGGGCTAAACTGGGAGAAGTGGGTCACCTTCACACTTCAAGACTCCACCCGACCAGCGCTACAGCTTCATTACTGTCATGACTCAAGCTATCGAGCCAGAGTCCTTAGTGAGGGCTGCTCAAGTCATGTCAACCCAAATGAGTTATATTTTGATCATTGCTATGAACATCCAGCATGATCTGAGCAAGATTTCACACAAAAAATGTTCAAGGCCTAAACAACAACCTACAGAGTTGTAAGAATCTGACTAACCATGCTCGGATTGGGGCATGCTGGGTGTTAGAATTTGCATAGGTAATCAACGTTGTGGTTTCCGGGGTTCCTGTAGGAAACGTCACTTGACTTATTTGATCATTTCCTAGTCTGATAATGGACGCTGTGGCGCTGTGTAGTCGACAAAGTCCAGACTCCACAATGCGCCTGTGTCATGGCGTCCATCAACAACACCATTGTGGTCATCAGAAGGACGTTTTGGAGCTTTGGGTTAAGGATCGCTCTTTGGTGTCGCAGTACATCTACTCTTTAATTCACCACAAAGACACAAAGTTAAAAAAAAGTGAAATCATAAAATTGTGCTGACTTTGCAGAAGGTAGAAGATAGAGGTTGTGAATGTTCACGCTCACTGAAGAGGGTTTGGAAACCAGTGATTATTGGCAAAATATTAGCATTTTCACACTGTTGTCAGTCATGTAGCTCATAACGCTAATGTTTAGCTTCCTTGTTAAAGGAACCATGCAACATTATGTGACATGTTTTCTCATATGAGAGTGGTATCAGAGCACATTTCCCAAAACATCAAACCATTACTTTAATTTTACTTTATCAAAGTACGTTTAACTGGGAGGTAACTGGGGATTCAGAGTATATTATAGTATTAAAAATCTCCCATATTAGGCGACGATACGCAAGGTGAACGCCGTGCTGTCGAGGCAAATATGTCGAATTGAAGAGAAAGAAACACATCGATGTGTATTCAGATAGCCAGACCGGTTCACATGCACTCATATTTAAACACAGTGAAGAACAAATATGCATGCACACACACACACACTCACACACACACACACACACACTCACACACACACACACACGCAATCATGCTCTCTCCAGCAGAAGAGTCAAGTCTTTATCTTCTCGAGGTGGGGGCGATATTCCCTCAAGTGGCTGCCTGTCTCCTCAGAGCAGGTCTAATCAGAGTTAAGGGAATCTGTCTTTTGCTGTTAAATATCCCAAAATACTATTCAATCTACATGGTCATTTATATGCTAATGCGAAGGTTGCCTCTGCATAGGCCTTTGACGCAGGTTTATGCGTGCATATGTGTGGGAAATATAGATGGAAGTAATGGAGGAAAGGGGGGAGCTGCAAAGAGAAGATGGTTGTGCAGGGAGAGAAGGGTGAAGATGAAGGAGGAGAGAAGATACAGAGAAGAAGGAGATATTCCCCTGGGTGAGTGCCATAGGTAATTAAAATAGGATGGACAGAGCTGGAGTGTAGCCAGAGAGAGCTCCATCTCCCCTCAGACTTCTTCCCCAATCAGGCCTTCTGCCTAAAGCCAAATTGCAGCTCGTGACAGGCACACAGAAGCGTACGGCTGCAGAGTTATCAGCTTATGGTTAATGGACATGTAGGAACACAAACACACTTCTCACAAATGCAGGTGCAAAGCAATCAAACACTCGCAAATGACTTTGGGCTCCAAAACAGGTAATGCTCTGGTGCTGCACTGAGGACAGAAATGCACATGAAAACAACACACACACACATGCGCGCGCACACACACACACACACACACGTACACATTTACGGTGCTGTACAAAGCTGCAGCAAGGGCAAACGTTACTAACCAGAGTTTGACTGCAGTAAGCACATATACATTCACTGCACAGCGCTGAGCTAGAGGCGAGCGCATGAGTATGCAGTGCACGCACTCAGACACACACTATGAGCACAGAGTTGAACACGCGCACACTCCAGTGCGTACCACGGCAAAGAGAGAAGATGCAATTTAAATGACACAACGGAGATGAAGGCTTTCGATCTGCGAATTTGAACTTGCTGCTTTTCTGATTTGTCACACGGCGTTAATGCTGCACTTCATACTGTACGGGGGGACGTGACATCTGTCTCCATGTGAGCATCTTTTCATCTGCTCGAGTGTGTCTTCAGAGGTTTTATAATATGCAGCGCAGATCAGAATCATCTTGAGAATTGATGTTTTGATATAAATGAATTGTGATAGCGGGCAAAAATATTTCAGTTTTCTCTGTTTTACTGACCACTGCCCCGACCGTCTCCTCGCTTGTCATTTTTCTACTTCAACAAAGACTATGCAAAACAGGCTGAGCTAATGTCTTAACACGGCAGCCATTACCTCACATCTCACACCGTGATCGTGGCTTCTCTTGTGGTGGCGTAGAGCGAGGCGAAAGCTGAAAAGTAGCTCATATTCTCCTCATGTTGTTCTTCGTGTGCTGTGATCACCAGTAAAGGTAAATATAGCTCTTTTGGCAGAAACCTGCTAAGAGGATCACAGCTCACAATAGGTGGTCTACACACACACAACAATCAAAATGCCAGCGCACCTGCTTGTGGATTGACGTGTGCGTGCACACACACACACACACACATGCATCACACGCCCGTACGCAGAGACGACACTTCCCCTGAGAGCTGCCTCTCCTCCTCGCAGGTATAATTGTGTTTCGGCTACACTTTGTTCCTCTCCCCTCAGTTGTGACTGGGCTGCCCAGATGAAAAGCCATAATTAAAAGAGAAAAGTTGTGTTTGTGGGGAAGAAGGGATGGGTGTGGGGTGAGGACGGGATGAAGGAGGGAGAAAGATTAACCACAACAAAGCTTCATCAGGCAACAAAACCATCTCGCGTAGCTCGGAGACAAAGGACTCGGATGCGCCTTTATCTCCCAATAAAAAAAGTCCTCCAAATCCCTCGAGCTAAGCTGCCATAACTAAAGCCTGCCGCTGGCTTAGGTGCTGGCTGAATTTGTTGGACAACAAAAGCAGCAAAATATGAGAGAATGGACCAAACACCCGAGAAATATGGATAGCTCCTCTCCTTTTGTGCAGAGAAGTAACAAGCCAAGTGCCTCAGCGATGGCATTTAAGAAAAGGTTGTTTTCTTATATGCTTATTTTGTTTTGTGTGTGTGTGCAGGTGTGTGTCTCAGCATGAAGTGGATGGTCATTTTCTCACTTCGCAATTCTGTGATGTAAATGAGAACACAGGAGGCAGGAGATTAAACTACTTTTATCTTTCCAAATTGAAACAGCTGTGATATCAATCACAACCAATTTGCCAGGCGGTTAAATGGGAGAACCAGTTGCATGCAAAACGACACACAAACCAACTCATACTTCTTGTGGTTCTCACATACAAGACACTCATAAAATATGCATGCATGTGTACCCTAAGTCGCCACACAGACCGTGCATGTCTTATCATCTGCCCGACCCTGATGAGGATGATGAGGATGAGCGAGCGCCAGAGGTGCTGTTAAGCTGATACAGTGGACAGGAGAAGACACTGCAAAATGATCACACATGTTAGCCCGTTACAGCCCACACAATGTGCACAGGGAAGCATAAAACAGGCTGCTCCTCGGGGGAGGAATCACTGAAGATAGAAAGTCATAAAGATGAAGATGAATAGCCACTGTAAAGTATATGGAGGATTATTACATTGAACATAACTGCGAGGCATTATTATACAGAACATGTGGCCGGTACAGCAACCAAATCCACATTTTGCAGCCAGCTCAGCCTGAGCATCGCGCATCTGGTGGTGCTCAATTTATGGTGCTTTTGACAATTCACAGCAACGTTCACTAAAGCTCCTCAGCTTGTGTGGTGCCTATCTGGCTCCTTTCCTTTTCAAACATCTGGACGGAGTTGTCAGAAAGGCCCAGTCAGGCTCCTAAAAGCCTCTCACGTCCACACAGAACACTTTGCATGAAGGAGTTTATTGTGAATACCTGTCTGAGGATAAAAGCGACTTTCTGACAAGTAAAGCAAGTATGCCTGCACGACACCTGACCCTCTGACCTTGTTAATCCTGTACAATGAAGCCCCGAGGTCCACAGTCTGAGGACTCTGCAGGAATAGTTCACGCAGCAGATGCCCGCCCAGCTAGCTCCCTCTGATCTCGTTGCACTGAGGTCTGCAGACGTCAACACGCTTTTCAAGTGTTGATTTTGTATTAAAGAATCCCACCGAATCCTAAACACTGCACTCTCTGTGAAACTCCAACTTCAAAAGATGCTGTGGCAGGCTGCTTTTGAGGGAAATCAGCATTCCTTCAAATCTCTTGACGCTTGTCACAACTTTGCTTTACTTTATGATCAGATTAGTTCATAATCCTGCATATATTCCTGACGCAGAGACGGGTGGTGACTTCAGGGTAGTTGGGAGTCGATACGGCAAAGTTTTGAAAATGACTTTAAGTTCATCTAAAGGAGCGTACGTTCCCATTCCCTCATGTATCCGCAGAGCCCTGAGTGGGAGGTATCCGTGTGAAAACAGAGACATTTACAGCGAGCGGAGGTTAAAGCGAGTCACATAGTTTTGAAACGGTGTCCTCGGTGGCTCCGGTTTGGCAAAAAGGAACAAATCAATCTCGTTGTCTGATATGAAGTGTAGGAAAAGAAAACTACAGGCTGGAGTGGCAGCTCAAGGCCCCGCAGTGTTCCAGTCAGTCAGTGTTCCTCTCCGTGTACCAGACGTAAAGAGAGGAAATCTGTCGCCAATTGCTCGGATGTATTCTCTTGGCGGAGCGGAGAGAAGCTGTTAGGTAACATCTCTTTCTCTCCAAAATGTTCTGTCAGTTTCATATCACTCTGTTTACCACAAACACACACACATACACACACACACACACACACACAGTGCTCCTTAGCAACCCCAACGTATTAATCTGCTGGTGATTTACTCCCTTTGTGGGAAGGCTGTATTACGCTGCAATCCAATCTCATTTTTTCTGTGCTTGAGATGCCTGTTTACGGCTTAGCATGTGTGATTAAATAGGGTCCTATGTGATCAATAGAGCTCATTAAATGTCCCTGTGGGCAGTTGTCTCACCCTAGGGCTCTCTTAGATTGCTTTTACCTGCAGCCTGCTTCTGCCTCGTTGCTTCGAGTGGCTCCCAACTTTGTTTGCGGCATAATTCATTTTCTAATTGAATCACTCGAGCCCGGCCTTCGCGTGCTATTTCCCTCAAATGTGGATTCAAGTATCCTTTTGGTTGCCTTCAACATAGGCCGTGAGTGTTTTGGTGTCAGGGGGCTTTTGGGATTGCTGGATGTGTCGGATGGGCGGGTGTGTTAGACCGCCTTCCAAAAGGGAGGCTGGAGGAAACAGTGGCTGCACCTGTTGTTCCCTGCGGTTTCTGTGTGGTGGGGTTAGCACCTGCTCGCACGGCTGCTGTGTGGCTGTCTGTGTGGGCAGCGGGGATAACAGTGAGACCATTCACACCCGCTCAGACTGCTGTCTGCAGCCCCTTTCCCTCAACGCTCGTTCGCTCTGAGCTTTCTGCCCCATCATTTCTTTTTCTGTCTTCTTACGTCCTCTGTCTATCCCCCCCCTGTAGCCTTTATGCCAGATTGCTATCTCCCCTGCTTCTTCTATTTTCTTTTTTGTGTGTGTGTGTTGTAGTCCCCTACCATCTCGTGTTGCCTTTTCAACTCACACAGAAACACAAACATAAAAAGCAGCAGCTGGGAGCTGTTATAGTCATTCTGTGGAGCTCGGTAGCTTTTAGTGTGAAGGATGCAGTTGTAAACAATGAATTACATATAACTACTAAATCACTATAAGAGCTGAGACGGCAGTGCGTGAGCATTTAACTTGGGCCAGGGAGGTTGTGAGTGTGCAGTGTGGTTATGGGCAATTTAGTTATTGTAAGTGTGCAAGACATATTTTGGACAAAAGTATATGTTTTTAGAGTTTTTAGAGTATTCAGTCGTCTCTGGATCTGTTGAAAGAAGCCTGACATGCTTGGAGACACATTTTGGGAAGCTATATGACGACCTATCATCCGGCCAGATCGAAGGTTGTGATCTAAATAAGAATTGCAGGCTTTGTGCTCCAATGCAGTGTTGTGATGTGCGAGTATTTTTATGAGCTGTTTTTTTTTTTTTTTTTTGCTGAGGCATCACTTCAAACCTAAGCTCCTAAGCAACACGTGACAGAACAATGACATGCAGGGATGTGCCACAACGATATGCACAAATTATGCAAATACAACATCAAACTCGCAGCAGACACAAAGAGCAATTCATGTCCAAATAAGATCCAAGCCGATGCCAAACACACACACAGGCTAACCCGGAGGAGAAGCCTAATATTGCAGCATCGCGTTAAGTGGCTGAAGCCTAATAAGATTGCGCACATGCTATACCTGCTATACCCCCACCAACCCTCCACCACCCCCCCTTATTCCTCACACATATCCATCTCTCAATCTCACCGTTTGGCACACTCACCGCACCAGATGGCCAGGTAGGGAGGAGGTGGCAGGTGCCAGTCGCCAACTCGCCCTCTCCGGTCGCTCTTCTTCCTCTCTGTGGAGAAAAGGGTGATGGATACCACGGCTCTCGGTATCTAAAGCGTCCCTGAAATATAACAGCAGCTCCTTTAGCCGCACCTCACCTGTTTCTTCCCTCTATGGTTCCTGCGCGCCGCCGTAGCATCACCGTTTACCGAGCGCGTACAAAACGCCCAGTCCACTACAAAAGGTTTTTTTTTTTTTTTTTTCCCCTGGAGAAAAAAAAAAGTCGGTTGTCTAAATACGTAATGCACGAACCTATATGCGAGTTTTCTGTGATCCAGAATACGTTTTCTGTTCCCGGTAGCTTTGTTCAGACCCCTGTAAAATCCCAAATCCTGCAATTGCGGACTGTATTTAGTCCACTGACCAGTGGAACCGGCCAGTTGTCTGCACTTGGTCAAGCTACGGCTTTGAAATCAGTAGTCAGCAAAATGTAATCCCCCTGTTTAAATTTACAGTGGCGAGGTGAAATGTCCAACGCAGAGCAGTCACAGTGACTGCGGGGGCCCATAATTCACACCCCCTGAAACAGAGTCCTGCAGTGGATCAATGATGAATGGAGGAGCTCTCTCTCTCTCCCTCTCTCCCTCTCTCTCTCTCTCTCTCTCTCTCTCTCTCTCTCTCTCTCTCTCTCTCTCTCGTTTTTTAACCATTATTGAAATACAGGTTCGAAAACGTGAATCTGTAACTGCTCTAAAATAAATACGGTTACATGGATTTTAAACATTTAGTTTCAACGAACACTGACATGATTTCATTGCCTATATATAAATATTTAAACGAATAAATATATATAATTTACTCAAGTAAAAATCGGTGTAAACTGTGGTATTATAATTTAATGTATTTATATTTGCAATGTTGCTAAATAATGAGGTCCTTTACTTTGAATAGTAAATTTAGCAGATAATGCTTATAATTTCAATTAATTGTGTTCACACCGTGGTATTACTGTTTTTATTTGAGTAAAGGATCTGAATAAATTCACTAGTTCTGAATAGGGTTTTACACACTTAGGTGAATATTATTTTATTGTTAACTTCGAGTTAAAAAAAATCCCGGTTTTGTGAATATTTTAAGAAGTGTGTAACGTTATAAGTATTTTGTAATCCTTAAATCCAATTTATTTTACTATGCTTAATATCGAATTATCTGTAATATCAACTATTGAGTAGCCAAAACTGAAATGCTATGCGGTTTTATAATTGATTTAAAATAATCTATTCACAATCTCGGGGCGATTTCCCACCACTTAACAGTTTATATTGTGCAATATAAAATGTGATCCTGCGAAATGATATCGAGGTAATAAAGTTCTGAAAGAGGAATACGCGATGACGTCACTTCCGAGTTTAATCGGACAGTAGTAAAAAAAAAAAAAAAAAAAAAAGACAAGATTCAGGTTGCCATGAATTTCAGCTAGCAGTTAGCCACCGACCAACTGTCAGTACACTCGGGCAAAACCATCCATGTCAAGACTCAAGGACACTTTAGTAAGTCTTGTGCCGCTCCTGTGTGCATACCGGGGCTCATACCGGGGCTCACCGGCCTGACAACCGACTGTGAATCGGTAAGTAGATCCGAGGCTAACGGTGTCGCGAGCTGCCGCTAGCTGGCTGCCCCGCTAACGGTCAGTGACGCTACGGTGCCCCCGTTCGCTAGCATTAACCTGCGATGCCCGACGAGAGCGGCGACGTGTCGCTTGTCCCCCCCTTTGTTCACTGTTCCGTGTTTCCCCCACCCCTCCTCCCCCGTTTGTGTGCGCGCATCACCGGCTACCGTGAGAGGGAAACGTCGGTGTTCACCGTGTAGCCCCTATTAGCATACAGTCGCTCCCTGTGTCCGCGCTGAGGGGGTGTTGTAATTAGTCACCGACGTCCACGGTCACGTCGAGCCATCGGCATCACTTTCAACCCCGCGGTGAGATGTCAGCAGCTGCAGCAAACGGCTAAATGCGTTTCACTTTTGTGCTCAAATAAATGCTAATTGGTGGCATGATGACAACCACAACTGACGCCTTCAACCGTTATAATGAACCCGGGGTTGTCTTTCATCCTTGAATCAAAGTGATATCTTCCTCCTCGCAGCTGTCTGTACTTTTATCTGCTCCCATCTGCTGTATTTGGTAAAGCAAGAATGATAGATGGAGTTTAAAAAAAAACAATATTATTTATTACTGCATATTAGCACATAATAGCTCGAGCAATAGCTACTGTAACAGAGCAGGCTGACTAAGTGGTCATGCCTTATTACTCTATGCTGTCATGTATGGTAAGTTGTTGCACGATGTAAAGCCATTTCATTGTGTTATGTGTTTCTTTTTTATTAAGATCCTGCTGGCGCAGTGACTAGATCAGAAGACCTTGGCACCTGTGTGTGCCAGTTCATTTAGAGACCCAGGGACTTCTGAATCCAGGTACATTCATAACTGTGTATGTGCAGGGTTTCCCCACAATAAATTGGTCAGTTTTATGTTTATCAATTTCTTTTCTTAACTTGAAAAACATGTCCCGCCCTGACATTGCCACATTCATGACTCACGATAAATGATTAATGACTGAAGCAAGTGTAGGATGTGATGGATCAATAAATGACATCTCAAAATCAATTTACTATAGCTACTGAATGACAATTTAAACATTTCCCTCATTAATTACCATCACAGTTTTTCTTTTTTACATCTTTCTGCCTGCTAATTATTCTTTCTAACATGTTAATTTTTCCAGAAGATGAACGGTCTATCCATACGTGAGCTATGCGGCCTGTTCTGCTGCCCCCCTTGCCCCAGCCGTATTGCAGCCAAACTGGCGTTCCTCCCTCCAGAGCCCACCTACGCCCTTCTCCCTGACTCGGATCCAAGTGCTGGAGCTGGAGCTGCTTCTGGGTCCAGTTCAGGGGCTGCTCAGCCTTCCCTTGGAGCACCAGGACTGCGTTCCCGGCAGGCCGCTGGTAGTGGAGCTGAAAAAGGAGGAGTAGCTGGTGCTGGAGGTGGAGAAGGAGGAGGAGGAGGAGGAGGAGGAGAAGAAGGAGGAGGTAGTGGTGGCAGCAGCGGTGGCGGCACCGGTTGGAGTGAGGGCAGGTGGAAGCTTCACCTTTCAGAGAGAGCGGAATTCCAGTATTCACAGAGAGAGCTGGATCTGACTGACGTGTTCCTGACCAGATCCAGCCGAGGGAACAGGGTGGGGTGCATGTACATTCGCTGTGCCCCCAATGCCAGGTGAGACGCACACCACCCTCTACACACCTTGAGACTGAAGACAAAAGACTGTGTTTTGTGCGTTCCTTCAACCGGGCAGGTTGCCTGTTTTTTGTAGGAAACAAATTAAAATATATATATTTTTAATGTTTTTCTATCAAGTTGAGGCTCCCCAGTTAAGGCACCTAACTTCCTTCTTTCTTCTTCTACCTCCTTTGTCTCTCAGGTTTACCGTGTTGTTTTCCCATGGCAATGCAGTAGATCTGGGCCAGATGAGCAGCTTCTACATCGGCTTAGGCACACGCATCAACTGCAACATCTTTTCCTATGATTATTCAGGCTACGGGGTTAGCACTGGCAAGCCCTCTGAGAAGAACCTATATGCTGACATTGATGCGGCCTGGCACGCCCTGCGCTCCCGGTAAGCGGGGAGAAACTCCCAGTTACAGTCCACAAAGGATCCGAAATTAACAGCCAAAAAGCACCAAAGGCCAGTTGAAGCGGCCACTCGCATCGCTGGCCAGTAACTCAAAATAACATTTAGTTGATTCTGAGATATGCAAACCATCAGCCAGTCAAATGTCTCTATATCTAAAAGACTTGTGATTGGCTGTCACATACCGTGCTCTGCATGAAGTCTCCGCATCTAAACTTCTGAAAAATATTCCTCTTGTTTATCAGCTGCCACCATGGTTAATGAGCCTAATGTCAGCAGAAACTTAACATTCCCTAGCGGCAACACAGAGGAAGTTGGACCGTTATTTTATAATAAAATCTGAATTTATTTTGTGCTTAAGCTAGTATTTAAACAGGTTTGGAAATATACTGTATTGATGTCAAAATGTGGTTGGTGATAATTTTTTTACATTTCATGTTTTGTCTTTGTCTTTTGGTTAATATTACCTTTGCTTATGATATTTTCTTCGAGACTTTGTCTATTATCAACATGAAACACAGGCGTACTGCTAACTGCACTTAACCAGCATCTGGAATTGTAAACACTTGATCCCTGCACACCAGTCCATCTGCACTTCTCATACTTGCAGAACAAAAGCAAATCTTGTATTCTGTAGTGAAACTTGTGTGTGTGTGTCATCTCAGGTACGGCATCAGTCCTGAGAATATCATCCTGTACGGACAGAGCATCGGCACGGTGCCCACAGTGGACTTGGCATCACGGTTCGAATGTGCCGCTGTGGTCCTCCACTCTCCTCTCACCTCTGGAATGAGAGTGGCCTTCCCCGACACCAAGAAAACATACTGCTTTGATGCCTTCCCTAAGTAAGTCTTTTAACGTATGTTAGTTGTATTTTCTGTGTCGTCAACGCTTTAAATTTACATTTAGAAGAAAAAAAAGGTTCCAAAGCCAAAATATTATATTGTAAATTCACGACTTTCATTGAAATTCTGACTCAAATTCAGTCATTTGGGATTTGGAGTTCAACATGGAAGCGTTATGACCTCTGGAGGTGGAATGCGCTTATTGTAAGTCACTGTGGATGAATAAAGTTGTGCATTATGACATCATACTATGAGACAATCCCTTCGAGGCCACACTTCAGTTTCTCTGGTTATATCAGACTACCGTGGGCAATGTTGCATATCATTGAGCATGTCTGAATTATGCTCATAATGGCTTTAGAAGATTTCATTGTTTATTTTTTTAAATTTGGATTCCCATTGGTTGTTACCTTTGCAACAATTACTTCTCTCAGTTTTGCTGCAAATGTACTGACGTGCCTTGCTTTGTCAGGCATTACATTTGCTGGATTAGGACCAAAAAACACATCCAGTCTGGTTATTTTGTCGAGAAATTGTTTCTCAGTACAATTTCTGAACAAAAGACTTTATCAAGATGTAAGCCTATGATGTAAAGTATTATTTATTGTGATTTACCAGTGATGGTTGGTCTTATAATTGTCTTTTTGGATTGACAGCAATGAAAATATGTTCATTATGGAATCCATGTAGTTAAACAAAGTATGTTCAGATTAAATTGTAAACATGTTATGTCCACCATTCCAACCAGCAGCAGTGGTCCAAAAGACAGACTTTTCGTAACATCACTGTAATGCATCTCAAATGTTGACTTACATGCACATCGTCCTTATTTGTCACGGTCGGTCGAGACTTCAAAATGACTCGTTTTCTAAAATCTGAAATGAACCTGTTCAGTGCGTTTTAATAGCCTCCATATTTTTTTTTCTTGCAGCATAGAAAAAGTGTCAAAGATCCCATCTCCCGTGCTCATCATCCACGGTACAGAGGACGAGGTGATCGACTTCTCTCACGGCCTGGCTCTGTTCGAGCGCTGTCCCAAGGCCGTGGAGCCCCTGTGGGTGGAGGGAGCCGGTCACAATGACATTGAGCTTTACAGTCAGTACCTTGAGCGGCTACGGCGCTTCATCAACCAGGACCTGGCTGCACAGCATGCCTGAGAAACAAACAGCGGCCTCTCTGCGTGTGTATGAATAAGGCTGTGTGTGTGTGCGTGTGTGTGCGTGTGCGTGCGTGTGTGACTGAGAGAGAACGTCGGCATGTCTGCAAAGTGCGTGTGAGAGATTGACCTGCAACGATTTGTGATTTTTGTCACATCTGTGTGTCTTTGAAGCAGCACACCTGTACCTTTTTTTTTATTTTGTATTTTCACGACATATGTTCAAATAATTACGGCTTTTAATATCTGCAGCTGTATCCATCTGTACGGTGGAGTTTTGGTGAAGCGCCATAAAACAAAAGCTGAGATCAAACTACTTCACAAATCCGTTTTTTTTTTTAACGTTTGCAGCTTTGAACTGTGTCACTGACATAACTTAAGAACTAGCAACAACGTGCTTCATCCAGAAAGGCACACAGATGTCATTTCAAAGTAGTTTGGGAATGTTTGAGTCATGGCTGAAAGTGTTGAGTGTATATTCATATCTCCGTGGACATACGTGTGCATGTTTGTGTGCGAGAGGGAGAGTGTGTGTGAGAGGCAGTGCTGAAAGAAATGAAGGACATCCTGATGACTTGGACATCTGCAAGTGGACGACGCTAATTGAAACGTATCAATATTGATGTTATTGTTTTTCTTTTTGTGAGTGTATGTATGAAGAATACCTCCACAGCTCGACCAGTTCTCTCTCTCTCTCTCTCCCTCTCTCTCTCTCCAATGGACAAACGCTGGTCGAGCATGTGCCCACCCACTCCTCCTCTACTCCCTGTTTACCTGTTAATGGACATCCATCTGACTGCCAGGGCATTTCCCAAGATGCTGTCCAGCTAACACTAACCTACTTTTATCTGTGTGGTTTTGGGAGTCCATCTCCTTGCCTTCTGGTGGATACAGGACTAGTCTGGAATACTGTCATATAGCTCGTATGGCTTTGGGTGTCTCATACGCTCCTCTCTCCCTCATTTTCTGACTCCGAAAAAAGATTCCAGAGTGGCGAACTTCCATTTCATTTTCCTGGCTCTGCTGTAGCTTTTAGCCTTTGCCTGTCCACAGAATGGCAGCAGCAACTTACAGGGAATTGTTTTTGATTCCCCTCCATTGCTTTTCTCCAAGCGGTCCTACATATTGGTGATGAAGAATGACGGCGTGCTTGAAAAGAGACGGGCCCTTTTGATAGCCACACGGAGTATATCTCTCGTTTATGTGGTCTTTGGCATTAAGAGAACAGCTATAAAAGTAATTTTCACGTCACATTGGATCAATTGGCTCCAACAGACGGCCGTCGCCCTTCAGTATTTACTGATGTGCGACGGTTAAAGGTCGGGCGGACTGCACTGACTTGCTAACAGCAGGATTTAAGTCAGATTTAAAGGTGTTGTGTGACAGTTTGCTGAGAGTTGTATAAGAAGATTCATGCTGATGAACTTGAAGTCTTACAGCACAGCTTGTGTTACAAGTCTTGTTCCAGTAGCTGTCACCACAAGGGTTTACTCAGCCTCTTGTTCATATGCACATTTGTATTTTCTATTTTATTTTTTTGTCTTGATGTAATTAATCCAAAACGTGTTTTGTCGTAGTGTGGGGCCATGGGTCGTTTTATTTCCGAGCCGTGCGCGTCGATGTCATGACTCGCGCATCAGATCGGGTGTCGGGAACGGGACATCATGCCTACTTTAGCTGTTTTTAACCTCTGTGGCCCAAAATGTACAGGAGCTCTCTTATGGGTGGCAGCACGCTTCATGTCTGACACAAGCCATACTTGAGCCTCTCACTGTTGGTGTGGTGCAGGTTCCACCACACACACACATACACCTATACAGACACACACACACACACACCTTTGCACATTATTTCTCCCACGCACACACACACACACACACACAGTTAAACGATGTACTGTAGAATACAGTATATTAACACATTTATATATATATATATATATCAGATCAAGCATGACAAAAAGCAGGTCTTAAGTTCAGCACTATTGTACAAAGCATCCAAAGTGTAATAAGGGTATAAACTGTAAGTTTGTGTGTCTTCATTATTATTGACTGTCTTTTACAGGCCAGCGTTAAGTATCCTAACATCACATTTCAATAACTCGTCACAGGCCCTTTCGTGTAGAGCTGAAAATGTCCAAGAACGGACGTCATGCTCGCGAGCTAGCGGCACATTTCAGATCTACACGAGACATCCGCTGCATAGGAGCAAACATCAGTTTCAGTGATAGTAGCTGCGTTTTTGTTTTGTTTAATGGAACATGTACTGAACTAGCACTGATCTGATTACTCCATTGTGGGAGTACGAGTGGGTCTTAGTGACCGCAGCGAGCTCCCCGTCATCACTTCAAACAGGGAATGTTTCCATTCTCATTCTGTGCTTTTGTGTCTGATATTTAAATAATGGAAATCTGGTACCGCCTCGGTCCGGGGATCCGAGCTGACGGAAGAATCGGAGAGCGCCATCGTCTCTCTTTGAAAGTCGAAGTATAGGCTCTGTTGCTTTTTTTTTCTTCCCCTGAACTGGTCGCGTTATCAGGGAAACCACTGGATCCACCTTTTCATTCATCGGGTTGGAGAAGCGGGCTGGAGACTTTCCGTTTTTATTGATGCACCACTATGGTTGACGTATATTGTATCCTCTGGCCCTGAATGTGTATTGATGGGGGTGAAGGAGGGGAGGGGAGGGAGGGGGGGTGAACAGTACAAACTGTATGCATGTCTATTGTGTTTTGCAAGGCAAGTGATGGGGTGGGATGTTATCTCTATTATGTATTCTACGTGAGGATAAAGCTGAACTCGTGGCATTGGAACATTGAAGCGCTTTTGGAAAAAAAAAAATATGGGACGTTTATTTGAATTTTTTAAAATGCTGATACTAACTGATGTATTGTTATGAGTTTTGTGCTAGAGTTTGAGCGGGGCAGTGTTAGGCGGGTGGGGGGGGCTAGATTATTAATGGGCTGTTTATATGGTTACTGTACTTACCTATTCTATTCTTTGTATTATGATTTGTAATTTTATGTTGCTTTTTTTGAACTGAGAATATGATGTAATGAATTAATTCATGGGACTGAATCTTGACCTTTTTATGGACAACAAAATAATTAAAAAAAAAGATCACTTATGTACAAAAATGTGACACTGACTATTGTTTTTTAAAAGTATCTGTTGCATTTTTTTGTACATTGCTCAAGTTAGTAAGAATGGATATCTGGTAGATAGTGATTCAAAACTATTGCTTAATGATGACATCACTTGGTAAAACCAGAGAAGATGGGTTTTGAAGAATATATAAAAACATACAAAGACTTTTCATAACAAATGGAGTTTAAAAAGTTTAATGTGGTTCAATGAAACTCAGATTTGAATAAACATGAGTTGTTTTAAATCCACACAACATTAAGGCCGATGTACTTTATCATCTACATTTAGTTTTTTTTACACCACACAATTTTTAAAGACACTTTTCATGCAAAAGCTTTTCATTGTTTGGGCATAAGCATCGTTTTACAGTCAAAAAGATCAGTCGGACAGAATCCATATGGTCAGGAAATTTGACAAAAAAGGCAAATGGCAAAGGTTTTATGCAACATTATTTTTAAGAAGTTTCAGTGTCTGATTTCTTTTCAAAGTGCAAGTGAGTCCTGCCTGGTAACAGCGTTTAATGGGAGTGTCTGCCCTCTGCTGGCGGTCCATCGTCACTCACAGTCTTAAAACACGACGATAGTCCAGCAGTTAATGCAGAACATGTGAATCCTCGTTCCCTGACACACACATGGGCAACGATGAAGTGCTTCTTTCACTTTGTGTGTGTGTGTGTGTGTGTTCTCACAGGTTGTGTCGATCCGAGAAAACCACGGCCAAGACTCCTGCACAAACCTCGTCTTGCTGAGCTCAGCTGTTCACCGGCCAGGAAATAAACAACGGCTCCATATGGCTCGGTGCACGAGCTCCTCGGTCACGTGTTGGATACGTCAGCGGAGAATGGAAGGTGCTCCAAATATTAATAATGTGCTGGTACTCTTCCCTGCCGGTGCGGTCAGTCATCCGTGTCGCTCCCCATGTGTGTGTGGCCTGGTTCAAACGTCTAAAAAGCATCTTATTGTTGAGCCGCATCCTCCACAGAGAGGGCGCTAACACAGCAGATCAATCTCTCCCTGTTTGTTTTGCAATATGGTGAATTTAACTGGAAGATGTGCTGCGTGTGAAATGGACCGAGTCTCACTGCGAAGATGCTTTTTTGGTAGCCTGTCTAGATGGGGATCAACGGACAGCGGGGCCCTCGGAGGATTTTGTTTGTCACAGTCCTCATCCGTGATACATCTGTCGGTACCTGCACAAGAAGATGAAGCAGCGTGAGGAGAGGACGGTGGGGGAGGAAGCCCTAAGCTTTTTATTAAGTAAAATAGCATCATCATGTAAAAATATTAAACAAAATAAGAATGTGAGAAAGGAAAGGTACTCATGCAGAGTATAAGTACAGATGCATTCATATGCAAGCATCATTTTCATTACTTTTCATACTACAGGGTGGTATAATCTTAATGATGTTCAAATCTCATGAAATATACATGAATCTGTAAAGCAACTACAGCAGTATGAAGTCAAATTCCTGAGATGTGCTTTCCAACACTGCACATGCTTGAAGTAATCACAAACTACATTATTTATGGATTGTTACCTAACCTTTAAGGATTTACATGCAGTTATTCTTCCACACTGTTAAACTGGTTGCAAAGCTTGTCGACATGTAAAAAAATGTAAATGCATATTTCCCAGCGGGTGTGTTCACTTATCTCGTGTCCACACAATACTCATAAACCTGCAGAACAGCTCTCGTCTTATCTGATTTCACCATAATGGTTTTAAACTTCTTCCCAAACTGGTTTGAGCCATCTCCCTTTTCCTTCCCCACAAGGTCTTTCTTCCTTCTTCTGCTTGAGTCCACGTGTCACTACTCACTCTCGGTGTTGCACAGACAACTCGGCCAGCTGCTCCTCCAGCGCTACGATCCTCAGCCCGATGTAGCCGGACGCCAGCAGGAGCAGCAGCGTCCTGCAGACACAGCGAGCGTCAAGACCAACAACGCCTGGGAGCTTACGGTCCAGAGGGAATGAAAAACAGAGCAGGGTCTGAGACGGCCTCGCGGCACCGTCCTATCAATAAGATGTCAGTAAACTGCATCTGTGCCGAGACCGTTTGACCATCCAGTGACAACATTTCTAAAAACACATCTCAAGATCATGTTTTTTCCCCCTCTGAGAGCTTTCAGCCCATGCAGAAAGTCAACGTACTAAAACGTGCCTGCCCTCAGACGTGACGTTGCGTAACGGGTGCACAGTATGTGGGATCTGCAAAGGATGCTACACAAAGCAGGAGGTTTTTTTAATAGTCTTTGATAAGTCCTCGCTCTTTCTTTCCTACGCAGTCAACTTCCAACCTTCTTCCATTAGCCGGGCTTGCACAGCAGCGCGGGTCACATGTAAAGCAGTGCGTGCAGAGAGACGCACGAGTATTCAGACGCTTCACTTCAGTTAAAGTTGCAAAAGTCAAAACATGAAAAATACTTCAGCACAAACTTAAAGTCCTGCATTCAAAGTTTTCCTTCAAAGTAAAAGTACAGACACATCATCAGCTAAGTTGAGTGTTAAAAGCGACACTATGCTCTTGTTATGTAATAAAGTCAAATATCGTACAGATGTGCAGTGCTTGAGTACATGCACTTAACTGTGTGAAATAATGCAACTCACAGCATCATGTAGACGTAGAAGAGAGCGCTGAGACTCCTCAGTTCTCTGAGGAAGAGGAAGAGCGGCACGACCCTCTCGGTGATTCTCCACATCCAGGAAACAGCTGGTTGAAAGGAAAACCAGCTTGTTATTTTTGAATGGCTCTTTCTTTGATGCCTTATGGGTAACTTGACTATGTATTTAACAGTGTGCATGTCTATGCGTGACCTCTGACACACACCTTCGTTGTCTTTGTCTGTTAAGCTGTTTTGACGGGTGGAATTGCGTCTTGTCGGCGCTGTAGAGGCATAAATAGCATCTAGTGAAGAGCATTCATGCTGAAGACAGGATTACCCAGAGATGATTACTCCTTTCCCGTCTTCTCACCTTCACTGGACTCCTGAGGAAAGCCGTTGTCCAATTGAATGCTGTTCTCTCGGCTGAGGTCGCGGCCTGCGCTGTCCTCCAAACTCGAATAACTGGAGACCTGCAGACAAGGACGGAGACGCCGAAGGTTGAATCCCTCACTGTCCTGGTTTTGTTTTTTGTGAGATGAGCGGCGACATACCACGTCCACGTCGTGATCGGCTTCGTTCTCCCCGAAGGAGAGGTGAGAGCTGCTGTTGACGCTCGCCCTCCTCTGTTTCGGACGCAGAAAACACGAGTGAGTCACGCGTTCGGACTGATGCTGCGGATTAGTTTGTGCAGATGAGTTGAGCGTCTACCTGTGCATGTGAGCAGACCGTGTGGAGGAGTTTATAGCACAGATCACGGTTCCTCAAGGACACAAACGTGTGCTGAAAAGAGAGAAAAGAGGCAGGATGACAGGTTGATTATTGAGCAATATGTGTGCACTTGATGAAGTTATTATGACGTCTTGGCTTGGAAAGATGCATCTACATGTATTGTTTGATGTGGACATAGAATGTTAATGTGTATTTATGTAAATCAAAAGAAAAGAGAACAAAAAAATAGAGATTGTAACTTGAAATAATAGAATATATATATGTTATATATATATATATGTCTAACGTGTGTCTTCTGACCTTTTCTCCGTCAGCATTTTGAATAGACAACATGGATAAAGTGGAGTTGTGTTTCTTCACACTCTGGACGCTGGACGCAGGAATCACCACCTGCAACACGAGGACACAACACTTTGTTTCCTGAAGCCTTCAAGAGGACATAGTCATATTCCACTTGTCCTCAATGTGACCTAAAACATGAAAGAACAACGTAAAGAACCCTCTTGTTGTTTCCCTCTCAGAAGTCCTTGATTTTAGAATAAATAAAACAAATACTGGAGTTGAGAGTAAATTCCCCGGATAGCTGACGCTAACGTTGACTGATTCATTCTGGGACATAAAGTAAGCTCTTTAATTGGCCTGAAATGTGAGAAAACCCAAGTAGTGGCACCTCTGTTGTGACATTTCCGTGTTCAATGATTTCAGCAGTGTGACTAATGCGCCACCTGATCGCATCAGAGCGTTACCTTTGTGTCTTTGAGCAGCACCGACGAGTGGAAACACACATAGTTCTCAGAAACAAAGAGTTTTCCGTGATACAGTACCTCCTTCTGCAAGGCACAGGTAAACGCTACAACACACACGCACACACACACACGCACACACACACGCACAGTAAAGTGTTAGGCAGCACTTAATCAAACAGCAGGGACAAAGTGAGAAAAGGTCACAGCATATGATGTCATTTCCATAATCAATATCAAGGAATAAGTAACAGACTCTCGACTCACTGTGTGTGAGCTTCTCCTCGACAGGGATCTCTTGGAACAGCTTCTGGAAGGTTTTGTTGTGCTTCAGGGATCTCTGCAGTGAAACAAATAGTGTTAAACGATACTGAATATGTATCTGGGATTGTTTTGTGTTAAATAATAAAATGGACGGTACTTTTCCGACACGTCCTTCAGCCATTCACACACTGAAGGGAGGGGCTACGAGCCGCTAACCATCAGCATTCAGACCCATTCACACACCTGCGGGAGCAATTTGGGGTTAAGCGTCTCGCCCCAAGAACACATGGAGCCGGGGATCGAACCGCTGATCCTCTGTTTGAAGGACGACCCGGCTCCTCCACCGCGCCCTTTGTCTTAACATCGGTTTACAGTAACAATAAAGATTTAAGGATACAAATTTTTCCATTTCTGAACCGAACGACACAGTTTTTTGACTGAAACTCCTTCCTAACAGGCCAAGACTTTGTTTTATTGTGATTTTTGTTGCAGATTCTGATTCTTTAGGTCCTAATCTTTCCAAAAAGGTGTCTTATTGACGCTCCAGGAGGCATTTTTGGGGAATCTGGCTCATATCATACTGGATGTTCATAGTTACGATCAAAATATCGTTTAAAAGTGATTTCTTTGCAGATACACATTTTTTTCCCAAGACTTTGCTGAACAAATACATACAATGAACACAAGTACTGGAATTAATTTGGGGTTCCTACAACAACTCAAACAGGGAAAAACACTCAAACACTGCGAAAAGGAGCTCTTAAAGCTCTGTGAAGCGTGTAATTTGATGCATTGCTGTTATTAAAAATACAGATGACATCCACTTCACTTCTCCTTGTGATGCAGAGGTAACACACTTGTTGTGTTGCAGGGAACAGGAAGGTCTTACATTTGTATGGAAGAGCTCGTCTTGCTCAACGCTCTCCTCCGCTATGGTCTGCTTGCTGAGGACACAAAAGATAACACATGGGCTCTTTGTCTTTGTGTTGTGAGACACAAAGTGTAAGATTGTATTTTTTTATTGAAGGTACCTGGTGGGCAAGCCGGAGTTGAGGCTGTGATTTAGGTCCTGGATCTCCAGCCGGGCGTCGTCCAGACTGTGACACTCTCTAGATTTACTAACGGTGAACCTGCTGCTGCCTCTTCTCCCATCAAGGACTCTGACTGCGTCCGGACAGCTGATCCGAACAGAGCAGGAGATAGACGGCAGACTTACGATGCAGCTTTTGTAAGACGCACACAGGTGGGACAGATATACGACAACATAAAGGACAAAAAACACTCAAAGAAATGTGTTTCTCTCCGGTGGGAACATCCGTACATGTGTTGGATTTAAACTGGTGAACATTTCATGATTATTATTCTCATTGTTTACAGTAGGATGAGTCTGATTGTCCACAAGCATCAATGCAGTTCAGACACACAACACTACTAATGTACACAAACATATAGCATCAGAGTGGCTGAGGAATACATCGGTAGAAGAAATCATTACGCTGTTCTTCCTTGTTTGTGAGCCCATCGAATAGCTTTGTTTGTTTGTTTTATTCAGTCAATCATTATAATACAATATTATTATTATACTATACTATATAATATACAGAAAAAAACAGGCATAGGTGGAAGCAAAAAATACTTATATATTCCTATCCTAAATTATCATCAATTAAATTAGATAATTTATATATATATATATATATATATATATATATATATATATATATATATATATATATATATATATATATATATATATATATATAAAGCAGCTGCATGGCCTCTGTTAGTCTCCGGGCAACACAGAGGATGCCTGCCTACATAACACCATTATGGAGATTGAGGGAGACGCACACGGACAAGATATTTCATCAAATATGTAATATTTTGAAAATGAAAGGTAATTCCAACACTATAACAGAAAACATGTGAAAAGTGCAGAGACAAGAACACAATTATACATCCATACTTACATAGAGCTGTCCAGAGATAACCTCCTAGATCTCAGAGTCATGATGGAAAACAAATATTTCCAGCTCATACACATGCACACACACACACACTGACACACACACGCAGGGAAATGAGTTGCTTTAACTGTCTCAGGTTGACAAACTCATTTGAGTGATTCTTTGGCTTTGCTGTCAGGAAGTAACCCGAGAACAAGTAAGTGAAACGCAGGTAAGACACTAAACAGTGTGACAGCCTACTTTTATGATTGGCTTCCGCTTGTTCAGCCGACCAATCAGCTGCGAGGGGGCGTTTCTGTTCCTCGAACTGAACCAATCAGTGAAGGCCTAGAAGAAAAGGCCACACTGTGCAGGACTTCTCGTGACTTTAGTTGCTATGGGTGATATTAGCCTCACCTTTGGACACACACACACACACCCACACACACACACACACACACACACACACACACACACACACACACGCACACACACCCCTAAAAGTATGCAGAGATAGTGATCCCCACAGCCTGCTGTCACGTGAGCTGCCCAGTCCACACAGACTGAGATCAAATGAATGATTAAAGCCCTACGACACAGAGACGCAACACAACACGACTTTTACCAAACATGACATTGAACATGTTGCATTTCTGTTTCTTGAAGATATCAAACAAAAATCTCTTATATTGATTATTTGAATTTACTGCACACTGTTGTTTTAGCAAAGTTTTCTATATATGAAGAACAGCAGTGTTATCAACTGGTGGTGAGTTTTAGATTTTTTATGTTGGTATTTTCCCACAAAAAAAGTGTTTTAGTTCAAACATTGTGCTCGACAGTGTGTGTTATCACAAGTGTGATTTATATTCACAATCTGCTTGAAGAAATGTGACATATTTTGCGGTTCTACTGGTGGAAAGTAAGAAATCCTTTCATGATAATGTTTCATAATCAACGTATAATAGCCCTCCAGAGCAGGTGTCAGTTATTTGATTTGTATTGCATTGTATGATGTGTTGCACATCATGTGCAGACGAACAGGATCTCTGTGGCTCATCAGGTGTTTGCTATACCAGTAATAGCAGTTGTTGCGTTGACCTTCGTGACTTTGCGTGCGATATGAATCGCATTAAACTTCCTCGTGGGTGTAAGTCGCCGAGCCTGTCAGGTCGGAGTTATGAAAGCATCCAAACAACCACAAATAAATTGTTGTGTGATGGGCAGAGCAATGCATTCCTCACATTTCCTTCCCTTCCCTTTCTCCTCATACTACACACAGCCACATTAAATACAGATGAGGTTGGCCCTCTGACAGATTTCAAGGTCGGAGCCGCCCGGTGAAGGAACAGACCGAGGATGGTCATACAAAAGCTAGATGCTGCTTTTATACACCGAGCGACGAGCGTGTGATATTGAAGTGAAACACGTGTAGAGCTATACACAGTCCTGAAGTATTCAGTGTTTCATAAGCAATGAAATACAGATTACATCTCCTCGCATGCACTAAAACCACAACGTACAAGGAGCACATTCCTCTCGCTCATGACAACGCCAGTAGTCTAGAGGATGGGTCAGGGCGACTGAAAGGAGTCTTTAAAATGCAGTTTTCATAATCACACTGTCTTTCCTGGTTGCTGTAGTGTGAGTGTGGAACTTAAAACTAAGAAGGAAAAAGAGGAAATGTTTGACATTTTTGTGAAATATGCTCATTTTCTTCCTTGTCATAAAATGAGATGAGGTTGATATGACTGTCAAGTAGCCAGTTAGCTTAGCTAGCCTAACACAGAGACTGGAAATGGGGTTAGCTAGCTAGCTTTAACCATTATATTACCATGTTAGCGTCCGCAGCCAGTTAGCTTTGCTAGCCTAACACAAAGACTGGACATGGGGTTAGCTAGCTTTAACCATTATATTACCATGTTAGCATCCACAGCCAGTTAGCTTTGCTGTACATGGGGTTAGCTAGCTTTAACCATTATATTACCGTGTTAGCATCCGCAGCCAGTTAGCTTAGCTAACCTAACACAAAGACTGGAAATGGGGTTAGCTAGCTTTAACCATTGTACAGTATTACATTATGTCTTGTTGTATAATGAAAAACGTACAAAAAAAATGAAGTGTAACAACGGCATTGGTTTCAGTTGGGCTGCAGCTTTAATGGGAATTTATTAGGTCATCAATCTTTATGTTCAATTAGAATGATCACGGTATAATTTGTCCCGCCCTAACAGGGGCAATAAAGCGACACGGTCCTAATTTAATCAACCAGATTAACTGCACCTGTGAGGATTAAACTGTCTCTTTGTTATGTTTTGGTCAGCTTGAAATGTCAAGAATGAAGTTGTAAGAAAAAAAGTATTTCTGAAGGTGTTTGGAATGTGTAATTTTTTACATTGAAAGTCATGTTAAGTATTTTAATCATCATACTGCCAGCAGTGGTCACATGGGGATCCATCCCATACGTGATGTGGCATCATCCTGCCTCTTTAACGCTGCAGCTGAAGTTATGCAAATTCAAATTCATTTTGTGGCTCCAAAAGCAGCTGTGTTTTGTAAAAAGCTCTTTTGTGTGAAGTGTATTTAGTAAAAGCCGGGCGCAGAGACTGGAGAACTTGTTTTTGGCCCCATCTAGTGGACGAGGAATGAATAACAAAGCCAAAAAAAACGCACTGAAATCAAGCAGCTCATTGTGCTGTATATCCAATCATCCTGCTTTTAATACAAAGTCAAGATACAATATCTACATCCATGGTTGGAAAGGAAAGAACAGGTACATCAGTGAGGGCGGTGGCGTCGTCAGAGCTTGCCCTCAACACACTTCATTGCATGTTTCACGTGTGTGGGTTTTATATTTCTCGACACAATAATCATTAGAAATCGAAGGAATAAACATATTTCGTATATGTCGCACACTTTCAAGACTTCTGGACCACACGTAGATTTGATATCAGGATATTTTCAGGTACAAACAGAAAGGTTTTGAGGGTGTGTGTGTAGCTGGGCCACCGTTAACCCGTTCTCTGTCAAAAATACACTTGCTACCATTTGCTTCGCAGCAAACTAAATACCAAACAGCTCGTCTGAGGTTGTCACCAACAGGCCTCTGCTCTATATATCTAACTTCTCACCCTTCAACCTATCACAGTGGGGCTGACCGCGCCCCTGTTGCTCGCATGGGGAGGGCACCAGCAGGGCGTCGCTGTAAACTTAAACTAGGTCTGCCTCTAATGTACATCTCTAACTAGTCGGACATCAGTAATCAGTATCAAATAGCACCCTACACAGAGGGCATACTTTATCATAATAAAGCAAATAAAAAAGCACCAAAACGGACCATTCAAAATGAAAAAACAAACAGTGACAATATCATACTTTAACATTGGCTTGCCAAAAGAAACGAGTAAACAACATCTTATTGGTTATAGTTGCTAGATATCCCAAATAAATAGATTTGAAAACGAACGTAAAAAGTAACAAAATAGAATAATAAATATCTTTTTTAAAAAATCATATGAAATAAATATGACAAAGTGAACGATAACAATAAGGCTTTTTTTTGTTGCAACAATAAGAACTACATCACATCCAATCCCACGTTATATCTTGTGCTCAGACGTATGTAACTGTACTGTATAGGACTCCGATGATAGACTGTATGTACAAAATGTGTGCGATCGCACGGGATGTCTGACACACGGACACATCGCTGTGCTCTTCAATCACCATGTGGGACCAATTATGAGTATATCTCATATCAATACGTGCACATACATGTATACGCACGTATTGATATGACATATTTGTGCAGCTGTACTGGAGGAGTCAGAGAGGAAAACATAATTTGGTTAAGTTGGGGTGTTTTGTACAGTGTGATTTAGCAACAGAGACTTCAAATGGACTTCATGTGGAGGTGTTGACGGCGGAGGACTGTTCAATTCACCAAATGTGCTGAATGTTTTTTTTTGGGGGGGGATTTCCCTCATTGTGTTTCACCGCCAGTATCCTAAAATTACCCCAGACTAAATGAACCGCAAAGTGTTGCAATGCAAGTCGCTAAGCTTCAGAAGAGGAAGATGATTGGGACACAAAGTTCCTCCTCAAGTTCAAGATACTGTATGACAATACAAGTTCAGCACACGACGACGCATGGATGTTAAGCAGCATGTTTAAACACAAGACTAAAGTCAGCATAAGGCATAAAGACGTACAGTAAAAAAAACATAAAAATCATGACGGCAAAAAAAAAAATGGGATGAGAACCGTTTGGACTGGATTGAAGCTCAATTCTTCGTTTGCATTTCTTTCGCTAAGCCGCCGCAGAGCGGACACGATGAAGGGGCCGACGTCAAGAGGAGACGAGCTGCAGGATGAACAAGCACGACGGCAAATAAGCAAGCAAAGCTTCGCTGAATGAAGAACGCGCCGGACTACAAATCTCGGGCCCAGCTGAGGACACGACGGGCTCTGATGGCTGTTCTGAGGACGCGATTGGCGGGGGAGGGTGTGCGTGAACTAATCCTTGGCCGGCGCGCTAAGAGCGGTCTCTAGACGTCTGACTTTGTGTTACGCTGGATAAAAGAGGACGCCGTCTCTCCTCGTAGGCCACAGTTCATGTTCACGCTGCGTGGTTTTCTCTTGGCACTGTGCGTTGGGAAAACGAGCGTCCGCACGCTCTTCCTCCTCCTCCTCCTCCTCCTCCTCCGACCGTCCTCGGGGTGTCGAGTCTCCGCTTTCATCGTCTGCTGTGAACTGTATGATCAGAGCGATCTGCGGTGGCAGTTAGACACCTTTTGAAACAGACTCACAGACACATAGAAATGTTCACCGTTGCACTTTGTAACCCCTCAGTACACCAAACCAGTAGATACAAAGTTGAGGATAAAAAGCCCATTTAGGGTGCAGCAAATATCCAGGCTCTTTGTGTGTTTTTTTGTGTTTTTTTTTTCTAAATACACATTTAGTATCATAATTCCTGTTCAGAAGCTGTTTGTAATTCACTTGTTCATAGATAGCTGACCACAACACACATGTATTATACGTCCTTCACACTGGAACACTGAGGTAAGTATATGGATTACACATGGATAGTCTCCACACCCCCACCAGCTCCTCAGGGTGCTGGTGGGGTGCACCCGCCGGCCCCCTTTGAGGAGCGTGGGTGCTGTTGGACACAGATTTCTTGTTGCTGTTTTTGTTGTTGTTGTTGTTGTCTTTTTCGTCCTTGTTGGTGTAGAATTCATCTTTGAGTCTCGCTCCCGGGGGGGAAAAAAAAGGATCAAATATTCACGTTGTTTCCAGTCGTCTTTCTCTCGCGTCGCTCGTCGGTTCGTTTGTGGACCTCGAAGCAGAAAGATGGACGCTTGTGTCTTCACTTACGTTGCATAGTGGTCAAAGCTACCCAGGTACTCCAGCGCCGCCTGGTAGCAGAACTGGTACTCATCCTGCGGGACAACGGGAGAGAGGAAAGATGGTTTTCACAGGACATTGAGGGCAAAAAAAAGGATTTTTAAACACAACCTTTTTCCTAATCGCTGATTAAAACTGAACTGGGAAGATTAAATAAAGTCAAAAGTAATACTTATATTTAGAAATGCACACTTGTAGTATCTTTAAATATGATATAGTTTGTTTTAGACGTTTTTTTAGCTTGTTCATTGGTATATATGAGGGATGATGTTGTTTTTGGAGACAAATTTTCTAGATTATGTTCCCAGTTGACTGATATTTCATGTTGACTTCAATAATATCATCATTATTAAAACAAAGTAAACAGAGAGTAACGCAGGTTGAGCTTTCTCAGGTCTCGCCTTCCTCATCACATTGTTTAAAATATCCCTGATGAGCCAAATATAAAAAGCATTACTGGCTCTGAGCAGTAGGATCGTGTGTTGCATCAGCGCTTCCTTAGCTCGTGTCTCTCCTGCTTAATGAATCACTGCGTCCCCGCGCGGCGCTCAGTGTTTACCTCGGTCTGCACCATGGCCGGTCTCTGCGTGCGCAGCATCTTGACGGTCTGGAAGATGTCCACCGCCCCTTCGTAACGCATCCTCTCCAGGACGATACTCAGAGTGATGAAGACACCTGTCCGCCCCACGCCAGCACTGCGGCCGCGGAGGAAAAAACACATTTGGCTCTTAGCTCACGGCGCGCTACATTCTGACCAACCCGCTGCAGTTATGATTCATATTATTACGACATTAAATGTGCTTTTAATTCACAATTGGGTTGGATGGGGAGCCGCCCACCTGCAGTGAACGCTGATTGGTCCGTCCTGGCCAAACTGCTCCTTGGTTTTGTGCACTTGGCCGATGAAATCGATGAAGCCCTCCCCAGATTTGGGCACGCCTTGCTCCGGCCAATCGGTGAACTGGAACTGACGCACTGTCCGTGATTGGCCGTCCTGCGGGAGCGAGGACATTTTTACTGATTCTGTCGATCTTCTCAAACACGCATTCAAGATGTTTATGCTGCGTTTGAAGTGTAGTTTGTGTTTATGAACAGGGGATTATTTCAAGAGCTTGCTGTATTGACTCGAGAGCGAGACTCTGCCGAGCAATATCCTTTTTTTTCCCCCTCCCACTAATGATTACTGTTATCTGACGCTGGATCAGTGGCTGTGGTTAACTTCAAGCCGTAACGTCAGTGCGTCTGCTATTGTCGGCCACTCAGTGGGCAATTACATCTTTTCTCTTCTGCTCAGCCTTCCTGACTCCCCTTTAATGGAGATCAATAGAGCATCTGTCGATGTGGCGTCAGGGCAGGACAGGCTTAACTGGAGTTATCTATGACCGGCTGATATGTGCATCAGAGGATGCTCGCACACACACACACACACACACACACGTTGTCAAGGTGATCTGGAGACAGCACGGTTGAATGAGTAATCTATGCGGGGGAAGGAGGAGGGGATTGCATTCACATACAAAACACACAATAAGCGACACACACGACAGGTCGATACGACATGCTTCGCGCCGCTGCCTTCCAGCAGCGCCGATGGATCGGGAATAAAGCGGAGGAGTCGAGGAGTGTAACGCCACACCGCCGCTTGAATAAAACATCCACGGCGAGAGGACGAATCTTTAAAGACGCAGATGCCGCGAACTCACCCTGGCGTCCGTGACTTTGAACTCCCGCAGGATGTACTGAGGCATGTTGTACTCGGCCATGGGGTCCACCACGAAGTACTGGTACCTGGCTGAGCGCTCGGCGGGCCAGTACTGGTGACACTTCTCCTGAGAAGGACAGAAAAGGATTGATAAACGTTGTGCACGGCGGCCGACATGTCACACTGGATGTTTGTGGCACTTTGTGTGAGTGCGCACGTCTACTTAATTTACCCCTACCCGGCCCATTTCTCTCAGTTTAGTGAGCATGACCACGATGGTGGAGTTGTGTTCCCACAGCATCCTCCAGAAATCCTCCGTGGTCTCAGCCAGCGGGCCCTGGGTGGCGATGTAGCCTCTCTGCTGCCTACACACACACACAAACACACACACACACACATTCATTAAGAAGCCATCTCCTCCATTCATTCATCCTGTTTTCTCTCTGTCAAAGCATCAGACTAACAAAAAAAAGGGGGTCAGGCAAGAAGAGTAACCGTCAAAACATGTGTGTACAGCCACTCTGACTGCCTGAATCATCAGAAGCCCTGTGGCTTAGCGTAGCGGGGACAAATAGCGGGGAACATGTATACAGTAATGACAGATGTGACAGGAGGTGACAGGTGGGAGAAGCCGTGGTGAAAACCCATCCGATCCTTTCCCTCATCCAGCCATCATGAGAGGACAAGGGGATCGGGTCACGTTAGCGTCACCGCGATGGGAAAATGTACCTGTATCCGTCTATGTAGCTGGCGTTGATGTAGTCGGAGCCCTCCAGGCCTCTGATTGGCTGCAGGCAGACGCGGGTGGTTTCGTAGGGCATGATGTTGACCAGGCGGTTCTTGAACTTGTTGCAAGGCAGGTTGGCCGTGACGAACCGGGAGGTGTGGGCTTTGGTGTTGGCCAGCCGCTGCACGGAGCGAGAGCACGTGAACGAGTTATGATGTTTTACATACTGATCTCAAGACAATGATCTAATAAAGCAAAACTGATTTTGCATTATTAAATACAAGGCAACTGGTTCCAAATTCAAGGGGTTGGAAATATAATCTGAGGGGTTGAAATAGGAAATTTGAATAAATATTTCTGAACGAATGAAAACGGACAAAATGTCCATATCAATTCTTTTCTTTTAATTTTTTTTCTTTTCAGATTGTAGGAAGGTTTATGTCTTCAAGCGGGTGTATATTAATCTAGTCAAACAATTTTAGGAAGGAAAAGCAATCTGATGTCAAACCTCTCATAGATTTATAGACAACAAACTCGATTTAACCTTTTAGAAACCGCGCACGATCCTCTGGTCCCAATTTTAAGTCCCAGCATGCCCCATTCAGACAATCTTTTGGCATAAATACGTAATTTATTCCATTTTTGAACTGAACGACACAGTTTTCAGACTGAAACTCCTTCCTAACAGCCCAAGACTTTGTTTTATTGTGATTTTCGTTGCAGATTCTGATTCTTTAGGTCCTAATCTTTCCTAAAAGGTGTCTTATTGACGCTCCAGGAGGCTTTTTTGGGGAATCTGGCTCACATCATGCTGGATGTTTATCGTTACGATCAAAATATCTTTTAAAAAGTGATTTTTTTGCAGATATACATTTTTTTCACAAGACTTTGCTGAACAAATACATACAATAAACACACGTATTGGAATTAATTCGGGGTTCCTACGACGACTCAAACACAGGGAAAAGGAAGTTTGGAGTCAAAAATGGTTTCAACAGTTTTCAACGGATTAAAGAGCCACAAACCAAAACTATTTGGAACCACTTTTCTATTCCACTTTTTCGCCATAATCCCAGGATGTGATTGGTCCGTTTTCCCACCTTGAACTCCAGCTCCATGCCCGTGATGTGCTCGCCGGGCTCCACCTTGGACAGCTTCTGCATGTAGGAGTGCAGACTCCGGGCGGCCACCTCGGTGTTCCCGCAGGCCACGGCCTCCAGCAGCGCCTCGTGGATGAAGCTGTACTGGTCCTCCGTCTGCACCATGTAGTTCCTCTGTGAGCGCATCAGGGTCACGTGACCGTAGATGTCCACCGTGCGCTCGTGTCGGATGCGCTCCAGCATGCCGTCGATGACGATGAAACAGCCGGTGCGACCAACACCGGCACTAATAGAGAGGGAGGAATACATGAGATATCAGTTGACTCATAGGGAGGATTTTAGCACTAATATTTTGGAAAATGGGCTTATTAGCTGTTTTTTGTCTGCAGTTATATGAAAATATTCACTCAACCTTAAATAACGTGTGTTTTAATTTTTGTGTTTTAATTTTTGTGATCCTTTATCCTGTTTAATAGTGTGTGTAGTGAGTGTATGCATATATTATGTGTGTGTGATGCTTGTCTTGAGCTACTTGGATCTTGAATTTCCCCTAGGGGATCGATCCATCCATCCATCCATCCATCCATCCATCCATCCATCCATCCATCCATCCATCCATCCATCCATCCATCCATCCATCCATCCATCCATCCATCCATCCATCCATCCATCCATCCATCCATCCATCCATCCATCCATCCATCCATCCATCCATCCATCCATCCATCCATCCATCCATCCATCCATCCATCCATCCATCCATCCATCCATCCATCCATCCATCCATCCATCCATCCATCCATCCATCCATCCATCCATCCATCCATCCATCCATCCATCCATCCATCCATCCATCCATCCATCCATCCATCCATCCATCCATCCATCCATCCATCCATCCATCCATCCATCCATCCATCCATCCATCCATCCATCCATCCATCCATCCATCCATCCATCCATCCATCCATCCATCCATCCATCCATCCATCCATCCATCCATCCATCCATCCATCCATCCATCCATCCATCCATCCATCCATCCATCCATCCATCCATCCATCCATCCATCCATCCATCCATCCATCCATCCATCCATCCATCCATCCATCCATCCATCCATCCATCCATCCATCCATCCATCCATCCATCCATCCATCCATCCATCCATCCATCCATCCATCCATCCATCCATCCATCCATCCATCCATCCATCCATCCATCCATCCATCCATCCATCCATCCATCCATCCATCCATCCATCCATCCATCCATCCATCCATCCATCCATCCATCCATCCATCCATCCATCCATCCATCCATCCATCCATCCATCCATCCATGCTATACACTCCCCTGTCCGTCACATATGAAGCTAAAGCTGGCAGCTGGTTAGCTTTGCTTAGCAAAACAATAAATATGTGTGTGTGTGTGTGTGTGTGTGTGTGTGTGTTGTACCTGCAGTGAGCGATGATCGGTCCGGCGTCAGGAGGGTTGCAGGCTTTGACCCTGCGGAGGAAGTTGAGGAAGGGGGTCGGATACTCCGGCACGCCGTGATCCGGCCAGGCTGTAAACTGGAACTGACGCACCTCTCGCCGCTCACTGCTGCCGCTCTGATGTAAGAGACAACAAAATACATCACTGAAATCATCTGTACATATGTGTGTGTGTGTGTGTACACGTCATTTCAACATAACGATTAGGTAATTAAAGGAACAGTACGCATTTGTTTGAGTGCAGTTTCTTAATTAGTCATTTGAGCCGTGGCGACTTTCTTCATACAGAATGTCCAAGAAGCTTTTAATTCATAAAAAAATACTATAATAATAAGGAACACTTTTATTTTAGACCATAAATATTCCTATATTGTAAAAACAAATAAAAGTATTGTACACAAATGTACACCAAACACAAGAATACAACATTGCAAATAGTTAATGTGCATTATTCTCTGCTGCCTGACGGATCTCCTCACTTGACGTTTCTCAACACACATTTTGAGGAGCGGCGCTACGCTTGGAAGCTACAGTTGGCCTAGTTTGTGTGTCTGTAAGTAGGCCACAGAGACACGCTAGTCTGGCGGTCCTAGATTAGCCGCGCGCTGTAAGAAAAGTGCTCCGCTTCCAACGGAGATCAAATGTTAGCGCCTGACACAGGGAGGCTGGCCTGGATGGAGCGCTGCACGGCGCCCACGCTAATCCCTCCTCCTCCTCCTCCTCCTCCGTGTGTCCCGTTCAGCGACGGTGGACATTTTAGTGATTACTCCAGTTGCTTCTGGTTCCTGTAAACTGTAAACTTGAGAGATCAAAGCAGCTTTCGCTGGATGTAACGGTAATCACTCGAGGAAAGGACACAGTGCTGAGTCAAGGATACAGAAAAAAAAGAGGGGAATAATTTACCTTATGCAGGGAAAGGGTGCGGACACAGAACGTGGCCAGCTCCATCGTGTCCAGAAGGGTGACCTGGATCATCCCGTACGTCTCTGTGCCGCGACTCGGCCAGTACTGGTCACACTTTATCTGCACCAATAAAAGGAAATTCATCATCATCGTCATTACTAGAACGCTAACAGTTTTCAGACTGAACTAAAGCAAAGTTTCCAGCTTCTAGAACTAAAGATTGCCGGTAAAGTAAGTTAAGATCTACTTCATTGTTCCCAAAGGGGAGGAGGATTTGTCTTGAGTAATAGTGCTACACACAGCTGCAATTAACAATAAGTAACAATATGGATCCAAGTACACAGTAATAAAGGAAGATGGAAGATGTAAAATATTGCACATGCACGCTGTAAATACATGGCGTTATATAAATAAGGACACGGTGAACCCATATTGGATCAATCTTCACCAGGTTTTACCTTTACATTGGTGTCCCATACCAGATCGGCCTATTTTCACTGATATCCGATCAATGCATTGAGTCACCATCGGACATATCTAGTATTTTTATTGGTATTCTACCCGTGACTTCTCCTCGAGGCGCGTCATCATGACCACGGAGGCGGCCCGCTGCTCCCACACCATCCTCCAGAAGTCCCCGAACGTCTCCGCCAGCGACCCCTGCGTGGCGATGTAGGCATTCTGCTTCCTGTAGCCGTCGATGTAGTTGGCGTTGATGTAGTCGCTCCCCAGGACGCCTGCAGACACAAGACACTCGTGAGGCTCCCGCTAAACTGCAATCTGGCAGGAGCGTCGCAATGAATTAACCTGCAGGTATGACATCGAGCAGCCTAACGAACTGCGTGCACCAGGCAGCCGGATGACGGGTGGACGACAACAAACAAACAAGACTCTGTCGCCGTGAATTCACGAGCTGCAGATCAAATCTGTTCTCCCCATGCTCGCTCTGGAGGAGCGCCGGCTGCACTTGAGTGCGCTCGCTGCTGTTTGTCGGTCTCATGCCACTGCACACACAGCCGGTCCTGAGCACTGTTTGCAATTTCAGATTTCATCCATCATGCAGCTCACCCATCTCCTTCTCCCCTCTCTCATTGTGTAACCTCCCCCCTTCCCTCCTCGCCTCCCCCCTTCCCTCTTCCCCGATTAGGACCCTTTCCGGTTGATCCTCACCCTCGATGGGCGCCAGGACGACTCTTGTGTGGTCGTAGGCGATGACGTTAGCGTAGCGGTTTTTGGGCTTGTTGACCTCCAGGTTTGAATGCTCCCACGTGAACTGCTGACTGGGGTCGATTGACTGGGAAGAAGCAGCACACACACACACACACAGACACAAACACACACACAGAGACATACTTAGTGGTGCATTTGAGGATAATGGAAAGAGAGTGCTCCGTAATATAGACAAGCTACAGCAACAAATTGCAGCGCTGAATAAATCATGAAAATATAATCTGCACACCGAGACACAAAATGTTAAATAAGGTCTGCCTCATGAAGCGACGGCTTAACAGGCTTAACATCTCTAAACAATAAGGATGCTCATGTGCAATATAATGCAGCGTCTCACCTCGTACTCCTGAGACAGTCGCAGGTTGTCGTTGGCTTTCAGCAGCTCGATGTGCTCCGACAGCTCACTGATGGGGATGGTGGGGTGGCTCATCATTCCTGGGTGACAACGAGGGTCAGAGGTGACAACAAGACTTCAGACGAATAGCCTGAATCGCTGCGGGTCGGCGTCGCTCATATGCAAAGACGCGACGATGACCCCTCCGGTCAGAGAGCCCGACGTGTCGTTCGGGAACACGTGGAGGCAGGAAATCAATTTTGATCCATGTGCGAGGACAAAGTGAGGCGAGTCTCGTTTGTTTGCAAATTGTTTTCCTTTGATAAATTGCTCTCTCTGTGATCAGAGGAGCAACGACGCGGAGAAAACAGACACAGACAGAACACTAATTAGGAGCACATGCATGCACACACACACACACACACACACACACACACACACGCACGCACGCGCACAGGAAGCAACCTATGCCTATGTACAGTCACGTTCCTGTTCACAGCTGGAGCAATCTATTGTCCATTGAAAAGACAAACAGCGACAACAATTAATCAAAGAAACTCTGCTTTGTTGGCAATAAACACAATCCATTTTTAGTCAGAACGCATTCCCGACGCTCCTGGAATTGCAATGTATTTGGAGGCGAGAGCATTTTTGCTCATTCTGCCGCGACAGCCATCAAAAAACAGGCTCGTGTCGACGGTTATTTTCCTCTTTTTCGGCTTAGCACTGCAGCACCCACAGTAATCACGACAAAATGCACCAGTCACGACCAAAGTGACCTCAGACGGCATCAGCCGGTGTGGTTTGAAACACATTTCATGTTTGAAGAGCATCTCAAAAGCACAAATCTCAGGAGGGAAGATGTGGGTGCGGTGGGAGCTTCAGGTTTTTCGCAGCGAGAGAGTAAAAAAAAAAAAAACTCAACTGAAGGAAGAGAAGCACTCAAGTGCTTTTGTTCTGTGGGTTTTTCTTTGCTTCCCACGAACATGTAAAAAAAAAAAACAACCTCAGACCTTCATCTCCGGAATAAATAAACAGTGGTGTTATTTCACTTGATGTATCCTGGCAGGTAAAGCACTAAACATCTCTTCATGGTGACACACCTTTTCAACAACCCCATCTGAACTGCAGCATGAAAATATAGTGGGAACAGTGATTCAATTCCTCCAGGCAATGGTTTTTTTTTTTTAGACGTGGCCAATTTAATGGAAGAAGTGAAAGGAAAAGCGTCCTCGGCCGGGCGCCATCACCAATAGCTGCTGTGTTGTTCGAGCTCACTGTGGAGGGGAGCGGTGCGTACTTCACAGCGGGGCTTTAGTTGGTTAAGCAGGCAAGAAGAGAATTAAATCCTTTGTAAATGATCAGATAACCCACAACTCAGCTTTTTGATATATCAACGTGACCATTAAACCCAACTCAACAAACAGTGGAGAGCCGTGAGACAGCTCGCCGTCTTTTTCCTGATGCGCTCTCTGCAGCCTGGCATGAGGATTGTGGGCGAGCGGAGATGATTAAATTCTTTAAAAAAAATGAAAAAAAAGCATCTTTACTCAGCCGTGACTCAGCACTGACTGTACTACCTGGGCGGAGGCCATTTTGATCTCACAAAACGACTGATAGCTGCCAGGCTGGTTGTGGTGAGGAGGCGTATTTTCACAATCTCGTCTGCATGATCTCACCAAAGTTAAAATTAGCCGCATTAATATTTCATCGTCCGATGATCGAGCGATCGGAAGTACACTCCAGTTTACAAACACAAAGTGGGTTCGGGTGCCCGCGCTGCGTACCGGGAGTCTGGAAGTTGATGCGTCTCATCTCCACGGGGTCTGTGGGGTGATGGGCCATCATCTCCGCGTTGCTCAAGAGGCTCTTGGTTCCCGGTTCAGAGTCCTTGCGCTTGCTGCTCAAACACCGGTGAGAAATAAAAATTAATACATGCAAACAACAAGGGATGGGGAAAAAAAAAAAACAACTCATCATGACACGTCATTAGCATAGCTATTTGAAAAGAGTAAATAGGGCATTATCAGATATGGTGTTTTACAGCGTCGTGCATGTTTTCTGCGCAGCATCTGGTCTGGTGTAATTGCTGCGGGTTCAAACGAACAAAGAGCTTGACATTGGTTTAATCTTACCTGTCGGGTTTGCTGCTTCCAGCGAAACAAGAGCGAGGAAAGGAATAATTAGAGGAAGAAAAGGAAGGAAACAGACAGATTGTTAGAGAGTAAAATCAATATTTTTTGCATTAGTATTCAAAAGCTTGATGGCTTGCAGCAGATATTACAGGCCCGTGGAGCAGGGACAGACTGCTTCAGAGCCGTGGGAGCGGAGAACAAACTTTGTAATTGGAGAAACATTTGATGAATATCCGGCTGAAAGTTGAGTATTTGTGGGAGGATAGGGGAACATTAAACAATACCGTTGCAAGAAATATGAGTGGGAGCTGCTGGCAGAATGTGAGCACAGAGCATACATAAAGATAATGCATTAAAAAAACAAAACAATGGGGCTCGAAAAATGGAATATTTTTTGAGTTAACTAACAATGAATTGATTGCACAGACAACAAGTGTGGCCGAAGCCTTAAATAATGTTTTCCACTGTCCATAGAGCTACATATGTCTTGGGTTGACTCACTCAGAGACACAAACAACAAAGTCACAACTTATTGAGAGTCTTTAAGAGTCCGACATCACAGCTGCCCGACTCACTTTTTGTAGAGGAGGATAGCAATGACGATGCAGATGATGAAGACCACGGCCAAGACGGGTCCAACCACCCATATCAGACCGTCACCGGCGTCCAGAGGCTGCGGGTCCGAATCTGGGGCGATGACGGGGTCCGTGTAGGGGCTGGCCACGTACATCTTCTGTAAACACACACACACACAGTCAGGAAAACAAGACACCGGACGTGTTTGTTTGTCTGTTTAAGAGACTTGTGTAATCAAAAAGTAAATGGAGTCTTTATTACAGAGCTGTAGGTTTGTATTGCATTAGATTAAAAGGAAATGATTGTAATTGTGTGTATTAGATTATGTATGATCTGTCTTGAAGAAAGTACTGATGTTATGTGTCTTTAAAATTACAATGCACTGAATAAAGTGCATTTTTATTAGTTCTGAATGACTTTTTAAAAGCATCCGCTGGGCTGTGTGTCCCTAAGAAAAAGATAATCCTAATTCAAGTCATATGTTTATGGAAGCCCATTTCTGACACAAAAAAATAAATCAGAATTATGACAAAAAAAAGTCATACATTTCTTTTTTTTTTTTTTTTTTACATCTTGTTGCCTTGAGCAGAGATTTGTGTTGCTGCATTTTTTTCTGTTTTACATAGAATTATACTACATTTTACTATGTTCTTTTCTCAAAAAGCTTCAGCATTTATTTTTTATTTTGCATAATTATGACCTTTTTTTGGTCAAAATTATGACAGATTTTAATTTGTTGCTCATAATTTTGACTTTTTTTTGGGTCATTGTTGTTTTTTTTTAGGTCATAATTATGACTTTTTCTTTTTGTTGTTGTCATAATTATGAATGCTTTTTTGTGGCGTTAATGGGCTTCCATATGTATTCACGTCTGATTCAATTCAAATCCACACACGATGGAGTGCAGCGCACAAAGCGTCCATCGCACGCTGCCACAGCGGTGCACTCACTCTCTATTAGGCGACGGCAGGACGGAGAGGTTATTGCCTTTCGCTTTACACCACTTTGACTGACGAGCATTGTATTGTTTTAGCAGCCGGTCCATATTGATTACAACGTATAGTGACAGCCGGCGGCGGCGGCAGAGAAGCACAGGCAACGAGGAATGAGGGAGTGCTATTAAACACAGAAGGGAAAAGAGAAGTGACACAGTGTGTGTGTGTGTGTGTGTTTCTTTTTGTTTGTTACCCCGGTTGTGGAGTTGAGCTCAGCCAGGATGAAGAAGACGTACTCCTGACCCGCCTCCAGAGCTCGGTTCTCAAAGCCCCCGTAGTCCAGCTGGTCCCCGAGGGTGAAGAAGGCCGGCAGCGTGGCAGGTGTGAAACGGGCCGTGATGTAAGCCCGCCGCAGGTCCACCTGCTTCTGCTGCCGAGAATCCCTCTGCTTTTGACTGATGTCTTTCAACAACTGAGAGATGGAGGGAGGGCGGAAGAAAAAGAGAGAAGGAAATGAGACGTTCCGATATCTCTGACGAATGTTTAAACATTGATAAGAAACATAAAGGGTGAGGAGTTCTAAGCAATTTGACTGTGTGTGTGTGTGTGTGTGTGTGTGTGTGTGTGTGTGTGTGTGTGTGTGTGTTTATAGGCGCTTCCCAAACATCAGTGGGTGCTGTCATTGTTGTGGTTCTCACCTCCTCGAGGTCCATTTCATCCGGGCTCTTGAGGTGTCTGATAACGCCGCGGGCTCTCCGCAAGGGAACCACAACAACATACACGTTCCTGCGGGAGCAGAGAGGACAAACAACATCACACACCGGTTGCACTGACACAACAGTTTGCCACCTTTCCTCGGCAAAGAATAACATCTCGCCGAGTCAGGTGGCGTTATCGTCACCTTTAGAGATCAGCGAGAGTTCAACGAGTCTAAAAAAACAAAACGACGTTCTAAGACTTCTGCCTCACTTGACGGGCGAGCGGTTCTCCAGCGACGGCAGCACGATGGTGACCGTGGTCTCGGTGTCGCGGGTGTGGTCGATCTCGGGCCGGCGGATGGTGATCGGCGGGGAGGTCTTGGCGGAGATGCGGTGGCGGAGGCCGCCCATGTTTCCCTCCGGAGCCGTGATCTTGAAGTCGTAGCTGGTGTCGGGCTGAAGGTTCGGGATGACCGCCTTTCTCAGGCGAGCGTCCACCTCCATCTTCTGCCGGTTATATTCCACCTGGAGGACGTCGGAGCGACGGGTCAAATGCAAATATGCCTATTTATAGACTGCGTGCTGATGAGATCCTATTGTACTTTAATGCGTTAACACCATGCCCCGTTTCTGAGGGCAGTCTGCCTCAATTTAAAATACATTATAATCATGTAATCCAGGAAATTAATTTGGATTTTCCCAAGGTTAATTGCAATATTGCACTGTCCCACTGCCCCACTTTACAGCATATGTGAAAGAAAATAATGTTTTAGGGGAAAAATTCCCTTTGGAAGCTTGATACCACTCACATGTGCATATATACTATACTATATGGTAGCTGTATGTACTATATGGTAGTATATACATACTACCAGCAGCCAACTAAAGGTAACGGTCTCCAAAAGTAACTGAATCTGTCTACCAGCACCTCTAAAGCGCTAATCAATACGTTGTGTCTCGATTGTTTAATCCATCCTAAACAAAACAAGGTCAACTAGTGATCTGTCTGCTTGATTTTGTTATTTATAGTAAATGTTTGCGTAATCTTTCATGAAATTCTACATAAAGCCCACATACCCATTGTGATTGGGGGTCATGCATATTAAAACACACACACTTATGATAATGTGAGGTATTATAATCAAGCATTGGATAAAACATCGTCTATAGAAATGACGGACGAGGCACATGCACCAGCCGGGGGACATACAGTAAAGCGATAGGGGTTGGTGCTCTCTGGAAACTCCCAGGTCAGAAGAACACTGGTCTTAGTGGCCAGATTGACTGAAAAATTCCTTGGCACATCTGGAGGAAAGAAACAACAACAGAAAACACAGAGTCACATGTGGACAACTTATTTTCATTCAACTCAGCGGCTCCTCTGCTGTCCTTCTGCAAACCAGTAAAAAAAAAAAAAAAACGTCAGTCAGATTTGTTACTGTAGGGGAAGAAGACATGATGTGAGGAGGATGGGCAGGTGATGAGTAGGGTGCATGTCAAGAGCAATATGTACAGAGAACAGACAGAGCGGCTGCAGGAATATGACATGCCACATTCTCAGAGTGAACGCTCACGTTTGTTCCACTCAGAATTCAGCATGTCAGCGACGGCTAAAGGAAAAGGTGGACGTGGAGGACTAACCAGAGACAAAGAGCTCACCTGCAGACGCAGCCCCGGACGCTGGGTTTTCCCCCTCTTGAATTCCGACTGAACACTCACCTGCCGCGTTAGATATCGTACATCCGAGCTCCGGTGTTGACTTTTTACCTGAAGGTTTGTGATAAGCAAGTGCTCTTGAAGCAAACATCCATTAACATTCAGGCTGCTTCCACTGGTGGTGAAGGGTAGGTGATGAAGGTATAAGTGAAAGAGTGGAGGAGATTTGGAGGGAGTAGTTGTGTTCCCCTAGACTTTTTGCAGTTGGGCCCCGCAGGCTTCATTTAGTGCTTTAGAGTGACATCCACAGGTACAGGGAGCGGAGGTGTGAAGCTGAACCAGTGCTTAGAAGGTTGCTGAGGCCAGCCATACCTGTTTCAAAGGCCAGTGTTCGGCCCATCAGAGGTGGGCTGAAGGGGCCTGGCCCCGCCTCGTTGTGGGCTCTGAGCTGCACCTCGTACGCCGTGCTGTGATTGAGGTTCAGGATGGTGTAGCTGGACTCGCTCGCCGGCGACATGACCAGCCAGCGGGGGGCCGCCGGGGCCGGTACGGACGAGGGCCCGGGGTCGGGGTCGGGGTTGGGGTCGGGGTCGGCGGAGGGTTCGGGGCCGGCGGCCTCCTTGTAAGAGATGGTGTACTCTGTGATGACGCCGTTGCACTCCTCCGGGACGGGGGGCAGCCAGGAGAGCTGCAGGGAGCAGCAGGTGGCGTTCACCGAGTCGGTAAATTTGGGGTATCCCAAGGGCGGGAAGACGGGAAGCGTCACCTCGCGCCGCGCCGCCTCCCCGAAGCCCGCTCGGCTCTTCGCGGAGAGGGCGAAGACGTAAGAGGAGCCGGGGGAAAGGTCTCCGACGGTGAAGTTTTTCTCCTTGTTCGTGAAATCCACCGCGGTGTCTAGAGAGGTGTTCTTCCGGCCGAACCGGAGGCGGTAGCCCTGGATTACCACGGGGGCCCCTCGGCTGTCGGAGCACTCCACCGGAGGAGCCCACCGGACCACCACCGACGGACCGGATCCTGGACGCACCCAAAGGGATGGGGGGCCGGGCACTGCAGGAAATCAATCATTATATATATATATGTTTCATGCAAATCTTGCGGAAGAATTAGGATTGATTTGGTTTATTTACTGCCGGCTGCTGCAGCTTACTGTGAGATCAATTCCTGTTACTAAATCCAGTGCAGTGAACTGTACACTTGGTATATGCTTACCAATCCCCGGGGTCTGCACCAGTTTGACTTTGCTGTGCGCTCCGTCCCCTTTGGTGGTGTACGCCGCCACTGAGATGGAGTACAACGTCTCTGCTTTCAGACCTCCTAAAATCAGCTCCTGTGGGGGGAAAAAACCACATAACTGCACCGTCAAATACTGCTAACTCACTGCTTTAATCTCCGAGTTAAAAAAACTCCTTAACCGTAGTGGATATTGTACTAGGGCCTAGTACAATATCCACTACGGTTAAGGAGGTTCCTAATTGCGTATTCCATCTGTATATTTAATATTCTTTGTACTGCAAATTTTAAAATTTTGTTTAAGTATGTTTAAGTACTTTTCTACAATTTAAAAAAAAAATTCCATCCGTATATTTTTATTCTATATATATTTAATATTCTCTGTACTGCTATTTTTTTTTAATTTTGTTTAAGTATGTTTAGGTACCTTTATACAATTATTTTTATACAATATTATACAATTACGTTTTATTATAATACAATTTTTTTTTTACTTCTATTTTTTTATTTTGTTACCATTCTTCTGTTTATTTATATTACTTGATTTAACTTTTTTAAATTAAAAAAAATAAATCTTATTTACTTGTGAGCAGAGCTCCTGTAATCCTGTAATTTTGGACTAATAAAGGATTATCTTATCTTAACGTAAAACATCTCTAGCTTTCCTTTCTTTACAGTTATGAATAAGTGAGAAATTATCAAAAAAGGAAGAAATCAAATCTCAAGTGAACTCCACGATGACTTCCTGGTTGTCTTTGTGTGTATTGGATGCATTGCGCTCACATATTGAGTCGAGTCGCCGTCCTCCATCTTTTCCCGCGGATGAGACGCACCCCGAAGGCAGCCGAGACCGATGAGACGAGGACAGAGTCAAATACGTAAAGGCGCGAGGGAGGGGACGTTCAACGCTAGAAATAAATGAACATCTTTTTTGATTAAATATTCGGTTATGAGATGTCACCTGGGACTCATCCAACAGGAGGTCTTTGATCCGGGGAAGGTTTCGCGAGTCGCCGCTCTCCGTGCGGCTGAAATGCACTTGGTACCCGCGCACCTGTCCTTGCCGTAAACGAGGCAACACCGACCGCCAAGTGACTCGAAGTGCCGAGGAGTTGAGCGGCTGGACGTCCACCTGACGAGGGGCCGCACCAGGAACTAAACACACACACACACACATGCACACACACACACACACACGTGCAAAGTTAACTCAGTGACCAACAGTCTAGCCAGTAAATAATCAACTAAACAATCAATACTGTTTAACCCTCGTATGGTGTTCATTTTGTTGTTACTCAGCAGGTGTTGTGGGTCTGTTGGACCCGCTGTAAACAATTTGATGTTAAAATATTCAACAGATGTTTTCTGCATCCCAATTAGACGCAATATAAACAGCAAATATGGTTACTAATTTAATTCAGCTGCACAATTTCCACACTTTTATGAGCCCGAACACCCTGTGTGTAATATAAATGTCTAACATATGTTCATCGCAGAAAATGAGCCAAGGCCAATAGGTCTGAAAAAAATAATGAATCATATTATTTTTGTTTTAATAAAAAAATTAAAAACGGGTCCCACAGACCCGGACACCACACAAGGGTTAAGCCTGATCGATGGCTCTCATTCTCACCGTCCTCGTCAGTCCTGCAAACCACCACAGGGCTGTTGGGTCCGGTCCCCTCTGCAGAGAAGGCCGCCACGCTGACGTTGTACCAGCTCCATTTCTCCAGACCCTCTAACACCGCCTGCCCCCGTTGGGCCGGGACGGGAAGCCGCCCCACGTCCCGGCCTTGCCCTCCACCTTCGGCCCCAGAGGCTCTCCGGTATCTCAGCTCATAACCGGCCAAATCGCCGTTCTGACCCTCGACCGGAGGCGGCTTCCAGTTTACTCTCAGCGAGGTGGAGCTGGCGCTCTCGCACGACACGCCCTCGGGGGCAGCCGAGGGCTCTGATTGGACAAAGGGGAGGCGAGGAGGGCAATCGGCAAAAAAAATGTTTAGGAAAGACCCGAGATATTTGGGTTGAGAGAGCATGAAAGAGGGGGGAAAATACACGCAAAAGGATAAAAGATAAGGATAAAAAAAGGAGAGAATAATAAACGTAGGTAAACTGAAATCAAAGAGATGCCGCCGGGACAAACATGAGTAGAGGAGAGCAACCATCATATAAAAACATAATGTTAGCCTCGTGAAATAAACCAGAGACCAGAGTATTGACCCTGAGTGGACAACTTAATTACATCCAAGGAGAATGTGTATCCGATACCCAACGATTATATCTTATCCTCCAGCTGTATATTTATGGCCTAAAAGGATTGAGATTCATGATTTCTAAAGCAGGGACGCACAGCTCAGTACACACATACGCACTTTATCATCCTTGAGTTGTGATAATAGAGTGGTCTGAGGTGGCCTACTGCTGAATTAAGGTTAGGTCTTGGGCTTCACAAAGGGAGGAAAAAAAAAAACTTTTACACATCTCACACCGTGCTGGAAGGATTCAGGAGGCAGGTTGAAAAAAATAAATAAATAACAGAACAAGGCGCCCAGGAGAGAAAAGGCACTCAGATGGATGTTGAATGTCAGGCTGGAAAAAAATAAATTGCAGACAAGAAATTCATCAGAAGAAGTCTTGCATATTTACTGTAACAAACAAGCCGAGAATCAGAGACCTGCGTCCCTAAACTGTAGGTATCCCTCGCCCCCAAAAAAAGATGTTTGTCATGAACACAACCTACTCACCTGCGTACATGGCCGCCGCCGCGTCTGAGCTAGTGTGCGTGTGTGTGTGTGAGTGAATAGCATAGTGTGCATGTGTGGGAGTGTAATAGTCATAGCTGACAGGTTCAAGCATCTATCCACTCAGCCGTACAGCCACTGTTCTGCTGGCCTCGGGGGACAATCTAGATGTGCACCAAAGCTTGGCGATAACAAAGCGCACATAACCTCCCAGGGAAATGAATTCTGCTGCATGAAATAGTCTGCTTATCTGGCACCTTCCCCTTCCTGAACCCCCAATCCCTCCCCATCCTCCCTCTTCTTTCTTTTTGGAGGTAAAGAGTGAAAGGAGAGCATCTAAAAGTGTTTAGCACATTTCATACTCGGTTCTAAAAACGATCTGATTGTGAACACACAGTATGAGTCTTTGAGTCTGTTGAGAGATTATAAATACTTGACAAAAACTTACCGTTGAAGCGTTACAGTAGAGCGCCGTGAGCTGCAGGACTTGCCTTTTCTCTCGACCACGACTACTCAAATCGATTCTTTTCCTTGCACCGTTTTCGTCATTATATCTGCATTTTTCTTCTCGCGTTCACACACGAGTTAACTCGATGTGTCAGATCTTATGTCGTTGACTGTTGTTGGCTATCAGGAGGTAAAAAACGGCGAAAAAAAAGGAGACAAGGAAGAGAATCGAACTTTCGGCGTGGACCCAAATACAGACTGGCACTCACCTGTCAACACAGCAGGTCGACCCCCCCATCCTTTAATGCCACCTCACCGCTGGCTGCTAGCCAATAGGTGGCGGGCATTTTTTGGGGCTATTTTTAAAGACATTAGTCACTGATAAGAGTGGAGAAAAAAGGAGAGCGAAGAAAAGGAAGAGCGAAACATTAATTCATCTCCATCTGTCGCGATGTCGCGGTTGCGTAAGAGAGCGAGCGGCTGAGCGGAGGAAGAAAGGCACAGTCAAACAGAGATGGATGGATGGATGGATGGGCGGTTGGGTTGGACAGATGGTTGATAAATGACATAGATGTGATGTGAAGATGGTTTCCCGGGTTTTTCCAGGTCAGGAGCTGATGTACTTTGACCTGTGTGTGTGTGTGTTCAGAGAATACATTCTTGCACGAGACTTGTGAATAAAACTGGACCACGATACAATTTTAAATGCATATACAGAACGGGAACCCGGCCGGATGGAGACGTACTGGCTTGCGACGTCCTCTGCACAAGCTCGTTGGTGAACGCCCCGATGCCTTTGTTGGAGATGGCGGCCAGGGAGAAGGAGTACTCCGTGTTCGCCTTGAGACCTTCAACCGTGTAGGAAATCCTCGGCCCGAAAGTCAGCTTCTCCTGCGAGAGACGAAGGAGCAGAGGACGAGGACGAGAGGTGAAACGATGGGAGGGAAGAATAAATCATCAAAGAGATGAGAGCGTCACCGGCAGACACAGCGGCAATGGACACCGGGGTCAATCTATTAAAACGTCCTTTTATCTCCTCTCTCATCCCTCTGTCTTGTTAAAGAAGAAATATCCAGACACGTTCATGGAAAGAGAGCAAGAGAAGAGGAAGAGGTCTCACCAAGCTGCCAAACTTGACGGGTTTGTAGAGCAGCTCGTAGTTGACGATGCCCTCCTTGGTGTACGCCGGCTCCCAGGTCAGCTCGATGCTGGTGTCGGCCACCTTACCCACTTTAAACTTCCCCGGCTGGCCCGGGACTGAAGGGGACACGACCCAAATGTCAGTCAGCCTTTGTTGAAATTAATCCAGTTTTTTTTTCTCCATATTCTTGTACATTTTTGGGTCTTGGAAACCTCTTTACTTAAGAACAATATTTTACTTTAAGTGATGGAGTTCTACATTAATGTTATATTATGTTACAAAGTTGGAATGATGCTGGTTATGTCAATTTGACCTCTGTTACACGCTGTATTCTTTTCCTTTTTAATTCATTACGGTGATTATTGAATATGAGTTTTCATGTTTTTAGTAGAATTATTCCTAACTTGCCTTTATAGCTTGTTTTGGTCTTATTTTTTATTAATGCAAATCACTTTGTTACTCTGTTTACATGAATGCTGTATAAATGAAGTGTGATTTCTCAATACTATTTTAAAAACTGCCAAGGAAATTACCTTGTCAATCAAATCTGATGAAACAGGACTGTTTGGGAGCGTTTCTTTCTGAGTGTTAAATTATAATTAATGTATTACTAAGTATGTACTTGTTTTCTAACTATAATCACTGCTTATTAAGTCAAAATTACTTAATTACTAAGTTGGAAATCAATCAATTTTACCGTGACCTAATTTTTCCGGTGATATGAAGTCATAGTGGTATTAATAATATACTAACTCTCAATGTCATGAATGTACTTCCATACATCTCCAAAATACTGGTATTTCTGTGCAGTTTTCATCGTATCAGGCTCCTTCAGTGTGCTCGAACGCGGCAGCTTTTATGAGCCATCTAATGCCGCAGCAGGAGCTCAGACGCTGCGGAAATTTAAACCAGTAATACCATCAGAGTAATCATCTTTTTGTCCCTCCCATCACACAAAAACCTGCGACTTCACACAAGCTGTCACAGTGACACGAGCAGCACCGAGATTATCCCCGGTTCCTTCTCACAAGTCTCTGCAGGTGGAGTTTATTCCTTCTGAGGAAGTCATACTTCCTGAGAGGTCAAGCTTTTTATTTGCGTACAGCTTAGAATCGATTGGCACAAAAACTTTTCATAAGACACTCGAATAAGCTTCACTTTGTGTACCTGCACACACACAAATAATGAGTCATTTGTGCTTCAATGCATGTAAAACAACCCTTACTCCTCCACATGAATACATGACTATTATCTATAAACCAGCATTCACACACATCTACCAATGGCTATGTTTTGCACACACACACACACACACACACACACACACACGCACACTGACCTCCAGGCATGACTTTGACATGGACGGGGTCTGAGAAGGGTCCGTCCCCGACAGAGGTGAAGGCCAGGACCTGGATGGTGTAGGTCTTGGAGGTCACCAGGCTCTGAATGGTGGTGATCACGCTGTCCTGGACGTTATGGATCTGCCACTCGTTCATGGGCCGGGACGGGTCCATGGTGTAGTACACGCGGTAGCCTTTCACCTGCAACCGGGGAGCAGAGAGGAAGGAAGGCCGCGGGATGAAGAGCAGCAGGGCTTCTGGATCGGGACTGGTCTTTAAGGTCACTAGTGATGAGGCTAGACCACTTTGGAGGAAGCAAAATGTTCCACCGCCCCGACAACATGGGAACAAAATGGTCCAACTGTTTGAGACTCCTCCATCCGTGTTTTTTTAATTCATAGATTAAAGAAAATTAAAATCCCTTTAGAGTAAACCAGATTGCTCCATCAGACAAAAACTAATAACGTGCAATCACTTTGTTAAAACAATGCAAATAAAGTTATATATGTGCAAAGAAATAACTCATATTTGACATAAAGATGAGCAAGGAAGCCGGTTGGGTCCCTGTTTTCGCCCCATAGTTTCATGTTGAAGTGCCCTTGAGCAAGGCACTGTAGCCCCAGAGCTTCACAGCAGCACAAAGCTCCTTCATTACTACGGATGGTGACATGCAGAGAATAAATCCCACACTCCGCCACGCAAAAAAAATAAAGAAATTTGGACAAAAAAAAATAAAAAAAATTAGGACAAAAAAAAATTGTCAACTTTTTTTTCCGTTGACAAAAAAAACAAAAAAAAACATCTAAGCAAAACGCTATTTCCCCCAAAACAACAAAAAAAGTTAATTTTTTTGGGGGGGGGGGGGGGGGGGGGGGGGGCTAATTTTTTTGTGTCAGAAATGGGCTTCCATAGCTAAGGATTTTAAAAAAAAAAGTTTTTTTTTTTTTAAGAATCTGCATCTCCCCCCGCGCCCCACCTGTAATACCTCCGCGCCCCACTAGAGGGTCGCGCCCCACAGTCTGAGAACCACTGGTCTGAATTGAGTGATGGTAATCCATAATACCACAGTTAAGATCAACACCCATGAATTATTTCCTGCTTCAGTCCCGGCGGTGCGGTGGATTTGTTGGTTCGGTGTTTATCGGAGGTCACTTCCACAAGGTGACGTCCTCCCATCTGGAGCGGTTGACCCTGATAAACAAACATCACGGACCACCCCTCATATTGAAGCGCGTATAAGATTTAATCACATCCCCTCACCCTCCAGAGGGATTTGTTTACGGGCAGTTCAGAGTGTAATCCTTCTGTTATTCCATCACCCTTACCCTTCACCTCTACCACCTCTCCTGTTATTACTCTTTAATATATATAATCCCCATAATCTATTCTGTCTTGCATTTTTATGAACCTACTATACAGTCAGGTGGGCCAGAAAAGGAAATAAGCCTCAAGAGGGACTGCTCTTAACTTAGAGAGGACAGTCCAATTACATTTTCTTTCTTTAGAGTGGGGGAAGCAGCGAGGGAGTTACAGGAGGGAAATCTCTGCCAATGCACAATCCCTGCAAAGGACATGAAGCGGCACACTCCAACAGCTCCCGATGGCGCCTTTTATTGAGGCCTCATCGTTTTAACCTTGCGTGGACATTTGTGTAATTTTTAAATGTTTGTCCGTCCGCAGCGAGTGATTCAGTCTTAAACGACGAGTGTGTTTATTTTAATCAATCGTCCTTTATGTGTCCCCGAAGAGCAACTGATGGCATTAGGCGGAGAGCACGAGAAGGACGTGACCTGTTCAGTCACATCTTGAGGTAAAAATTAAAGAAATGGATTTATGTTTTTTTTTGTATATGCACTGAATATTAAATCTTTCCTTACAGACTTGAAGGGAAACTCAAAAATCAAGATTCCAATATGTCATTTCCACGGCGTAGAAGGTTCGATCAATATTTGTGAACATGAGCTACTCTCTCCAGAAACTAGAGAACGACTGTGGCCATCCATTGTAAAACAAAAAACACCTCCAACGGGTCAAAGTTCAATAATCGCTCATTCAAGTTGATCGAGTTTGTAAATGTACACAAACCCGACGGCGTCACACTCAGAGAAACTGATGCGTTACCGCGTCGGTTTCTACTTCCTGCAGTGTTTGTGATGTAAAACAATGTTGTAATTGCCTTTTTCGCATTTCCATTCATTTGATTTCAGCTTGATAGAAGTCTCTGCGAGCGAGCAATAGGTTACTAGACTACTCCTGTCTCTCTTAACGGGATCTTAAAAACGTCTTAAATTAGATTTTCTGACTTTAAGGTCATAACATTGGCGCTGTGGGAATTGATGCAGCTTCTTTAAAGATGTTGTGACACTTCCAATATCACCATGAGGTGACTTAGTAGAGAGTTGTTTTGGTTTATAATTATTTTTGGGATTTTCTTAGCGCATACACATACATTATAATAATATGTATGACATTTGAAAAGGGCGTACGTCGCCCTCGTGTCTGTACAGTCTGGGTCCTCATCCCACCTGTCCATTGGGTTCCTCCGGCTCCTCCCAGCGGACCATCACTGTGTTCTGGGATATGATGTGGGCCTGGACGTTTCGGGGGGGGCTGGCCGGCGCCTGCTCCCCGGTGCGGGCCTCCACTCGCGTCGACGGGGGCCCCTGGCCGATGCTGTTGAAGGCCGACACTCTGATTTCGTACTCGGTGTTGGGGTACAGGCCCCCGATGCTGTAGCGGGTGGTGGTGATGCTGTCCACCGTCTCGTATTTGCTGTCCGGCCCTTTGGCTCGGTACTGGATGATGTAGTAGGAGACCGGGTCCGGGTTCCCGGAGTCCCAGGTGATGGTCACACTGGTCGCGGTGGTCTCTGTGACGATGGGCGTGCCGGGAGGCTTCGGCAAAGCTGGGGAATAGAGAGAAGTGAGAGGACGAGAATTATATTACTTAACCCCTTGTGTGGTGTTCGGGCTTGTGGGACCCGTTTTAATTTTACATAAAAACAAAAATAATATAATTTTTTTTTTCTTCAAATTTTTTCATTTTCCGCAAAGAACATATATATATATATATATATATATATATATATATATATATATATATATATATATATATATATATAATTTTACATAAAAAAGAAAAGAATATTTTTTTTCTCCAAAGTTTGTCATTTTAATATATATATATGTATATAAATACATATATGTTTTTCGTGGAAAATGATAAAATTTGCACAAAAAAATATTATATATATAAAAAATATTATATTATTTGTATTACTTTTATATAAATATATATGTATATATATAAATAATAAAAATAATATAATATGTTTTGCAAAATTTGCAAAAATTATTATTATTATTTTATTATTTTTATATATATATATTTTTTTGTTTATATATATATATATATATAAATAATAAAAATAATATAATATTTTTTGTGTGCAAATTTTCTGATAATGATATTTAATAAGTATAATTATGTGTTACAGTATGGTACCAATGAGCTCAACAAGTGTAAAATGTAAGATTATCATCCAATTCTCCTGACACGCACATATTTGTATTCAATGTCGAGTAAAACTGGACTCATCTCTAAACAGAGCCACAGCTCAGGCGCTCCTGCTCGCCGTCTTCTCTCTACCTGGGAGCCAAAATGAGGAATCATTCAATCTGAGCGCCTCTTACTCTTCACTAGGACCTGAGCGGTGGCCTCGATGATGCCCAGGCTGCTCATGGCCACGCAGGTGTAATTTGCGGACTCGCGGACGCCGTTGAGCTCCAGCACGTTGCGTCCGATCGGCATCTCGTCCTCGGGGGTCAGGTCCTCGCTGCCCAGCATCCACTTGACGTAGGGCATGGGCGAACCCACGGCCACGCAGGTGATGTTGATGCTCCCTCCTGGCATGATCTCATGGTTGGAGGGGAGGATGGAGAAACGGGGGGGCACACGGCGCACTGGGAAAGGAGGAGAGTCGGGGGAAGAAAGCAAGGGGGGAGGGGGAGGGGTTTAGGAGTAAGGTGAGGGACGAGAAAAGTTGGGAAGGGATTGAGGAGAAGAAAGGTGGAGAAAAAGAAGGGGGGAGGAGGAGTGAGGGAGAGAAAATCAGAGAGAAAGAGAGAGGAGGAGCGAGGCAGAGAGCAGGATTGAGATTGAGAAAGAGAGTGAGGGCAAGAGAGAGAGAAAGAGAAAGAAAGAGAGGTAACAGGAAGGGGGAGAATGAACTTCAGGGTTTTTACAGAAAATTACAAAGGGATATTTCAAGTTTCGTCCCAATTACTTTATGGTACGGATGATTCCAACAGAAAGACACAAATCTTGTGTTGAGCTCAACCAATCAGTGAGCTGCCTACTCAAAATGAAAGTGACGAACTCTTGAGTTTTATTTCAACCAGGACATGACCCCTATAGTCAGTTTCTCTAACAGTTTTCTTATTGGTTATCATTAATTTAAGCAGATAATTAATTTTTTTTTTGGACTAAAGTTGTATTATTATTACATTTCCCCCTCCGAGCAATGACGAATCGTGTTAAACTTTAGCAGAAACGTCAGTGAGAAACTTTACTTCATTGAGATTTCTGTGGCTTGAGGAGCTTCTGCATCCAATGAGCTCTCTTTAGAGCCGGTATGCATCATACGGGCCGATCAATACGCCCCGCCGGCTATTTGTGTCCCCATAAGAAGTACAAGTTACATCCAATACTGGATCTGCAGCCGCTTGGTGGACTGAATGTGAGGGAGAGATGCAGCGAGAGACTGAACTCATAGGTCACTCGCATGCCTGGGCGACTCAAGAGGGATAAAATGGTGGAGGAACACAAAGAAGAGAACGAAGAACTGAAGAGAGGGAGACAGAGAGAAGCGGGACAAGAGCAGAGACACCGGAGAGAGAGAGAGAGAGAGAGAGAGAGAGAGAGAGAGAGAGAGAGAGAGAGAGAGAGAGAGAGAGAGAGAGAGAGAAAGAGAGAGAGAGAGAGCTAGATAGAGAGAGAGCTATATATATAGATATATCTATATCTATATATATGTATATATATATATATATATATATATATATATATATATATATATATATATAAGTATATATATACACACATACATATGTATATATGTATATATACATATGTTTTATATATATGTATATATTTATAATAAATAATAGAGAGAGGAAGAGAGATAGATAGATAGAAAGAGAGAGCTATATATATGTATGTATATATACATATATATTTATATATATATATATAAATATATATATATATATATATATATATATATATATATGTATATAATTTTTATAAATAATACATAGAGAGAGAGAGCAAGAGAGAGAGATAGACTTATAAAGAGAGAGAGCTATATATACATATATATATATATATATTTATATCTTTGTATATATACATATACACATATACATACATATATATAATATATATATGTGTATATGTATATATATATACATATATGTATATATGTATATATACATATACACATATATATGTATATATACATATATGTATATATATATATATATATATATATATATATATATGTATATATATATATATATATATATATATATATATATATATATATATATATATATATATAAATGTGTGAATATATGTAGAAAGCCAGAGCGATAGAGCGAAAGCGAGAGAGCGAGGGCGAGAGAAAGTAAGTGAGAGAGAGAGAGAGAGAGAGAGAGAGAGAGAGAGAGAGAGAGAGAGAGAGAGAGAGAGAGAGAGGCAGCTCTGCTTCTCTTCCAGACAATGACAGCAATGCAGCAAAGGACGGCCACATTGTACAACAGGATACTGTACAATACATAGGATTCATAACTGATACAGTGTGTCGTCAAATGGGTTGAAGATGCTGACGGGAGTGGGTTGAGGGTTCTGATCGGTGTCATTACAGAGTGATCAATAAACACATTAAGTAAAGAACATCAAGACAGCATGAAAGAGGCAGAACGGGAAAGAACGAGTGCGAGCAAAAAGAGAGATATGTGAGGTAGTATGTGCATGTTTATAAGTTAATAAACTTATGTACATGTGTCTGTCGCTCCTACACATCAGGGTGCAGACAGAATGCAGAAGAAGAAGAGAAAAAAAGAAGGGGAAGGGAGAGGAGGGGGAAAAGACAGGGAAGTGGGGATAAAGAGAGAATTAGAAGAGGGTTTTAGGGGAAGGAGGGAAAAAGGGGGGAAGAAGAGAGGAGCGAGGAAGAAGAAAACACATGGATCTATTTAAAAACACGGCTATATACCAGAGTCAGGCCCATTCAGAAAGTAGGAGCTTCCAAAGTAAGACTAGTAGAGATCAGACGTTGAAGGAAGAGAAGAAGAAGAAGAAGAAGAAGAAGAAGAAGAAGAAGAAGAAGAAGAAGAAGAAGAAGAAGAAGAAGAAGAAGAAGAAGAAGAAACCCCCAGGTCACAACACAGGAAACAGAGAGAGACAGAGAGAGTCACGGACAAACATCTCTGCATGAAAGGAGAGAATGAGAGGGAAGGCAGACAGAGAGCAGAAACATCGTCCTAAACTCAACTCTATAAGCTCATATGTGTAATAAAACATGAACATGAGAAGCAACAGATGTTCTAAAAGTGTGCCAAAAGACATGACAGAAAAATAGAATTAAATCAAATGTTACAGTAAAACAATGACTTTTTTTTTTTAAGATGACTTGGAAATCCAGCAGTAATTCAATATATATTTATATAATATAAGAAATGAAGAAATAAATGAATAACTTTGTGTGAATTGTCTGCATAACCTCCACTCCTTAATGTGTCACATCATTACTTGGGTTCTTCATGGGCCACATCTGGAGACAATTGGATAGAAGTTAACATTTTTTTGCATGATTTCAACAAAAAAAAAAAGAAAGTTGAGTTGACGTCTATATCATTTCATGAAATACCGATGAAGTGCAAAAGCATTTTGCAATACTTAGTAGAAATAAATATTGGAAGACACCCAGAATTGGATACAGAAGTTGAAGACAAGAAAGAGACAAAGAGACAAACAAAAAAAACAAAAAACAACAGGTTGATCTGTTAGAAAACAGACATGATTAGGCAGGCATCTCCTCATGTGAGCAGGCTGGAGACAGACAGACAGACAGGCAGACAGACAGACAGACAGACAGCTTCATGCACAAGACAAACACAGCAGATGCAACGTGGCGTCACACAACACCACCACTTCCATTCCTTCAGTTGTTTTAAACCTCTCAATATGGCAAAAATAAAGACAATTATTTAGCCGATGGATTTCTTTGGCAACAAGACGATGAAGGTGAAGACTCAAGATGATTGTTTAGGCATCAGGAACATGGACCCAGCAGTATATCTATATATTATAGTGTATATATAGTATTTTTCAGGCTGCAGAGTGCTTTACAATGAAGTGAGCTCCTCATAACAGGAGATAATCCTTCACATGCTCACAGAGCCGCTAGCTTTGAGTTAATCGAGCCGGGGCCACACGGCTCCCTCCTCCATTTCTATACAGTTTGCGAGAGCCGGCAGCTTCCATCTTTATTAGCGGGGATATCATTAGCGGCGTCCTCTGCAGGGAGTCCGGAGGCTCCGGGCCGGGGAGACCTTGGCACAGCCGCGAGGATTACCGCGGCGTCTCAGCGCCGCTTCACAGCCGCTCGGCGCCGTCGCCGAGCTGACATTTACGCAGCGCCGCCCAGTCAGTCTCAAGGACACTGCTTTTTTATTATCCACTGTCATAAGAGGGAATCATTAATATCTCCTCCATATCTAAAAAATGTGAGCGGAGAGGATTTATTTTAAATGTCACACGATGGAGGAGTATCGGAGTGTTTGGGGGAAGATAGCGACGGCCAGAGATGTACATTACTTACAGTTAAACACGTAAAGTTTAGTCTTACTGTAAATCTACATGAATATTTAAACATGTTTTCACTCAAGCGGCAGTTTGGAGCTAAATAAAAATGCTAAACTCTCGCGCAACAAGTAGAAAAGAGTCAGAAAATCCGAGCACGGACGCAGTAATAATAAGACACGGCAGTATGTAGCTGATGCGCGCTAAAGCTAGCTCATGCTAGCCGCCAAAAGCTAAGTAGCCTGTAGCATTAGAGACCATGGTCATTATGGCCATTACTGAACTTAATAGAGAAGTAAGAAGTGTTATTTCATCTTTACCAACTTTATTGCTGTATAATCTGAAGGCTATGAGTTAATTATTTTAATATTGTATAATAATTACTGTTGCATTCATGTAGAAGTATCATTTCACTGCTGTAACTGGACGAGGTCAAACTCATTTTAACTATTTAAATACTGTTGTGGAGACTAATCTATAACAATGCATCATCATTTGTATGTCCATTTCTGTTTTTATTTATGTAAAATGTAAACTGTGAATATAGCTGATAAATAAAAGTACTATACGCAGGAGAAGTATCTCCAATCTGTTCTCGAGTAAATATATTTTTAGTCGCTTTCAAACACAGGTGACGGTCTCCATCTTGAGTTTCTGGCGTTGAAACTAGCGCATCATCACACGTAGCATCAACACACAACACATGTACAAGCATGACTGCGAGTGCAGGACCCCCCCCCCCCCTCCCCTCTTCCCCCACAATGCAATGCAACAAGTACATGAGAGCCGAACGACACAACTTTACAAAAACGATGACACCACAGAAGAAGAAAAGAAAAAGAGACACAGTAGCGAGACATGACGCCGCATCACACAACCTGAAGCGCATCGAGGCCCGAACACACACACACACACACACACACACACACACACGCGCGCCGCGCCATGCTCGTGTGTCAGCCCGTCAGTCAAACAGTCAAACAGACATGCAAGCGGTGCTCCTTTCTCTTTCTCTCTCGCTCCTTCCATGCAAACATCGCCTCTTTTTTTTTTTTTTTTTTGATCTTCCAATTCTTGGGTCTCCATGACAACAAGATCATACCATGCAGAAAACATTGATCGGGGAAGTGAAGGCAACACGGAGGGTTTCTGCACACAAGGCCCCACAATGCAGTCGATGCACTCTGCTGCTGCGTAGGCAGACCACTTCAACATCGTAGCAGCTTTAGAGGAAAATCAACTCTTTTTTTTGTGTGTGTGTGTGGCGGAGACAATATCATTTCACTTCAACTCTACACCGGTGTCCTTTAAAATGTTTTTTTTTTTCTTTTTTGTTTCTCTCTGTTTCAATAAAAGTGAAGCTTTCTGAAACAAAGGAGTAACAAAAGAAAAGAAAGAGCACACCAACCTTCTCGAAGCTCTGAGGGATGAGAGAGGGGGGTTGATGCAGAACACAATGACGTGAGGGGGAGGAGAGAGAGAACGGGGAAACACAGAGAGAATAAAAACGGCCAGCGCAAAGCCACTCGCTCCACTGCATCACACACACTCCAACACGTACACATCGCGTACACACTCCTCCAACATCCCACTCAACATAGCAACTAGAATTTATCAATCTCAACATTGGTGGTGGTCTTTCAGCCGTGAGCCGGTGACGCATCGGCACAGTTATGTGTGCACAATTCTGCCGTCAATGTAAACATCCTTTTTCCAAATTTCATTCAAACCGCCAATCAAATTTGTGCATCTTTTTCGGTGGAACATTTGTGCTCTTAATGCCTCTTGTACAGAAGCCGTTTTAGTAGACAGATCAGTGAGGTTTCATGCGCTTAAACCAAGGTGTGTTCCCGGCCTCGTGTTCAATTTGACGCCACTGTGAGGGCTCGCACCGAGGTTTAAGGTTGTTAAGGGTGAATGTGTGAGAAATACCAAACAACAAGGTCGACATATATCGTAGACAATGGATGAGTTAGTAATACTTATTCAGAAAGGACAGAAATAAAATAGACTTTCTTTATACCAAGAGTGACTTAACAATAGTGGTTTCTGTGCGTTTGCCTGTGCACGTGTGTGTGTGTGTTTGTTTGTGTGTGTGTGTGTGTGTGTGTGTGCGTTTCTGGGTTCAGGTCCTACCTCGCACATACAGGTTGGCGGGGGAGGAGTAGCGCACGCCTTGAGAGTTGGTGGCCACGCACTCGTACTTCCCTTGGTCGGTTTCCTCGCTGTTCTCGATCTGCAGCGCTCCTGCAACGAAGAACGAGACGGAGAGAAAGAGAGAGAGAGAGAGAGAGAGAGAGAGAGAGAGAGAGAGAGAGAGAGAGAATGAAGATGTTCAGTCAAAGTTGTCAAACATATTTCTGCTGCTATCCGTCTTTCTTTGCTTCCTCTCCGCCCTGCGATGTTGGTCTGTTGGTGTGTTGCTGGTGCATTCGGGCCCTGGGGTATCCTCACTTCTACTGCTTCAACATCCAATAAAGTCAGCTCTGGTGTCGTATCTGTGAGGGAAGCGTCTGAATGGGCCGAGCTCAAAAATACCAGGAGTTGCATTTTTTTTCTTTGAGGGAACAATGTGTTTTCTCTTTCTGTTCCAGGCAACACATAGAAGAAGAAGAAAAAAAATAGAAACCCAAAAGTTTGGAAGTCAAAAAGGCAAGTCTCAAAATGACATTTAAAAAACTTAGATGACACTTGAAGGACTTTTTGTTGTGCAGCGCTCTACAAGCCGGTGACTCGTCTCTAAAGAAAGCCTGTTTCTATCTCGGCAACCTTCATCCCACATCAACAACCCCACGATGCGCTTTGAACTCCTCAACTTGTTCCTGTTGCTTCCTCGACTCTCCTCCTCCTGCGACCCTGATCCCGTCGAGGTAAACAGTGCATCCCTAAACGAGCTATAATTACTCACACTGATTTTTTTTTTTTTTGGAGCTAACAGCCTTTTGAATTACCAGCAGTGATTTTTTTTTTTGTTGCTCTTTCAGTCTGCTCTGTCACATTCATCTCATCTGAAACTGACTTTGACATGAAGCCTGAGGAGGAAGCACAAAACCATGGATTACACTCTGCTGCAGGAGGAGGGAAAACACACACACACACACACACACACACACACACACACACACAGCGACTGATAAAAGGGAACTGTGTGAGTGACGTATGGAACCATATAGAGAAACAGAAGATTTATGCTCTGACCTTCCACACACACATACAGTATAAATACATGGTTACAAATACTACATGCAGAAGTATTACAAGAAAGATTCACATCATATTTTACATGCATTATATAAGTGCATTCCTAATTAGTATCATTATTGAGGATTTGCTTCTTTTCACAGCTTTAATCATTATTATCATTATTATTATTATTATTATAGCATCTTTGGATTTTGGCCTGTTGGTCGAGCAAAACATAGATAGCAGATAATAAATAATCAACTAGTTGCAGCCCCCGAGGAAAGTGATTAAATATAATACTTAATGTACTTACTAGCTCACTACACACACACACACACACACACACACACACACACACACACACACACACACGCGGCGAGTTAATATCCTGATGGCGAAAAACAAGCTTTTAATTATTCAATCTTGAAAACGCGGCCAGTTAAGCACTAAGAGGTTCCACTGGTGGGAAAATGTGTGTGTGCATGTGTGTGATTCACAGTTTACGACACAATAGCTGATCAGTATATGAGGAAGTTTTCAAAAACATGCTTTTGCTTCTCACAGGAGGGAATGTTTGACTTGTTAAACACGGCGAGGGCGCGACAGCGTGCACGAGTGTTTCGCTGACGCTGTCATCCATTCGCTTCTGTCTTCTGCAGTTACATGAAAGGAAAACAGCTCGCGCCCTCCTCTTTCTCTCTATTTTTTCCATCTCTCATTTCCCCGCGGTACGGGGCAGAGTTGGGAGATAAACAGGAATAAATTATCGGCTTTACAAGCCGAGCCTCCGCTCCAGAAATAGGTGGAGACGCGAGGAGAAGTGAGGTGAAAAAAGACGGAGCGGAGGAGGGATGAAGCTGGACAGGTGGAGCTTTTTGCGATGGAGAACTCATCTGACAGATGGAAGCGGCTCACACGGCTATCCACCGGCAGACATTTTGAAAATGGGCAATTTAAATTTTCAGGCGGAACATGTTAGCACACGTGGAAGAAGACAGCGGTTTAGTATGCGTGCACGTTTAAAAGGTCACAGCGTCTACACACAAACAAAGAGCACCAACAGGTGACTGGCAACGGACAAACAAAGTGTGGAAAAGCCGGACAAAAAGCTGGAAAAAAGAGGAAAAAAGAAATAAGCGAGGAGGAGAGGGAGCGGTGTGTTAGTGAGTCTGGAAGCTGCTGACAGATCCAGGATGAGATGCGACGTCAGTAAATTGATCTGATGCGAACCAGCGGAAGGTGTATAATGTCCGCCGGGCTGAGACGCCACCGATCAGATGACAGCAGATACGGCTAACCCGATCGCTCTGCCAGAGCATCCGGGTCAAAAGGATCACCTGGACGCCGCCTCCCACCAGGTGAGACACTCACTTTACCTGGGTGAAACGGGCCGGCGCTGTTTTCACCACTGAACGCCGCTTAAAAGACAAGACAAGCTTTTGAAAAGCAAGGCAGCTACTGAGCGTATTAAATATAGACACTTATAGATGTATACTTATATAAACAGTTAGATCATTAAGGGATGGACAGAAAAGAAAATTGGCAAATATTCACAGGTTTTGACTCCTCACATGTGATTATTTGCTGGTGCTTCAGTTTTAAACAACAATACATTGAACATATTTTAGGTTTTGAAGTGATGTTCAGACCAAATCTGAAGTTTGAGAAGGAAACTTATCGTGACAATTTTCTTACTTTAATAAACCTGAAAATAATCAGCTGATTAATAAGATGAAAATAAATGAAAATAATCATTAGTTGCTGTTTAGATTATTCGCTGATTTGCATATTTATCGTCCACAAACGGACATGGAAGTATTTTCATAACAAAATATATAAATCCCAGCAATTCTTGACTTCTAGAAACACGATCGATGACAGCATTTGTCTCGCTTTATCTCGCCATTCTCAGAAATCCTTGAAAAAACAAACAGGATCCTAACCAATAACTCATTGGTTTTTATGGCGAGCGTCCTAATTTCCCATCAAACGACATTGTTTGTCTGTTAATCAGCAGCGCTGCTCAAAAACATGTCAAATAAATGGGACTGAAAATACCCCCCCGGTGGCACAGGCGCCATTTTGAGAAGAGCGGGCCTTCAATAAAAAACAGTCATAATTAATTTGGAGGAATGCCTGAACAGATGGATCCGAATATTACTGTTTTACTCTAAAGCTGATTTTTAAGAAACCAAATGGCATCTTTATGTTTTAAACACTTGTGTGGTGTTCGGGTCTGTGGGACCCGTTGTCGTTTTCCTTTAAAAACAAAAATAATATGATTTATTATTTATTAAGTGTGGAAATTGTGCACCTGAATTAAATTATCAACCATATTTGGTGTTTCTATTGCTTCTAATTGGGATGAAGAAAACATCCGTTGAGTATTTAACCATCAAATTGTTTGATTGTGTTGAATTAAAACCCCCAAAATACGGCGGGTCCGACAGACCCACAACACCTGCTGAGCAACAACGAAATACTTCCTTTGTGCTTTGGATGAAAGTGACCTAAACCGTGATGTCGTCACCATCACCTTTCAGACCACAGTTGTTGGTTGAGGTCCACATTGCATGCTATCTGTGAGATTGTGGGTCCACGATGGCTGTCGAGCGCTTACAGGTAAACTTTTTAAATCTCAGTCCCTGAACATGAGAGCTGGACAGACAGCTGTCACGGTTCTTCTTCACGCACATCGACGCTGCTGCAGCAGATGGCATGAAAAAAACATGGCCGCATGCCTTGGTTGAGGTGTAGCGTCAGGAGAAGTTCATCTCTATACCGGGCCATATGTTTCATACCCTCAGGAAACCGGATGGCGCGTGTGTGTGTGTGTGTGTGTGTGTGTGTGTGTGTGTGTGTGTGTGTGTGTGTGTGTGTGTGTGTGTGTGTGTGTGGGCCGGCGGCCACCGTTTGGACCGTTATACCTGCACGGGGAGGACGCCCCCAGGTGATGGATGGAGACTCACTGGGCTGTGAAACGGCTGAGAGTTGTCTTTTGTGTGAGGGGGGATTTGAGTGCAGTCATTCTCAAAACCGTCTTTCATCCTGACCCAAATGGGCCATAAAAAAAAATAAAAAAAAATCTCCAAAAACGGAGAAATGGAAACGAAAAGAGACAGAGAGAAAACAATAATTGTGTCCCAAAACAGATCCCCCTGGCCGCGGTCCAACGCGAGCTGGCAGCCGTCCACTAAATCAGAGGCGATGCTTTGGAAGGTGCCCCCGTTACACAGATTTTAAAGGAGTGTTTCACCCAGAATGCATCTCGCTGCTATTTGGCGTTGCTCAGGTGTAATTGATTTCCTCCAAATCGTTGCGCCCCAGTGTTGGGGTTCATTGTACGGCGCATTTTGTTGTTCAGCTCTGCAACGCTTCTGGTGATTTGAACTCCTATTAAGCCTGAAGTGCGTCTGACTGTGTCGTTTGTCGTTCTGTACCGGAGAGTCAGTGTCGCGTCTCCGGGTGACACCCACCAGGTGACACTCATCATGATAGATATTGCGCATACCGATGATATTACTGCACTCACTAAGAGAGTAAATAGTGGGAAAAGAACATTGTTTTCAAGATGCACGGAGAGGTTTGTGGGTTCTTTGTTAGCTCCGAGGCCACCGACGCCAACGCGTCCTCATCCATTATAAGTAGAGAATAGAGAAACAAATGCTTTTTCTTTATCGTAATTATGGATCACGACGCTGCTCCCTCACTGCAGCTTTAAAAGTCTCAATTTCTTTGCGTATCTTTTGTTTCACTTGCATCCACGAAGTAGCACGGCCCCCCCCCCCTTCCTCCTCCTCCTCCTCACACACACACACACACACACACCCGTCCATTTCTACACGTCAATGGGTGTCGGAGCTAAAACTGGTCTCAGCGCAGAAAACCGTCGACCCGCAAACACACAACTGACGTTCATTAAACGCTCCCTTCAGCATCAGAGCAGCCGTAACGAGGCATGGCAGCGGAAACGTGCTTTGGCTCTCGACCATGTCGATAACGTTCTGGTTTCTTTTCTTTTTCAAAGCAAAAGCACAAGAACGACATTGTAAAGAATGGACTGAACAGTGTGTGCATCCTTCAGTCGCTCTGTAGGCCCAACATGAACAGTTTCATCTTACATTTCTATACTTGTTTTAACTTGTCTTGTTCTGTTTTCTGTCTGTAATTTTGTGTTGTTTTTTTTACGCTGCTGCCTGTTTTGGCCAGATCTACCTGGAAAAAGAGATTTTATCTGAATGGGACGTTAGATAACAGCAGCGTCAGTGATGGAAGAGGTACTCAGATTAAAAGTACATCAAAATACACTTCAAGTATTCATTATTCAGGGTTCATCATACAGAATGGCCCATTTCAGAATTACATATTTCAAATCACTGGATTATAATGATCGATAATAATTTATTCATCACTGATGCGGCTGGAGTTACTTCCTAATGCTCTGTAATAATACATTGTTATTTATAAGTTAATTACGTTAATAATCTAAATCTGTACCAAAAAAAAGCAATATTAGATAAATGTAGGGCAGTATATAGATAGATATATAATATTCCATCTGAAATGGGGGTAGAATTATGTCAAATTGAAAGATATAAGTAAAAGTACAAATATGGAAAAATAATTCAAAGTAAATGCTAAGTGTAGTTAAACTCGCGGATACAATCTGACGGTTACAAATTGTCATTTTAAAAAGTAAAATCTGCGTTCACGAGCTATAAATGAGGGTCTGCTTGTGTGTGAAAGCAGCTCTCCATCTTTCCAAAATGACTAAAAGAAGAACGAGGTTCAATCGGACGTCGTTGTGCAGCAACAGCCACTAAAAATGTGAAAAGTGAGACTTGACTTAGTTTCCACAGCGCTCTGAGAGCCGACAGGAGGTGGACCGAGGGCACCGGTGATGTCGGCCGATGGCGGGCCGAGATCAGAGCCGGCAGGACGGAGCAGCAGCGCCGCACAAAGAATAAAGATGAAGCGACAACAAAATGGTTTTGCCTCGCCATCACTTTCATTCCCCCCGTGAGGACGGCGGACGTGAAAATGGCCGAGAAAATACGCGCCTGTCTACTGGAGGAGACACAGTGTCATCGATACAGAAGAGCATAAACAAAGCTGAACAAACGGTCTCAAGCACACGATGTTATTCCTCTGGATTCATCCCTCCATCCGTCTGCACAGACACACTCTTCCCTCCCTCTCTGCACAACTCCAGGCGGGGCGGGTCACAAGATAAGAGGAGCATCAGTTAAACTCAACTTAATGTGTGTATCTATTGATTTGGAGAAGGGAGAATTAGGGTTGTTGTTTTTGGCCCATTGATTCTTACATTAAGCATTTAATTAAAAGTGGACTTACTTTATAGTTGTCAATAAACTTTCCTTCAGTGGCATGTTTTCTTTTTAACATTCCTGATTCACAATGGAGAGATTTCTGCCTTTAAAATGTCATCTTTTTTATAATCTTTTCTTGGCTTAAAGGCCGCTCAATTAGCCTTTTTTTTTGTTTTTTCTTCATGAAATTGGCTTTAAAAAGGTTTTACACACCCAAAGGATGCAGATAAACTCAGAGTGGAGCATGTAATCCCTCAATCGTAATTAAAACATGATCATAATAATAAACAGGGATTTCACCTGACAGCCATGCTAAGCTTCAGAAGCACTGTTTTGTTTGATAATCCCACAACTGCTGCTCGTCTGTCTCACCTGATCGGAGCTGTTTGATGCGACCCTGGCTGCTGACGGGGTCGATGGGGAGGAAGTCTTTGAACCAGGAGATCTCCGGGTCGGGGATGCCGCTGGCGGCGCACAGCATGGTGGCCGTCCTCGTCCTCTCCACCACCTTCAGCTGGGGACCCATGTCGATGCTGGGGAAGCCGAACGGCAACAGGTCCTCTGCAAGGACGGACAGAGACGCATGAAGTGTTCAGAATCGACCGCATTTAAAACTCACGGCAAGTAGACGAAGGAAAAGCACAGCTGAGGCCTGCAAATGTACTTTGATCATGAACTGAAGTGCTGGACAAATAAAACATTTGAAGCTGAGGGATCAGTAAATATATTACACTTCATCCCGAGGGGAGCGGGACTGTTTGTACGAGATGTTCATGGCAATTCATCCAATATCTTCACTCATTTCCCTTTAAAACCTACAAATGACATCCTGTGCATCGCCGACGTCATTCAGATGGATCGTTTGGGGGATGCCGAAGTTCAAGAGTTGAGTCTGGAGCAAAGTGACGTCAGAGGGACAGTGATGTGCCACAGCGAGCGCCACGAGGCTGAAGACTTACCTCTGCCTGCAGAGACACAGAGTCGACCCCGCCAGGCATTAATCCTTACTTTCCTTCTTCCAAGGTGAAACATAACACTTTGTTTACACCAATGCACAGTGACGTGAGAGCCACTGCCCCCCCCCCCCCATCCCTCGCCCCCATCTGACATCTGCAGGCCTTGAAAGTGGAGATAGGGGCAGAGGACAGATGACCTACTGTACCCTTCCTTGTCAAAGTCGCTTGTTCCCTCCTGCAGATAGCTAGTCTTTAGGTGATCCAATGGGCGGCACAGCCACAGCAAGGCTTTATTGTGTGTGTGTGTGTGTGTGTGTGTGTGTGACAGGCCCTATACAGAGTATAAACATATCGCCCAGTCAGCAGGAGCTACTTAAGTGCTGCATGCACACATGTATAGACACACACACACACATGCACACACCTAGAAACACAGGTGTTTGGCGGCAGTGTCGGTGAACTGTGGGTTTTCCGTGGCGTGGCTCTGTGTTATGTTGCTGTAATGATTCCTGTCTAATAACTATGCAGAGAGCTGCTCAGAAACAGCGGCAGCAATTAGAAGCTGGGATCAAGAGGAGGGGCAGGGCACTGGGGGTAATAAGGACTTGTTAGCAGTAATTGTTAAAATGTACCAACGATTAGAGAGGCCGGTCTGGGATGTGTCTGCATCGCGTCTGGATATGTCTGATTATGTTGTGGGGCGGTGGATAAGTGTGTTTGTGTGTTTCTTGTGTCTCTCTGTGTGCACATATTTGTTTCTATGTGGCCATGTTCTCATTAGCATCTTCACAGATTTGTACAGAAATGTACAGACACGTCCACACATATCCAGGAGAAATCAAGGTGCGTGCATGCAGAAAAGCAGTTGCTTTCTATTTCACATACACACACAAACACATTCACACACACACACACACACACACACACTTTCCGCGGTGAATGGGATTAAGCATCTCGGTGACAACGGTCCAGATGGCCAGACACGTAATCAAGCATCCATCAGCACTCCTGCTTCCTCCTCTCCTTACCCTTTTTAACCACTCGTATCCCTCTTGCACACACACACACAGACACCTCCTCCCCCACATATATACCTGGAATTAGAATTATATATTCCACTTTCCTCCCGCTGCAAAGCAATTATGAAGACGGCAATTTCGCCGGGCTAATAAATCAAAACTCACGAGAAGCCCCTTGATTGTCAAGCGCAGCAGCAGCAACAAAAAACTAAAAGTCTGCTTGCTCACGCCGGGCATCGTTGACAAATCTGGAGCCAAAACAGTCCGAGATGCAGACCGCGGCCACATCAACTGCTCCTCTCCTCCTCCTCCTCCTCCTCCTCCTCCTCCTCCTCCTCCGGGCCTCCCGCTACCGAACCACATGACAGACGCGTACCATCTGTCTCCAAACGCTGTGCGATGGGGATGAGAGCCCGAGTGGAGATAGGATCTATCGCTCTCTTTCTTTCTTTCTTTCCACAGTCATCAGGTTTGGAGCAACCCTGCCAAGATAGGATTGTCGAGCCGCCGCCGAGAGGAGGACGGAGAGGAGGAGTGCCACGAGACAAAAAAAAAGAAAACAAGAGAGCAATCAAAGCTCAGAGGAGAGTCCGGATGATGGAGTCTGGATGCTGTGTGGTTGGTTGAAGCCCGGGCGCCGATCGGGCCCAGCGAGCGACGTCGTGATGTCAGCCAAAGGAGACCCGAGTGGAAGGAGGGGGAACACCCCCCCCCCCTCTCCACCATCCCCGACTGGTCAATACTAATGATCCACCTGAATGGAGGCCAGGGGTGCGGCCATTGATGAAACACGCAGGAAGAGAAAGCAAGGAGAAGGGGGTAGATCGATGGGGAGGTCAGGAGGCGAGCTCCCCCGAGGCGAGGAATATGCCAGACCTACATCTGCCTCCCACACCCCCCCGACCCCCACCCTCCTCTCAACCCCACCCCTCATGAGAGGGTTCAGATGGTCTTTTTATCACCCCTCCGGCTACGACTACATGGACTCCCTGGCTGCTAATTAGAGCATGCCGCTGCAGCGGGGGGGCGTGCATGTATGCGTGTGGGGGCGGCCGGGCTCAGTATTCCAGTCGGGTCTTTATCAATGCTGCGAAGAGAGAGCGGACCTCGGACTGAATCATTAGAGAGAGGTGAGAGGAACACGGAGACGGATGGACGGACGGGTTTATTTTTAGATACGGATGAAGAAAAAATAATGGAAATATATTCTAAAGGAGTGTGGTATTCTCGCTACTGCTCAGCCAGAACATATTGACAAGTGACATTTAATATTCTGTTTTGTTTTTAAGTGAATAAAATTATTCTTCTCACACCTTTTCTCATCGTCTTATGAACATTTTGCTGTGTGTGAGGTGTGAAAAACATGAGAAAAAATGACCAATGTAGCTGGAATGGAACGACAGACAGAGAGATAGATAGATAGATAGATAGATAGATAGATAGATAGATAGATAGATAGATAGATAGATAGATAGATAGATAGATAGACGATGTGTGGTGAAAACGCCGTAGAATGTAAATGATTCATTGAATTGAGAAGCGACGGTGCAGCTCTGGGGGGGTTTGACGGCCACACTTGAACGTGGACGGACGAATCGATGGAGGATGTTTGCGAACACGCAGCAGCCGGCGGCTCGCACGCCGTCCTGCGGGCCGAGATAACGCGGCAGACAGGTCGTCGCTCTGGACGTTGGAGCACAGTTCACTGGAGAGCCGGATGAGGGGCTCCAGGTATTCAGCCGGGCTCCTGGATGAGTCAGCGACTGCTTGAAATAGATACTGCGGGCATGGCCTTGATCACACTTTTCACCAAATGAATCATTTATCAAACACAAACACTGCCGCACAAAAGCACCGCTTATGTTTCATCTCCTGGTTAAATTGATAAGACGGCCTATGGAAAAATGCGCCATGTGTCTATAAACACTGAGTGTGTCAACAGCTTTTGGGGGGGGAACATTGGCAACGACCGACAGACATTGTTCCCTGCAGCTTTGTGTGTGTGTGTGTGTGTGTGTGTTTGTGTGTATCAAGAGGTTGAGAGCTCACATTTTGGCCTGGTTGTGTTTGCAGAAGGGCAATCAGGCCTGGTGCCCGCAAACAGTCGTCGGAGCCAACCGAATCTGGGCAAATATGCAATTCATGCATGCGCGTCCAAGCACACAAAAACACAAACACTAGGAAATACAGACACACACACACACACACACACACGGGCAGCCTCACACACACACAGAGTCAAACACATAATGCATCGGATGCAAACAAACAAACGCGAATCCAGGTTTTCTTTTCCTGTCTCTCTTTGTGTTTTCCCTCAGTCACACACACAAACACACACACACACACACACACACAAACACACACACACATAACGCTAGCTCCCCCACATAAAATCATCATTTGTCCTGGTTAAGAGTTGCTCTGTTCATTTCAGCGGGGAATGACCACGTGGCTGAAAAGAAGCCCAAATAAAAGCCGATCTCAGGGAGCCTGATTCAGGATTAATCTGCCCGTGCTCGGCAGTCTTCAGAGGCTGTATTACTTTGACTCCTATAGACTGCAGGAGGGCTGAAGGGGGAGCACTTTAAATGCTAATAGCCCTTTATGATAATAGATCACAATGCGATGCAAAAAAAGCGGACTTAGCATTGGAGATGAATCCGACCAAAACACCCGCATGTGTGCCCCACAGAAACACACGAAACCTGATGATCTCACGCGTAACACACTGTCACATGCAAACACGCTTGTGGAATAGACTGCAGGAGGAAGGATAGAATAGAAACTGTGCAGACGAAGGGGTATACGCGATGAAAGAGCCGGCTCTCCACTCAAGGAGTGTAATCCTCTCGCAGGCTGAGTTGATACTCTCCGTTGTTTCCAGACCGAAATGCTGCTTGAGCCGCCGGCCTGCCAATGCAGCTGCCGCCTGGGGGGGGAATCACTGATCTGACTTTGTTGTTCATATGAAGGGTGTGTGCCGTGGTGGCAGAACATCTCTCCTCCCCCATCTCTCTCTCATTCCCTTCCTCCCCCCATCCATCCATCCCTCGCCTCCCTTTCTCCTAAAATGGGACACTGAGAGGTGAGTATAATCAGGATTACTCTGCACAAACCAGCCGCGCACACACACGCACACACACGCACGCACACACGCGCTCATAAACAAAGAAATCCATGTGCATGCACACACATACACAGCTGCAATGATGAGAATCTCTCGCCCACCAGAGGTTTTTCAAACATGCAGAACTGCAGATATTCACATCTCCTGAAGGCGGAACAACACAACTGCAGTGTCCATAGAAAAAAGAGCAGTTCGGGTGGAAAGGGGGTGGGGTGGGTGGGTGCAGGAAAGTGCAAGGGGGAGGTGGGGTTGGGCGGGGGGGGTTGGATAGACAGTGAGGGTCAGGCAGAATAGATGGCGGAGAAAATGAAAGAATGAATAAAACAAGAGAGATGAAATTAGAAACGGACTTCGCTCTGGGCCAAAAAAAGAGCCAGCGAGTCGCAGACAGAACGATAGATTCAGCGAGAAGAGAAAGGAGGAAGCAGAGGAGGTGACGGGACGGGAAGGGGGGAGGGAGGGAGATGATGTTGAAGGCACAGAAAAAAGCCTCCCTGACCATAACCCGCCACATCTCCATCCATTAGCCGGCCAGACAGAGCAGCAGTGCACATCCTGTGGCCGACCGCCGGCCCCCTCACGCCGCACAACGCCGCTATTAGTGTCGGGGAGCCATTATACAAAATGATGCGATGAAACACAACAGGGGGATGAAAAGACTTTTCAAGGGGTTGGTCAGTAATGGAAAGTCTCCTTTCTCCGTCTTCAGTGGCTGCTGGACCTTTTCTCCATTGAAGCGTGTTTTTAGAAAGACTTACTTAAGAGCATTCTCTGATGACATCACTTCATCGCGGCAGCGGGTCGCAGGGCTGCACGGCTTTAGGAGCGAACTGTCAAATAGTTCTAGTTTTTTTTTTAGGAGTAGAGTTGTGAAGTGGAAGGAGGCATCGGTAAGTACACATCGCAAGCAGGAAAATCAAAAGAATTCAAAAAATTCAAAGGCACAAGCTTTTTTACGTGGAGCTCCCAAGGAGCTTCTTGGCAATTAACACCAATCACAGACTTCAAATTGCGTTGCCTGAACCGCTAACAGCAGGCTAATAGCAGCAGGAAACCCTAAAGTTTACACTTTGTAGAAAATGATAATTGCGTTACGCAGTTTAAATAAGTTTCCTGTCAAATCAAGGAGACATTTAGTGACGTTATGATCCATCGCTTTGATGATGAAGCGTTTTCTCTGATCACACGGCTGCCGAGGCTTCTTGGTATTAAAACCGTAGTATTATTACATCATCAAGGATCAGGATATGTATCCACGGCATCAAACTTTAAGGACACTAGTGTAAGAAAACTTTTAGATCTGGAACATATGTATGGGTGACAATCTCCCATCAGCATATCAATAAATACTGTCATTTTTTTTCCGAAAGTGCTCATGAATAAAATAAGCAGAAAGTAATGTACTTTTAGGAACATCCAGTAAAGGAAATACCTATAATGCCTATTTAAAATCCAATATTATCCAGAACCTTCTCATTGATTTGCAGCACAAGTCGACCCGGAGATATTAAAGCGACGCCGAACACCATATGGTTGACAGATTTATATGTTCTAACCCGTATGTATTATATCGTCGACCCTACATACTTCCAGAACTATATCCTGTCTGCAATGCATCTGTGCATTTAAAAAAAAGCAAACTACAGGTCTTAAAATCTCTTAATCTGGGTTAGAAATATTGTTTCATTCTCCACAGTCCTCTAATGGTTTCATCCAAAATAATCAAAGACAGTTATTAACTCTGTTGTCACAGAGGGGGCCGAGGACGTGAGAGAAAAAAGTTTACACAAACAGGAAGAGGCACACACACACACACACACACACACTGAGAGGCTTGCCCTCGAGGTATAGTTTATGTGGTAATGCGCTTTAGATTGCGGCTGTGTGTGCAGAGATGACAGGCTGGGTAACAGATGGACAGGAGTCTATTCCCAGGGCTACCAGCCTTCTGCTTACCACACAGCCCCGCCAACTCCACAGTCCTCATCTATCTCCTGCACTTCTACACCCTCTCCGCCACTCCTCCTCCGACATCCCATTTCATCTCTATTGTTTCACAGCATCCTGTGGTGTTACTTAACTCCCCCCTCTACCTTCTCATCCTCCATCATATTCCTTCTTACCGCCTCCTCGCCCCCGATCTCTTCCTCCCTCTTGCTTTCTCTGCCTCAATTTTCCCCCCCTTGCAGAAATGAGTCGTCTGCCAAAACCGGGGCCTAATCCCCTGATTTCTCTTCATGTAGTACCAGCCCAAGCAGCCATCCCTCTACTTCTTCATCCTGTCCAGCTGCGCTGCGTGAAAGCCAAGTGCTCAGATCTCAGGCTCGCAGCCACAAGCTGCAACTTCATAGCTCATAGCATGTCGGAGCGCCTCATTCGACGCCTTTTCCCCCCTCCGAGGGGGAGGAGGAGGAGGAAGAGGATGAGGCGGTGGACGCCAGATCAACACCCTCACTCTGGCCAGCTGTTTTGGCAAACTGGGATGCTGAAGTACCCTTTAGCTAGTGCGCTAGCTGGCCCTCGCTGTGGCCAGATCACGCTTTGTCGCACTCAGAGGGGACTATAAAAAGAACACACTGCAGCCCGCTGTGAAGCCGGGGTGTGGCACGGCTCTTTTTTTATTTTTTTATGTCAGATCTGCAACTGACAGCTCAGGGAGCCGGAGACGTTTGTGCACGTGCAAAAAATATATATGCGTGTGCAAGAGAGGGTGGAGGGGGGAGGGGGTGGTCTCACCTCTGATAATGGCCAGCTTTGCAGTGATGGACACCTCTCCTTCACTGTTGCGTGCCACACACTCGTAGATGTTCTCATCTCGAGGTGCTCTGAGCGGTTGGATCCTCAGCACGGCGCCGGCACCTTCATCAAACTCCACAGTCTGGACGGCCACAGAACCACAGGAGGGGACGCTTTAGTCACAGCGGAGTGAATGTTGGACATCATTATCTTAGCTCTCTTACCGTAATAATGCAACATCAAGTATAGTGTGATACTTTATTGATTTCCTCGAAGAAATTCTTTTTTTTTGTTGCTTTTCTTTACTTGCCCTCCCCTCCACGAGGTCATTCGGCTCAGCTCTCGTCCTGCAGCTGGCAGGGATTCACAGTCGTGCACAAAGACACTGCAGCAAGGTAGATACTTACCAACATGGTGGGCTTACGTGGAGGCACTCTGGTTGAAATGCATTATCTCTCACTATTGGGTCTCATGAGTTAATCAATATAAGTCCTCTATGCATGCCTGATAGCAAGGAGCTAAGGGACGACAGTGTGTGCATTTGAATATGCGATCTGCTTCATATTTTGATGTGACACCTTTGAAAAGCTGACACGGCTCTCATGTCTGTACTTTAACTTTAAAGCTGCCGGCAGGTGTCGATTAGTCAACTAGTAGCGGGGTGCTACTGATCGTTATGCAACGCTTGTTAGCGCATGAATATTGCTTCTCATTCTGCAGACAGAAAGGAGAGCGATGTGTCCGTCTCCTCATCAAATCGCTGTCATCAAAGGCACTATTATCTGATCTAGCACAAATAAATATTGACGAATCGACCTATCTGGAAACATACTGTCTGACCTAGACACGTCTGCTTTGTATTCATTATGCATCCGCAGTGAGAGTTGACCGTTGTGCATTGTGACAACCACCTCGATACGCTGGGAATTGACCTTCTTGCCCTTCTTGTTCCAGTAGACGACAGGCTTGGGATTGCCACTGGCCTGGCACACAAATGATGCCACGCCCCCTGACACGCCGATCTGGTCTGTGGGAATCTTGGTGAACTTTGGGGGAGCTGAGAGAGAGAGAGAGAGCAAAAAAAAAAACACACACAAAGCATGAAAATTGATACACGAACATCCAGCGACCAGCGAACATGAAACAACCCCCCGCTGACCGAGCCGCGCTTCACTGTCAGCGACTGGCCGAGCTGACTGGTGCTCTGATGATGGCTGCGTGTTGTGCTTACTTCCTGGGTATCATCTAGAGGACACACTGAAGGACTTCCTGTGGGTCATAAATAAAAGATGGGATTGGGCTTCAGAGGAATCTCTCTCTCTCTCTCCATCTCTCCCTCCCTTGTTGTGCATCCTCTCGGGCAGGCTACCCTCGTAGTGCATGCAGCAAAGTCGGAGTGTTTCACAGGTAGAAAAAAAAAAAAGTGTTGGCTGCACATTCACAGCATATAATTGCTTCAGATATATTTATATCAGAGGTGTCATTTTGTGCCGGCGTACTCGAACTCGCATACAAGGGGAATTTGAACCTGCAAATTCTGATGATGTGAACAAGTGAAGTGAATTTACCAACACTGATTGTTTGGATTCACAGCTCGGCCTCAGGGGGGATGAGAGGAGGAGGAGGGAGGGTGGGGTGGGGGGGGGGGGCTATTTTCCTTCACTTATGAATCATCTGATGTGGGATATATAAGTGCAGCAGTTGCCTTCTGCGAGGAAAATAGCAATTCTAAATCCGATATTGAGCCAACAGGACTGAACCTATATTTTTCACAGCGGCTGATTCAGATCAATCAAACAACTTCACGCGGCCTGTTTCCATGGCGCCCGGCTTAACTCCTCCTCGGCTCCTGAATCACTCGGGATGAAGTCGGGATGACCCTGACCACAGCAACCCGGCTCTCTCCGCCCACTCGCCCTGCGTCTGCATGGGTGAGGTCCTGCTGCGGTGATTCACTTTTGCTCTCAAGACAGAACAGGATAAAAAAAAAAAATGTTTTTTTGTTGTTGTTTTTTTAAAAATCTGCCTCTCAAACAATCGCCAGCAGATTCTGTTTGCACGTTTCACTTCGCTGGCTAACAGCCACTCAGACCACCTCCCCTTCTTCGCCCGCGATGCTTTGACAGTAACTCCAACAACGCGGCGTCAAAAGACGTCTCTGCAATGTGTCGTACTCTGAACGTCAGAATTAAAGTGGTTTCATTTGAGGCAGGAAGAAGCAAAACGCCGTCAATCAGGACAAATACATGCCCACCATTTAAGAGCTGAAGAGCGGGGTATTTCTTGGCTTTTTAGGCTCTTTACACTAAAGCACACAACGTCTTGAGCAAATTGCCCTTTTCCCCCCTGCCGACAATGTGAACTATCAAACGTCCCCGTGGCTGAAAGCGTCTTCTCCCGGCAGCGGGATTATGAATGAGTTGCGTGTTGTTGTTGTTTTACGGCCTCTGCGTGGGTTTCAGTGGCTTTACGTTGAGTCCAAAACTGTGTTCTCTTAAATGCGCTTCAACAGCAATCCTCGTGCAAAACGCAGCCCACTGGCAATGTTACCGCTTAAGCCTCTGCTCAAAGCCAAGGGGGAGAGCACGGCGAGGCCCCGGCTGTGGATGGATTCACACCGAGCAGAAGCTTGTTATGATTTGCAGGTTATAGAAAGCCGCATGGAAAATGAGACTGAGCTCCTAATGAGGAGCTCAGTCTCTTTAATAGTAGGTTTTACTCTGTTGCACCAGGCAGGTCTACCACCGGTCTGTTTTTAATGAAACACCTTTGTAACCTCTAATCATCTGACGGACTTACTGATGTGCTCGGATGCGGTTGAAGAAGCAGATGTAGAGTAATAGTGGAGTTATTGTTCCATCTGAAGAGAAAAAGGACTTGGTACGGCTTTAATTTGTCATTTTGGAGAAGTTCTTATGGAGGAAACAGTGGAACTCCAGCTGAGAAGTTGCGTTAACATTATGACACGGCAGCTGTGGTGCGACAGCCTTTCATAGTCTCTTTTAATAATACATCTCTTCCTGTTTGTGTGTCTTTGCTGTCAAATCTCTTTGCGTCTCACAGCCAAAAGGTGTCCAACAAAACAAATTATGCGACACAAAGATGATGAGGACAGTCGGAGAACACTGTGAAGCTTAGGGACGCAAATGCATTCACGTAGAAATTATTCATAACTACATTTGCATGATTTTGACTTTGTTTGTGTCTGAAAGGTAAATCTGGATCATTTTTTTGTGAGGGAAATAATAATAAACATGTTTGCATAGAATTCAAACAGTAATGGTAAAAAAATAAATAAAAACTCTGCAATGAATTCATTATTTTCAAAAAGGTGGAAGAGATTTCATTCGAGCCAAAAGGGCCGATTAAGTAGAGACAATAATTCAGAAATAAGAAAGTTGTGATACTTTTGGGTCATTTTGTTGTGTCTCTGTGTGACTTAGCAGTCAGGGTAGTTTATACACCTATATGTCTACATTCTGTGTGTGTAAAATCATAAAAACAATGAAGAATACAATGAAGAAATGGCACAAATAATATACAGAAACTAAGGTCAAGAAACGTTTGAATCTCCGAGCATTACATCTGAGCTGAGTTGTTCTTTGAGGGGATTCAAAAGCTTTCTATTACAAACACTCCAGCTCTGCAAAACAAATTGTTAACGGCAGAAAAAAAGAGTTTTATTTATTGAGAATGCCAGGGAGATGTTGTTTTTCCAGCACTATCCGTTCTTCAGAGACACGCTGTCGCTGGTCCGAAGGCACAGATCTGCATCTGAAAGTTATTTCCAATGTGACGTCAGTCTTCTGAGAAGATCATGTCCTCAGACTGCTTACACAAAATGGAAAATGAAAAATAGATTACACAATCGCCATCGCTAACAGCGAGGAGTGCTCTCTCCATCTTTAGCCTGCATCCGCTCACAAAAAAAACAAAAAAATCTGCTTGGTTATATTTTCAGAGCAGTGACAGCTGGGTGTGTCTGAGCATGTGTGTGTGCGTGGGTGTATGTATGTGTGTGTGTGTGTGTGTGGACTTCCGAGGTAGAAATGTTGTCATCAACGAGATGGAGAGGAACATGCTAATAGAAGCTACAGGCTTATCAAAACATATGAACAGTGCAATGCAACAGTGCAGAGCTGATGGACTGGCAGGCCTGGTTTCACTCCTTTGACACACACAGACACACACACACACACACACACACACAGGAGGTGCATACACACACATTCACACCTTTGTTCATCGCATTTACTGCTGACAACATACCAGCTGCCAGTCTGCAAAATATCGAGAAACTAGCTAGCACGCTAGCTAGTTTCTCGAGCCAGACGGGTAGACAGACAGACAGACAGACAGACAGACAGACAGACAGACAGACAGACAGATAGATAGATAGATAGATAGATAGATAGATAGATAGATAGATAGATAGATAGATAGATAGATAGATAAACAGATAAACAGATAGACAGACAGATAGATAGATAGATAGATAGATAGATAGATAGATAGATAGATAAACAGACAGACAGATAGATAGATAGATAGATAGACAGATAGACAGATAGACAGATAGATAGATAGATAGATAGATAGATAGATAGATAGATAGATAAACAGATAGACAGACAGATAGATAGATAGATAGATAGATAGATAGATAGATAGATAGATAGATAGATAGATAGATAGATAGATAGATAAACAGACAGACAGATAGATAGATAGATAGATAGATAAACAGATAGACAGACAGACAGACAGACAGACAGACAGACAGACAGACAGACAGACAGACAGACAGACAGACAGACAGACAGACAGACAGACAGATAGATAGATAGATAAACAGATAGATAAGTACCTGGTGCTCCACACACACTGCTCAAAGGGCTGCTTAGCAGGATAATCGACAGCAGCAGTAGACTCGGGGCCGAGGGGCCGGGATGCGACCCCAGGCTCGACTGGACGAGAACTCCAGCTGTCCAGGACGCCGGCATGGCTCCACCGCGGGTCGGTTGGAGATGTCGGAGATACGGGTCGGACTTCACTCAGCGAGGGTGGGCACTCTGCAGACACACACGTGAGGAAACGACAACATGAAGGTCGGCTGGGACCAGGGAAAGGCTCGTCTCCTCCACCTCTGATTCACCGCTTCTTGAGCGGCGACTGAAATGCCAGTTGCATCACGAAGGGGAGAGGAGGGAGGGAAACATACAATAATTCACATGTATAGAGAACATCCTCATGAAGAAAATTAAAGATAAATTCATGCTAATGTAGGATTAGGTCTTTTGATTTCGCCGGAGCACTTCTGATTTGGGATTAACAGCTCAAGCAGGCCGGCGCTGACTGAACTAATACCAGAACAATAGAGCCACTGCTCAACAACTAAGACAAGAAACAGACCAAAATAGTTTTCTGTGCACTGCCTCCGTATTAAAAAGAATCCTTTCCCAGCGAGCCGTGAAATGAGCCGCAATGGTACATTTTTAAGAGGGTTTTTTTTTTTTTTTTTTTTGGTCCTCAGATGTCCTAATAATTTCATTTAACTTTAGCTTTGGCCTAATTCCATTTTGGCGTTCAGTATTTTACTGTTCATGTAAAAGTGTTAATGCAATAATTCATCTAAGAGCAAGAAAAGGAAACACTTAAACAGAGAGAATTGAAGGGGGGATGGGGAGGAGGGGTCGGCGGGAATGCAGCAAAATTCAATCAAACCAAATGTATCATCAGCAACGGCTGGTTTAATAGATGTTGCCCCTCGTGTTAATCCTCAGCCTTTTGGGGGGAGAATCTCTGGCAGTATTTTTCGCCCTTTCCTCACACAGACATACTATATGTCACACATACATCTGGGAGTCTGAACATTCATCTCTGTCTGTTTACAGAGATTTAGACGAGCTGTGCAGAAGCTTCCTGTCTGGGATTCAATAACTCGTCGTCGTCCTATCCCCCCCCCCCCAAACCTCCCCTCTGCCCGACGTGTCAGAAGCCAAATGAGAAAGGAGCCTTTGTTAACCTGTCAAATATCTACACAAATTCACGTCAAGTACCAGCGGAGGATAACATATATACTCCAGAAGGAAAGGCATGATATGTATTCACAGGCGACAGGCCACGTTGTGATCGACACATAAATATGTGCAAACACCCATGAGCGGCACTTTCACCCTGACATTGCAAACAGGAGCGGCGTTGGAGTCGGCGGGGCGGGCCCGTCCTCGACTTTCCTAAAATGAAAGCGGCGTATCTGGTGAGTTACATATTCAAAGACTCCTCTAGCCACTTATTGAGCTAATGACCTGCTCAAACACATTACTGACTGCCAGATCGCCGCACTAAAAATAGCTCATCTTTGAAAACACGGCCGTTCTATCTGATCGCGGGGTGGGTTTTTTTTTCTCCTCGTCTTATCAAGCGCCTCGTAATAGACGTCGAACAGAAAAGCTTTCAGCGTCCCCTCTTTTTCAATTGAACAACGTGATAAGAAAAATCAGATCAGGGCTCATTCGAGCACCATCGGCAGCATGTTAAGTAAATTCTCCCCTTACGGAAAACTCAATCGGCCGCTTTTAATCTAACTATAGGAGGACTGCTCGGGCGTGGAGCCACGCCGCCGCTGAAACATGAGGTACTCCTCCCATGTTGAGGCGTCTGCTTCCTGTGTCCTGTGCGGTGGATTTGGCGGCGGCCTTTATATCTCACCGTGACCTCAGTCTAACCCCATCTATCACTCTCAGTTCATCCTCCCCTCCCTGTTGTCTACCACCTGCTGACAAAGCCCTGCGTCCACTGCAGACGCTCACGCGCCACCTAATCCTTAATCTCACCCTCCTGCATTAGTCGCCGTATTCCTAAAAATCTCCTCTTCTCCCCCTCCCATCTCCTCTCTTCCTCGACTCCCTCTTCTGTTTTCGATGCCATCTCCTCCTTCGCTTTCTACGCACACTTTTAACCCCCCCTTGCTTGCATCCGAATTCCTCTTCCTCTTCCTCTTCCTCCAGCTGCTCCAGCTGTTGTCTGTCCATTGACACAGTTCAAACAAAAGGGCTCGGAGCATCCTACAGCTGTGAACGTCGGAGTCGGAGGAGCGACGCCAAAACAGATGCACAGACGCGGCGGCGGCGGCGGCGGCGGCGGGCCGGTCCGGGCACGTCTTGCGGCTCGTGCGCTTCATGCTATTTAACGCCCTCAAACCCACGTTCTTCCTCTGCAGACAGACAAACAGGCACATGCACGCGTGCTTGTCGCAGGAGCCGGATTAAAGGCCGCGTAAACCATCGCGAGCGTGAATATTCTCATGACTCAGACCCCCCGCGGCCCCCGCACGGACACGACGACCTGCTCGGCCCCCGATCATCTCGGCATCCAGAGAGGAGGCAGCGGCGGCGGCGTTTTTTTTTTTTAGGTCTTATTGCATTTCCAGCATGACAACACAGATGGTCGGCCAGACAGAGAGATTGATGGGAGGCGGTGAGGGGGGGGGGGGGGGGTGCATGTGCTATTTATTGCGGGGAAGGCCGATAATGACACCGCAGCTCAGGTGGTGAAATGCACACCGGTTATTGTGCTCCAGCCGGCTGATGAAATAACAACGTTTAGGTGGCGTCCAACCTGCCCCTGCTCCGCCGGGGCCCCTTGGAAGATGACATGTTTTGTTTTTCTCACCTCACCCTCCCTCCCCCCTCCCTCCCCTTTTTACCCATGATGCCTTTCACCACAAGTGGGTTGAGATGGTCTCACAAGGCCTGTCTCCATGACAACCCGCTAGGATGGAGAGACCAGATCTGCTTTCTCTGCGGCGCCGCGCCAGCAGAGAAAACACACCTGATCGAGGGCCTCGTGTTCCCTTTGTGTCGTCAAGCTTTAATACTCATCCGGCGCTGTGAGCGAATGTGTGTTACGGTTCTTGGGGGACCCGACAGAAGAAGAAGAGATCAGAAAAACACACTTTTTTTAATTTATATTTTAAGGGGGAACACAATGGGAGGAAAAAAACAAACTGCAGCCTGTGGCTGTGCAGCTTTTTAGGGTTGACTCATAAAAGTCCTCCTTTACAGTTTTACCAATGACTCTGAACTCAAAGCATACACATACATTTTAAATAAATTAAATAAATTGCGTGTGGCTTTGTGAGGCGGCTCGGGGAGGAAAAGTTTGAGGATTACGAGGCGACACAAGGAAAGGCCGGGACGGATGTTAGCTCACGTTTCCAATGACCCTGGAACCTGGAGGCACATTACTGTCGCAAAATGCATGCCCCCCCCCCCCCCCCACACACACACACACACACACAGAAACATGGCAGATGGCAAAGCATCATGGGGGAGATTGGCACTCACTCTCTCACACCTCCCTTCTCACTCTCTTAAAAACACAGCCCACAGACACACAAATATACAGACGCGCACACATGCATGAAGACACACACGCACACAGACACACGCACGCACGCACGCACACACACGTTGAGGATCAGAGGCACAGGATGGAGCACGGCTTACTGCAGGCACGAGCCGCACCGCCCCGGTTACATTTTTAGCAGTGGAAATATAAACTATCTGAGGCTCTTCTCGAACAAGAAAACACACCTGTCACTCAAAACGCTGCAACGCTTCGCCCTGAATATTAATAACTCAGGAGACTTTTGGGAGCTTCGGCTAACTCTGGATCCGTCTTAATGCTGCAGGATGCTGGAATTAAACTATTCCCGATGTAGCAAACACCCAAATAATGTCATCGCGGGAAGCGTCGGCAGGTATGAACACGCCCGAGCAGAGGCAACAACACCGGTCTGAAGGTTGCAGCAATCTCACAGTCAACCTGCACGGAAGCAACTTTATTATGCGATTCATGATCCGGCAGTGGCACAAATATCTCATCCATCAACTCTGTATATCCATTTAAGTCTTCGTCCTCGTTATCAGTCGCTCTTTATTCTGATTCATTGATGACTTGTTTTCATTCGTGTCACTTTAAACGTAATAATTTGGCAGTTTGACATGTGGCCAAAAAGAAGACGTTTCAAGACTTTGAACTGTGCTAAATTAGGATTTGCGATTCTCCTCATTGCATTATTAATTGCTAAACTAAATTATGAATGCAGTGACTAATTGCACACTAAATCATTAGCTAACGCAAAACATAATAGCTTAGTTGATAATACAAGTGAATAATGAAGTTGACGCACACGTAAGGTGTGTTTTCTTGTGAAATTATAATTACTTCATTACATTCTTCAGCGTTTGCTTGTAGTGGACTCTCATGTCAGTGATGCTGTTTGTTTTTAATATTGAATAATTAGTTAGTTAATGAAAAGACCTTCAGTCTTGGCCTCTCTCTTTCAACCTCAATGAGACTCACTTGGTTAATTAAAGATGAATAATTACATAATAATAATATGTATTTGTTCTATTCATATTTTCACATGTTTTAATGGTTTGATGACATCACACTCGTGTAATTCTGTATTAGTAATCATGACTTATGATCTCTTTCTGCTTAAAGTGAGGTAAGTAAGTACAGACGTTACTTTAAGTCTATTTCTGTGGATTATTTGTTGTATCTGAAGGATTTAAATTTCCATTTCTTGAAAGCGTTATGCATTTTCTGTCTTCTTTTTTTGACAAAAGTATATGTAGACATCCAGGTATCGTGGCGTGTCTGTGTGTGTGTGTGTGTGTGTGTGTGTGTGTCTGTGTGTGTGTGTGTGTGTGTGTGTGTGTGTGTGTGTGTGTCTGTGTCGTTTCAGAGCTTTCAAACCTCTCTCACATGTCCCCAGTGTCTCCAGCGGGACGTTTATACTTTCATACTTTATTATGTGATCTTCAGAAAAAAAAACAGCATGATTTTCTTATTATCATGAAATAATGATATCCGAGTGATAAAAATAGCTCGTGTGGATCATGAGAAAAACAGAATAGAAAAATGGTTCCCGCCCACGTCCTCTCTCTGGCTTCCTCTGGCGAGGAGCAGGAGTTTTGCTTGAGGCCAATATTTAATTAACTCATCACCTGCAGCCATCAGGGCGTCGCGCAGAAGACACCAGAACGGCACCAGCGTCGACTTTTCTCAAATTGAAGTTTGATTTTCTTGCAACATCCTCCCCGTCTGACCCTTCCGCCTCGTCCTTTCAGTCACTAGCGACGTATTCACACACCAGTATCTCTGAACCAGCTGCTCCATCACTCAGAAGCGCTTAAAACTTTCTGGATGTGCTTCATATTTTGTTCGTCACGACCCCATTTCATAGCCAAGAAAACACGGATTTGCGTTTGAGGAACAAAAGGGAGGAGGGGGAGTGGGGGGCTGGCGAGGGAAGCGTGACTGAAATGGTCTCGCTCCCCGATCCTAATGCGGCAAAAAAAAAAATAATAACCAAACTAAGTTTCCCTCCCTTTGACCTCAATCTCCGCGCGTCTGAGGACATCGCAAAGCCGCTGCGGCCCGACAATAGAGCTGCATATGAACGCCCACGCGACATAAAAGGGGCTCCAAGGTCAAACAAACCACTGCGAGGAAGAGGCATCCAGCGATGGAGGCGTTGGCCTCGCACGAGCCCAGCAACAGATGGACCGCACGGCTCCCGCTAAGCAGGAAATGTATTACCAAAATGGTATAAAAGTACATATAGGGCAGATTAAGGGGATCAGAACAGAGGGAATCTAGTAAAAGTGTTTCTAGGCATGAAGTGAAAGTCACTGCTAGCGGATGAAGAGTCAGCTTCATCTTAACGTTTCCTTTAAATGAAGTAAAATCATTAAATATGGATATATGAGTGGTAGAACATTTTGTACCACAATGTTTTTACATTATTCTCTAACCATTATGTCAACGACTAATGCTCCTTTAATTCATCTCTAATGGGACGCCACCTGTTTTTTCAGGTGTTGCGTTCCCGTACCAACTGCTTCTGATTACCGTGGAAAAATGTCAAATGAATGTAAATTTGTAGATTTTGAAAAGAGACAAGAAAAGCAGATTATGTATGAATACTTTCACATCTTAAATACGCTGCTTTAAAAACAGACTAAATGGGCATGAGTCGCAGTTGCAAAAACACCTGAATGTTGTTTCTAATATTTATATTTGTGTGACGAAGGTGAGAAAGGTAAAGAGTTTTAAGATAAAATAAGATAATCCTTTATTAGTCCCTCAGGAGGGAAATTACAGGATTACAGCAGCACTGCTCACAAGCAAATAAAGACAAAATAAAAAAATATCAGTAAAAGGCTATTTAAATATACAGATGGACTAAAAAGCATTGTATAAAAGTACTTAAACATGCTTAAATGTAGGAGTCAGTGTGAGTATAAATGCTTTAACGTGTCCCACATCTGCTTCCAGAGCAGCTCTGCGTCACACTGTCGGGTGAAATCCTCACAGCTTCGATTACGACAATTTTCATGCTTTGAAATAAGTTGAAGGATTACTCTCCCCTCCATGAGCTGAGTCAATTTTTCAAACCCCCTTAGGCTCATAAACCTCTTTCAAACCCCCTTTGGGCTAATGCCAAAAATGCAATGTCATCCAGCGAAGACGTGTCTGTTTTTTTTTTTTTCTTCTCCTTCTTCACAAAAAAAAAAAAAAAAATCCAACAATGTGCTGATACAGTTTCCCCTGACAGATGTAGGTTTTCACCTGACAGCGGAGGCATCTGCACACAGACACCTACGCCACGACTGAAACGACGACTCACAAACACACAAACATATTTTCCTAATTTCCCTCTGCAACCTCTCTCTCTCTCCCTCTCCCTCTCTCTCTCTCTCTCTCCCTGTTGCTCGCTCCTTGGAGGCAGCCCATCTTTTGTGCAGCGACTCATTACGCAGGCTGACGGTTGAGTCCTTGTCAACTCACTGTCCAATTAGCATATCTGAGGCTGGCACTCGCTCTCGTCCTAGCGGGAGAGGGGACTGTATTTACATACTGATGCCCACATAGTTATGCACTTGCATGTACGGCCCTAATTGTTACACGGCTGTGACATACGAGGGAAGTGGCATCGTGTAAAATGACGCCATTGCAGAGGGTTTGCATCTTTGCATGAGTCCATAAGTCTGTCATTCCCAATATATTCATTTTTCTCATGCTTCCATATACGGCAAAATGTTCATAAGAGGATGAGAAAAGGTGTCAAAAGCTCATATCTGATTATCCTAAGAATAATTATATTAATTGAAAACAAAACAGAATGTTCATTACTCAACTAAATGATAAATACAAAGAGTGATTACACACTAAATCATTAGCTAACACAACACATAAAAGCGTCGCTGATAATACAAATGAATAATAAAGTTGATGTACCAAGGTGTGTTTTCTTGTGAAATTATAATTACTTTATTATTCATTACATTCTTCAGTGTGTTTGCTTTTAGCTGACTCTCATGTCAGTGATGCTATTTGTTTTTAATATTGATTAATCAGATGGTTGATTACAGAAATCAACGCTCTTCAACCAATGAGATGATCTACAGATCTATTTATCTATCTATATATGTCTGTCTGCTTCACTATCATCTCTCCATAACACACACACACACACACACACAGTCATCCACGGACATCTCAGCCAATTAGTGCGCGTCTCCTGGAAGCAGGATGAGGCTCCATGACAACAGAGAACACCTTCATCCTCCTGGACGTCATCGTCGTTGTCGTCACCTCGGGGGCCCGTCAACATATTTCAATTGTGCTTCATTAATCAGACGCGCCAGCCATTTGTTTTTTTTTCACCCTCCATTCTCCAGCAGTTTAGCAAAACCTATACACAGATCAGTCAGGAGACGAGGATGTCTGGCGTGGAGCAGATCCCGGGGCTTGTTGATAAGCGCGTCTCGAGAGCGATAACGGCGGCGTTGAGTGCTCGTCTTTAATAACCTCACATTGATTGATCATCCGGCGTGGAATCTACAACCAACGGGGACGTCATCCCTAATGTAATCTCTGCAAATGGTCTTCAAATGAATACGTCATTTAATTGGTTGATAGGATGAATGGCATCCTTTGCATTTACAGGCAGAATATTGAAATACCAACATACAATACACCATCGTGCCTCGTTCGCTGTTGCCCACTTGCGTGCATCAATCTTTGGAGTCATGCCTTCATTCCTTATTTGTCTATGTAGAATATCTCCGGCCTCTTTTGGTGGTGCTTATTAATTTCCTGGAGAAGCACTGCTGTGTCTTCTTGGCCCGGGATCCACTTTTTTTTTTTCCTGCTGTGTATTTGCGCTGCCATGGCATCACCTGTCTGGATCGGTCACGTGATTTGTCGTCCGCTGAGAGCTCATTATCGCACAACACTGTTCTGACTGAGCCCACCTGAATACACAACCGACATCTCACACACCACTTAATGTTTGGTACGTGGCAATAAAAATGAAACGCGGAATCACCGACGACTTCTATACGTGATCATGAACCTGAAGAGTTCACCGCTGAATAGAAATGATTGCTGAGGGCCGTGTGTGTGTGTGTGTGTGTGTGTGTGTGCTGGTGGACAAACCCCATTCAGGTGCCACAAAGCAGACCGGCCTTTGCAGCTCTGACGCTAACCAGCCGCTGCATGGCGTCCGGATGGAGATGAGATTTGTGACGCCAAATGAATCTCTCCTTGGGGGAAGATAAAGTTGTGAGTAGAATTGAAAACCGGAGTAATGGGGTAGAAAAAAGTGAATTTGTCCTTCGTCTCATTGCCGGAATCAGACGGAGAGAGAGAGAGAGAGAGCGTCTGAGTATAAGAGACGAGATGAAATGCTTGTCAACGGTAACGGACTCGCGCACGGATGCTTTTCTTCCCCGCCAACGACTCGCCATTACTCTCACCTCCGTCAAACAAATACTTCATCCAACCTGGCATCCTTCAGCGCCACGGAGACAGCGTAATCATGAAACGCCACAAACAAATGTGAGGCTGCATTCAAGAGACGTGTCAACCGGTCCTCACTATCACCACACACACACACACACACACACACACACACACACACACACACACACACACTTCACAGTCTGCAGAGTGAAAGCTGGACGTTGTCCTCTTTCCCTCCTGCTTGTGAAGGTCTTTAGCAGAACTGTTGCACTGATGCAATGAAGCTGTTCTTTCACTAACTGGCACACGGACGGGTGCCAAAAGCTTTTGTTCTCTTGCATCTGTGGAGCCGACGAAGAGGATAAGGGTGGAAGAGTCGGGGGGGGGGGGGGTCTATTTGTTTGGATATTTTAAAATGTAACTGGACCAGGGCCACTCTAGCGGCTCTGCGAGGCTCACTTAGCACAGCGGTGCTGTGAGCAAAGCGCTAACATCAGCACGCTCACGATGACAATGCTAACATGCTGATGTCAAGCACATGTAGCCTAATGCTAGTTTAGTGCATGTGCATGCTAAAATGGGCTAATTAGCTGATGATGGCGCCAGGTGAAAAGTTAAGAGGTCATCAAAGTGATTGCGATTCATCCTGAGGAGGACATGAATGGCTGTTTTTCTTTTTTAAAGTAATCCATCCTATACAAAGAAATGTAGGACAGATTACCCCAAAGGGCTAAAAAAGCTAAGCTAATCATGTGTTGTCTTTTGCCACACAACATGAAATCCAGTGCTATAATAACATGCCCCCATATACAATGTTACTGTCCACATTATTATTCATCCAACTGAATAAAGCAAACGTAAATGAAATTCTTATTCCACATTTCGCAAAATGCTGTGGCACTCGTCCAGCCCAAATGAATTCATCCAGCTCTCTATGCATGGAGGAGTTTTTCACTCCAGGAGTTGCACATACTCTTGAGGTCTTGTCAAGTGCTTGAGGCAAGGTGCAGAGAATATTCCAGGATCCAAAGCATTTATTTGCTGGCTAACTGTGCGCTTCAAAAGTCGACGCCGTTCGCTCTTTTTTTCTCCGATTTCTAAACAGGCAGTTTGTCTTGCGCTTCGTCAGCCATCTTGCCAGTCAGCCCTCCCCTCCTAATGACTCCTGTCAGTCATGGATGTAACTGTCAAAGCGAGTCAATGGCTGCACCTTCCCACTTCTCGTCATTGGATAATGGGGCTGCGCACTTCAACACATTTAGCTATTTTCAACGCAAATGTCAGCAGACAAGACACGCTCTCGTGTCCCTCGTCATGCAATGAGAAGAAACTTTGGTTTTTTTTTGTGTGCAAAAGAGCGAAATGTCGTTCGGGAGAAGCAGAAGGAGATATCTGTTGAAGTGGAGAGGCGGGTTGACAGAGGACAGCTCGGCAGAGGCAGCAGGGAGATGATGCCCTCTTTTGCATAAGGAGGGTTGGGGGAGGGGAGAGAAGGAAGATGAAGATGTCTTCAGATGTGGCAGTTGTGATGAAAAGAGAGGCAAACGACTGCAGACAAGAGGTGGAGAAGAGGGGAAGAGGAAAGAGGTGGTGGTGTGTGTGTGTGTGTGTGTGTGTGTGTGTGTGTGTGTGTGTGGGTGGGTGGAGGGGGGGGGGGTTGCATTATTCATCCCTGCTGACCCATCAGAATCTCTGATTCATGTGGAGAAGGGCATCAGTCAAGTCACAACCCATCGCTCTGCCTTCACTCATACGCACACACGGAAACACAGACACACAATGAACACACACATCACTGCCAATGATGTCCCGGTTAAAAATAATACAGGGATTGGTCTTCAGCGGTATATTGTTCAATTAAAAAAACATAATGACATTCTGGATGGTGATGTTTCGTAAATCTTTCTGCACATAACTTTAAGGTTTTTTTTGTTGATAATGTGCAAAACTGATGCCACACTTTATTATACTATACTTGTTTTTAACAAAACTGTGATATTGTTCCACGATATCGATGTAAAATGTATTTGTTAATGGAAGCTGCCACAATTATGTGTAAATGTTTAATGGATATGTGATGATGCACAGTCATTATTTCTGGAGAGAATAGTTATGCATATGTATCATGAAATGTGATCTTAACTGCAGCAAATAGTTGTGTTATATGTAATTGTTGTTCATTTATGTTCCCATAATTACATACAACGCAAAGCCGATATGGTTCAAATCAATATTAAAAGAGATTTGTTTTTAATGTCAATTTACATTATTATATATAGCTAATGTATGCCGGTCATAAATAATCAGATGGATGTTAAGTGACAGAAATTCCATAATTGTGCTTTGCCTGTGGGGACGATGTCTCCCAGGAGACGCCCTGATTAAAATAAAGGTTAAATTAATAATTGTACTGCACATCCTGGATCCTTCACTGCTCCTCCTGAAGTGTATTCTCCTCCTAATTGAAGTCTTTCTTTGGTTTGTTTGTTTTTTAATGAAACTCTTCTGACTCTGGGCTCCATGAATAAAATTGACCTGACATACGTTTGGAATATTTGAAATGTGACTTGGATGAAAAGCTGCGAAGTTATCCATAAATACACATTTCAACGATCTCCTTAATATGTTTTATAACGTCAAACATATTGCCCAGACCCCTAATGGGTTCATTCTGCATGCTTGTCGGCATTGTTTTCCAGCATCCCCCTGAATAAACAAGTGGAGGAGCGGAGCAGACAGAGCGCTCGCTGTTTGGGAGGCTTTGAAAAGGTCAATTAATATCAATGCCGAGACAACAACAAAGTTTCTGTCTGCTTGTAATACAGGTGGCGACGCTCCCAGCATCAAAGTGTCTGTCCTTCCAGCTGACTGCTGCAACAAGAGCTTCTGACGAAGAAAAAAAACACACACAAAAACCCATTGGATGGGTATAACATTTAACACAAGGGTTGGAAAGTAGAGAGCGGAGCAGTTATAGGATAATGGTGCCGCGCGACTGGGAATAATACTTCAATGAGGCCTTTGACGTGAAACCCAAGCTGCTCCGCTGGGAGCGCGAGTCATCTGGCATATTCCAGTCTGGATGGATCTTACGCTGGTATCTGCTTGGAAGGAGCAATAACCCATAGAGGCCTGTGGTTGAACCCCATAAAAAAAGGCTATTTAAGGGACTGCATGCCATCACTCATTTCATAAGCTAGCGCCGCTAACAGGGCTGACATGAATACCTGCGGGGCCGAGCATCTCTCGGCTTGTATAAGAGCTCATTTGATCTGTTTCCCAAAGACAGAGACACACAGAGGGGGATGCGTGTAGTTCAATAATTCCTTGCCTTTATATAATAACTTTTCCCAGTCGAGATAATGCACATATTCAAGGCCCTCTCGTGGAGGTGGGCCTGGAAAATGTCAACTCTACTAAAGAGAGGAATCCATGTGTAAAAATGGCTGATTCAAAATAATTAGGGATGTGGAAATGGTCTGGAACAATAACCAGCAAACGCACGGTGCCCTAGGGAACATTTCCCATCTGTGTGTGTGTGTGTGTGTGTGTGGGGAGGAAGACCTCCCTCAGATTCACCCACCACGGTGCAATTTTCCAGTTTTACACACAGGCCACGCAGCGGAAATACAGGAAAAACCTAAACAGACATTCGGAGTGTATACATGATTAAATCCCAAACAAGCAATAGCCCCAGGAAAATGTGTCAGGATGAATCGATGTATCATTAAATTACACTCCGCCTGTCCGCATGAGTGGCTGCTTTGACTGCAAATCCAACTGTGTGTGTAATTATAGACACATCCGAGAGGTCTATGGACTACAAAAGATCTATCTGTGCAGATGGGCTTGTTTTAAGTAAAGCTTGGGAGTAGCACACGCAGCTGACACTCTATTGTCTGGAGTTGGGTTAAATAAATCCATTTGCCTTTGCCACCTGGTGCCTTCCACACCTCCAATACCTCTCTAATATTGGAATAATAGCCCATAAGGATTATTAATATGCCTGTGATCGCCCCCTCAGAAGTGTTAAGTGTGACGTTATCATAATAGGATTCCTACTTTGCCGTGGCATCTTTCTAATACCACGATGATGATATTTAGAGCTTCCTCCTTTTAAATATCCGTGACAATATAGGATGCAGGTGCTGGATTTGTTGTTTTTTTTTTTTCTTTCCACGAGGGTTCAGTTCTGCAATGCTATTGTGTGTATTCTTCCTTTTTTTTCTACTTAAAAAAATAGGAGTTGACACCACACTCGTGATACCTGGAGAGTGTTTTAAATGGCCACCAGGAAAGAAAGAAAAAAGGCACTTTAAATGAGAGCGCAGGAGGAACAAAGGCTTTGCCAGTCTGCCCCGGTCCCTCACGCTGCCCAGCCAACAATAAGGAGGGGGTGAGGGGGTGAGAGGGTGAGGGTGGGGGGGGGGGGGACGCGCGCAGAGCCTCGTCGCGCGCACAGCCTCGTCGCCAACCAGCCTGCTCTGCACAACCTCTCGGTCTGATTTCCACCCAAAGTCTCAAGTGATGCTGATATGAAAGAGGGGAGGTGGAGGTGGTGGAGGTGGAGGTGCTGCTGCTGCTGCTGCTGCTGCTGCTGCTGGCCGCCCTGAGATAGCATAACGTTGACGTTTCACCCCGGCACGGAAACACACGTATCACTTTCCAAAACCGCTACTCGACAAGTGCAAATAACGCGTCGGGGGTGGGGTGCAAAACCCAAACTGTGTAAAGGAAGAAGAGGAGGAGGAGGAGGAGGAAGGGGGGTGCGGGTTACCTTGGTAGGTATAGTGCTCCGTCTTCTTTACTGTCTGGTGGATTCATGTGGGTGGATTTGCAGCTGGAAGCTTCCTCGGAAAAAAAAAAAAAACAGCAGGGATGAATGTAATCCAGTGGCTCACTAAAGGGTCTGCCTTCGTGGGGGGATGCGCGCACACATCGCCGGCGCGTCCCCTCGCCGTGCTTGGCTTGTCGACCGAGCTCTCGGTACCGCGGCGGGTCACGGGCTGCTCCTCAGCCCTTTTTGTCGGGAGAGCATAGCCGGTCGGGCGGCCTCAGATACTGCTGGTTGATGTCATTGATACTCCCTGCCTCCTTCCTTAATGCCCTCCTCCTTCCCTCCCTCTCTCCTCTCTCCTCCCCCTCCCCGCTCTATCACTCTCTCTCTCTCTCTCACTCTCTCAAACACACACCGGAGCTCTCCCCCTCCCTCCCACACATGACGTGATGGAGGCAAGATCTCCAATAGCAACCGTATCCCCCATCATCCCTATTACCCCCATATCCAACCACACACACACACACACACACACACACACACACCTCTCTCTCCTCCCTCCCCCAGGTCACTGACTGGTGCAAAAGAAGAAAGTGGCTGCTGAGGTAGGTTGGTCCTTGGTGACAGTTTTCTCCACTCTGCTCCCCAGGAGCTAAAAAAGGAAGATAAGCACCTTGAAAACCTTGTAGATTCTCATAATATAGGATGTAATTACAGCCGTTGGCAGGAAGTCAGAGTCAGAGCCCGTATCAGCTCCTCCACAGCCAAAACTCCCGCACTAAATTACAGTTGGACACTTTAAAATATCCCCGTGGGGCATTGTGGGGATTTAATAATAACGCCACGGGAGGTATACACAAGAACATTGCGTGAGATAATTTGTTTTTAAAGGACGGAAGCTGTAGTTAATAACTCTACAGGTATGTGTCGTGCTCGGTTTTAAGTGCATTACGGTGGCCTTGTTAAAGCTAATGCAGTCTTAATGCGACTATATTCAAACTTTCACGAATGTGAAAGTTTTTATTGCAGCTGTTTTGGAGAAGTGTTGATTCAACTGTAGTGTTGTTAAATTGCACTGCGGTATCGCCCGCTTAGAGGTGTTTATGCACAGCAAATATGGGCAATCAATCAAAAAAAACAACTCTTTGGAAGCTCGCAAGAAAGCACCGTGTGGAAATGTCTGCAGGAAAAGCTTCCAACAAAGGATGACCTGCAACAAAGAAACAGAGAATGCAGTTTTCTTTTGGTTTATGATATGAAAATGTAAAAATACTGCAGACATGATATATCCACTCATTTAGCTTAAAAAACATCTATAAAAAGTAAATCAAATTGAAAAAACATGTCAGTGAACAAAGCCCTGTGCTTTTAATTCTTAAAGATGCTGCATATAGATGAGCACAGGCTGTTTTTCTTGTTGTTTTTTTAAAGATTTGCACTTATTTAGGTCACACAACATGACAGAAACAAGCGCCTGCAGGTCAGAATGTGAGGTGTTGGAGGTTGGCATGAGGGAGGCTTTGTTCTCATGCGTTTGCTGATCCCAGCGCAGCGCTCTGCAAACACACTTCACAGTAAATGTCTGCCGGGATTTCTGTTCATCCACACATACGATACAAAATGCACACTCAGCTCTGCCTCATATCTTGGTTAAAAAACAACAAAAATAAACTCATTCTCTGTTTCTCGCTCCGACACAAAGACTGTTTGACAAAGTGTGGGACGGATAAAAGAAATGAACCACTTCAGATTGTAATTGAAAGCTGCAGTTTTTTGAGAAGGGACAAAGGCTGAGTGACTTTCTTTGTTGCTGGTGACATCTAGTGGGAGTTATTAATATGGGATGTTGCATTCACTTGACATAGAAAACAAAGTCCATGAAGATTTCTTTCCAGGATTTTCCAACATTACCGTAATCACCCGACACAGAAAGGTCAGAGGTCGGCGATACTGCCCTCTGGGATGTGATCTTGTTCAGCAGCGTGGACACATGATGAATCCTCTTTACCAGCGGCGGTTTCTTTACATGACACCTGTCACATGTACAGCACATCATCAATATTTAGGTGTTTTTTTCCCCTCCTGTCCCCATCTTTTAAAACAAATGACCTCATATCGTGTCCGTTTCCTGTCAGAATAATGCCGTCTCTGTTGCCGTCTCCGGCCCTGTGATCTGCCTCGACTGTACAGCGTTACAGTCTTCCCATTTCCAGAGTTTAAGCTAGGGCAAAAGATCCCTAAAATTAGCAGGGTAAGTGCCCTGTCTCCAACTCTGCCCTGCAGCAGTGACGTTAATTGCGCTCTATTTATACCTGAAGAGTGCAGGACTCAGAAAGATCACGTTTCTGTTATGCTTTATTTCAGTACCCTTGAGTTTATGCCAGTGGTGGAAAGACCATATTTGGTATAAAGAGCTGAATCAAGCGGGCATTGATTATTTATTTTAAATAGTCTGCTTGCAGCACATTGTCCACTTTCAAAATAAGCAAATTGTTCGTCTTCGGCTGCTGGTGGCGGGGTCTTTTATGCGTTTCATGCGACCATTTCAATCCATCTGAATATGTAACAATGCTCTTAAAGCAGATGCTGCCATTGTAAGCAACAGCACTCAAGCTAAAGAACTATAGGGACAAAGAGTAGAGACTCATTTTCAATTTTCAACAGACAATGTTCCACATGTAGACAAGACACAGCAAAACTAATATCACCCGCACATGCAAGCAAGCAAGCACACGAAGAATATGTTGCGATACTGAATTTTATTCAAGTATCTCTAACTCACTTTGTTCTTGCGTTTATCGTCGGTTAAACGAATCAGTTGAGAGAGAGAGAGAGAGAGGAAGGCAGAGACAGTTCATAGCCTCGATGTAAGTTGTCCATTTAGGATTTAGAGCCTCTCAGTGTGCTTTCAACTTGGTGGTGCTTAGCACAGACAGACAGATAAAACATTCATGATAACACAAGATACACAAAAGAGAGACTATTAATAGTAAGACGAACATGCAGGAACGGCCAATCCATTTATGTGTAACTGCATCTGAGGTTAAAGTGACAATTCACTACAAAAGAGACTTGACACATGATTACAGACAGTTTACGTGACTTTCCCCCATCGATACAAACAAGGGGCTTACGCTTTGTTCATCTCTTCACAATATCGTCCCAGTTCTGCTTCTTTGCCTGAGTAACTTGGATATCTCTGTTGATTGTTGGCATCACCCAGAATACAGGGATGTAGGCACACTTTAGGCTGTGGTTTGATATTGTTCAGTCGAACGTATAGGCAGAAATGCAAAGAAAACATTCGTCGTTCAGGAGTTCAGAAGATACCAATTAATTGTCAACGAAGCAGCTCCAGGTTTGAGCCGTTATCGTGAGAAGATACGCGTGTCAAACTGACGGATAATCCCGTGTGAAATCTGTTTGTGTAGTGAATTTTTGCAAGAAAAAAAGTGCCTCTGATTACAAACTGCATGCGTAACGCATGTGTGGAGATACTCAAAGGGATACCGCTGACATTCCTGATCTTCTTCATGTGCGTCTCCACTTTACTGCTTAGGATTTGGAAGATAATGAGTTGCTCTGCATACTGTAACAGAGCATGGCTCCATGGCTGACATTTGGCACAGTAAGTTCAAGCACCTTCCCGTATCGAAGAAACATAACAGATGGTACAAGTCAAGTAGAATCAGCTTGAATTACCAGCAAGCCAGTTTGTTCATAAATACCTTCTTTCTTAATGAATTTACAGAAAAACAACAACAAGTGAGCTACCATATTCCCTCTTCATTTCCATGCATGTTATCTGGCTAGTTTGTTCAGATAAATTTCAGTATAACTAAAACTCATCTTTCATACGGCCCAGCTACTAAACACACGCATGTACCGTCATACTGTAAGTCTCCTTTTAACCAGGACAACGAAACCAAAAGGGGCAAATGCATTAAAGTCAATTTCAAGTCTCGGCAAAAAAACTTTGAATAGCAGTAGAAACTAACGATCACTTTGGATGTGACTTAGTGTTAGAATGAGGTGATAACTGACCAGATCTCAGCCAGAGATTTTTAGCTGGACGTGTATTGCTATCGCGAGGTCTGACACAAGGTTGGTACGGCCGGGAGCAAAGCAAAAGCTGAGAGGAGACAAAGATGAGGAGAACGGTGTGGAGAAGGACATTTGTGGCAGGTCACAGTAAGGTATGGAGTAGGGGGGAAGAAGATGTAGTGCAGTGGGCGCCATCAGGGGACAGTAGTGGACGTCAGTGCAGTTCAATGAAAGCCTCCATCTCCTCAGAGATGAGTCCCCTGTAGGGCAGTCTGTGCTTTTCGATGGCACGCGCCGCCAGACACTGAAGGGTGACATAGTTCAGCGGGTAGAGGGCCGGCTGCCCGCCGCTCTGCTCCTCCAGCAGCTGGTAGGCCGTCTTCCTCTGCGCATTGGTGGCGTCGAAGTGAGCCCCGGCCTTCATGAGCAGCGCCATGATCTCCGGACACCCGTTGTTGCTGGCGATGTGCAGCGGCGTGTTGTTCTCGCTGTCCCGCGAGTCCACGTCGGCGCCGCACTCCAGGAGCAGCGCCGCCACCGCCTGGGAGGGGAAGCGGCCGACGGGGTAGCGGCCGACGGACGTGGTGTCCTTGTCCACGGCCATGTGGAGGGGGGTGAAGCCGCTGCGGCCTCGAGGGTTCAGCTTGAGCAGCCGGTACACCGTGTGCTTCTTCTGATGCTCCTGCTCCGGGCTGCACTCCAGCCTCTCCAGCAGGAAGATGAGGTGCAGGATGATGGAGAGCGCTTTGGTGAACTGGGGCGCCTCTGGAGGGTTGTCCCTCTGCTCCACGGCTCTCTCGACCTCCCTCACACTCTTGCCCAGCACGGTCATCAGGTCGTGGAAGGTGACGCGCGTCGACAGGGTGCCTTTGGCCCGGTCTTGGAGGACAAAAGAGAAAAGCTCGGCAAAAGACAGGAAGCTGGAGGCGGTCATGGGACTGAGAGGGTCCAGGTTGCTCTGCTGCATGTCCAAAGCATATTTCCAAAGGCTGATGCAGCGTTCAAAGTTGCCCGAGTCTGCGTACACAGCTCCCCTGTAACGGATGTAATAAGAGGTGTCGGGGTGGGACGGCCCGAGGATGCGCTCTCGAACCAACAGCGCCTGCATCCTCATTTCATCGGGGTCTGTGATCAAAGCTTCCAGTTCCTCCGCAGTGCTCACCTCCTGTGCACAGCCGTAGGCAAGGATGGGAGGGCCAGGTGGAGGCTTGGCCAGGGAGCCGGCTTTGTCCCCTGGTTGCCTCAGCTCCATCGCCCTCCTCCAGTACCTCATGGCCCCCAAGAGATCTCGCTTTTTGTCCACAAAAGTAGCCCCGAGGAGTTCAAGCGCGTCGACGCGTTCCTCTCTGGAGGTGCGAGGCTGGTGGGCGAGATACTCCACGATGTTGGTGTGGCCCGTGACACTGGCGGCGAGCAGCGGGGTCATCCCGTAGCCGTCCCTCTCCATGCGAGCGCTGCACTTCAGCAGCATCTTCATGATGTCCAGGCTGCCCGACTCGGCGCAGTCGTGCAGGGCCGTGTTGCCCTTCACGCTCTTGCGGTTGACGTCGGCGCCGCGGTCCAGGAGGAACTTGGCGATCTCCTTGTGGCCCTTGTAACAGGAGATCATGAGGCAGGTGTGGCCGTGGCGGTTGGCCACCTCCATGTCGGCCCTGTGCTCCACCAGGTAGCGCACGATCTCCAGGTGGCCGTCGAAGCAGGCGGCCCGCAGCGGCGTGGAGTTCGTCAGCGTCGCGTTGTTCACGGAGGCGCCGTGCCTCAGCAGCGTCTTGACCACCGGCAGGTGGCCGGCGGCCGAGGCTGCCCACAGCGGCGGAGCCCCCTCGATGGTCTCGCCGTCGAAGTTCACCGCCCCGCCGAGTTCGACGCGAGCCCGGCAGTGCTCGAGGAGGTAGTCCACCACGTCCAGGTGGCCGTACCGGGAGGCGACCAGCAGCGGGGTGCCTCCCTGCGTCCGCTCCTCGGCGAGAGCCTCCAGCTCCTCTGGACTTTTGTTGCTCAGCAACTTCTGGATAAGTTTCAGCTTACCGTCTCTGGCCGCGTTGAACACCGCCGTCGGTACGTCCATGTTACAGGCTCCGCGCGGCCGACGCCATAACCGCTCGCTTCACGGTGGACTTTTGTTTTTAAAAAGCAGAAAGCTGAACTCTTAGCTCGGACTCGGTTTCTAGCTCGCATCTTTCTGCCATTTTGAGGGTGCTGTCAAGATGGCGTGTGTGTTGTTTGACAGGTCTATGTTTACCATTGTCGCAAGGCATTGTGGGGGACGTAGTTTGGACGGTGGTTCTCGTTGAGGGAGCGTTGGGGTTTGTGAACTACATTTCCCATGCACCCCAGCGTCTGAATGACCTACCAGCCGATGGGTTCGTTTGTTGTGGTTGTTCGGACCGCCTCGGACAGGGAGAGCCAGCTGGTGCCGGTTCACAAACCAAATACACACCGACAGAAAGTAGAACACCGCTCCCTGGAAGGAGTGGGTTGGTTCTCATCGTGGACACGTAACACCGTGGATCACCAGAGGAAAAATAAACATGACTTAGAGAGAGGAATTCCTATGGACTCTCCCCTGTAAAGGACATCCACACAATCGCACAGTAATACGTGGTTACTTGGAAATCAACAATTTAAAAGATATACATACATATTTTGTACTTGTGTATATTTTAAAAATTAATGTCAGACCGAGAAGAAGCACTGATTTATCTTTAAAAAAAAAACAATGTTGTTTCTTTCCACGTTGACAAAGACAAATGTGTTTTGCTCATTTTAAAGTTTTTACCTTATTCACATGACCAGGAAAGTGGGTCTTTGTGATACATTTTAACCCTTATATATACCCTTATATGCCCTGTCATGTCAGGCCATCCTTTTCAGCATTAAGTCTACATTATAGAGGCTGAAGGTTAAGCTCAAATGAACAACACGGGGCTCTTGAGGCCTCCTGCGATGTGAGCAAACATCATCTGATCGCAACAGCATCAGACCTCTGCAGTCATGTCACACTAATAGAGGAGTGAATAACACAATGGCTTCTTCACTGTGTTTGTTGCAGAGTGGTTTTCCAACAGAAGTAGTTTGTTTTTCCTTTATGGCACTGTACAACTTAAATAGCACATACTATCTTTAGAACTCTGTTGTTAAAAAGGGGACGAGATACAAATATCAAATACACAAGCTGTAAACTTAGTATATGATGTGAACCTCTTGAAGAGTCTTGACGAGATCTGTTCCCTCATACAAAACTAATGACCAGAATATTGATTGAATATTGACATGCATGATGCTGCGCATGAGCAATGGATAGTGGAACGTAGATATTGATTTTTTTTTTCTTCAGCATCTCTCCACATGAAAAATAATCCACTTACTTTCACATTCATGAATGCAGTGTGGCATGCATAGCGCAGCTGTTGATGAGTTGAGCAGGATTAGAATATGCTATGAATATCATTGAATAAGTTGGCTTGTGGAAATGAAAACTGGAGCGATGATACGACGACTCTGCTTGCTGACAGCATCACAAAGATCTGGATGGCAGTCATTTTCATTTTCTTATCATAGAATATAGTATGTATTCTTAAAACTAATTTGAATGAATAGATGTACTGTATTTAAACAAATAGAACAGACGTCAACAATCAAGACTGTTTTAACTTTGGCATGAATGTGAGTCTTCATGTAGGACCCAGTTACTAATAGAAAGATGCTGATTGCAAACATATGTTTTCAGAGACTTTAATATCATTTAAAAAACAGTTGATGATGCTCATAAGCTGATGTTTTGCTTAATTCAGAGAATATTAAACAATCAATCTTCAAAAAACTTGCCTCAATGAAAAATAATGACTTTATTTCTCTGCACCAGTTTGAACTATTTCTTTTGTTATTTATATGTTTGAGAAGAAATTCATTTTCTTTAATTTCACATGTTTCTCATGTTACGACTTATTTCAGAGTTTTATAAGCACTTAAAGCTTTTTTTTTTTAATGAAATGCATTTTTCTTTTCCTATTCAGACTCAGAGTCTGTCCCCGTGTTCACGGGCAGAATGAAGAAAACACAACGGACGCGTCATCAGTCAAATAAAAGTTTGCATGATATAGTTTTTTTATCCTTTAAATTGGACAATATTGCTCAGGCGTCAATCTGATGTTCCACCAGTAGAGGAGGCTTAAGGCCCACGCTTATCATGCTCTTCTTTGCAGGAGGACCAGCGCTGCACGCCTCACAAATACAAGTGTGGACTCCGAGGGCATGTTTTGTAATTCTCCCCTTTCCATTCATCAAGCTTGATATTGAATCTATGAATCCAGATACAACCTCAATCTACAGATGAATTATATCTAGAGCAGGAGAAGACGTGCCAGCAGTTGTTTCAGGGGCGCGGATGTTACCTCCTATGCATAATAACTACTTGAACCTCACTGGAGGACAGCCTGAATAGGCAACATGATTTTTTAAATTAAAGAGGGAGTTTGAATGCACAGAGAGACAATATTGCGTGCTGAGATCCAGTATTGAAAGCCTCACAAATGACACCCAGCCTGTCTTTTCTCACAGGACCCAGCCTCCTACTTGATTGCAAAAATGGAAAGCTTGGGGGAGCCAAGCAGGGTTTATAATCATAGAGTTCGCTCTTGATCCTGCTGAATTATTAGAGGACACAATCACTGAGACAAAAGCTGGAGGGTAAAACAAAAACAACACCAGTGAGAGTTTAGGATTTTTATTCATACGTCACGTAACAGTCATCTTAACGTTACATCCACTGGCAATTCAAATCAAATGTTCAATATAATTGATTTCAAGTACACAGAGGCATCATTAGTGTCCACAGGAATTTGCAAAACCCACATGTAATATAACTACATTATTACAAAAAGTACAGCTGGTATGACATAGAGCCACATCACAATGCTCATGGGAGAAGGCAACACACTTTTTGTAACTCAATACTTCAAAAGAAATCTACAAACGAGGACGACCACTCCACTGTTCACATTGCTAAAGCGTGTGGATAGAGTGGGACTTTTATTCGATAGAGGCTTGTTTTTTTTTGTTCTCTGTCGATTTACATAACACAGTGTGCAAGATACACTTCCCTTGTCATCAGCTTGCTTTCACTTGCCCAGTATGAACCAGATCTGATCAGCGGGATAACACCGTCGCCCTAAAGCTGCTTGTTTGTAACCGAGTCCTGACAGCGACTCCCTAGAGGCCCGCGAGCAGCTCGCTCAGCAGCACCTCCCTTTCTCCCAGAAGCACGTTTCTCCTCAGGCTGGTTCCTTTGTTCACCACTTTTATCTTCATGGCCAGACACTTCACTTGCGTCTGGGGCAGGGCGTCGAAAAAAAAGTCCTCGTTGAACACCGGATTCCTGCTGTTCTTGATGATGGTGCTCCTCTGTTTCTGCTGCTTGCCGGGGTTCAGGTGGAGCGCCACGCAACAGTTGATGCTCTTCAGGTCGGTCTGCCTGTCGTACAGCGCCTCGGCCGCGAGCACGCGCACCCGCAGCCGGGCGGCCTCCGGCTCGTAGTGGGTGCTCAGCCTCAGCGTCCCCCCCTTGTGGAGGTTGATGGTGTGCTCGCGCTGCAGGAGGTCCGACGCCGCGCCTCCGCCGCCGCCACCGCCACCGCTTTGGCCGACGCCTTTGCATCCGCGGAAGGCCGGAGAGCGAGGGCAGCGCACGCGGCGGCGCTGCATGTTGGGGCTGTTGTCCGCCGAGCTGCAGTCGTCGGTGGAGAGAGAACTGTGGCGTGCCAGGGAGCGCTTGGCACGAGACACCTAGAGGCCGAGAGAGAGACAAAGCAACAGGTTAACACACGGAAAGAAAGCTCCACTGTGAATCCCAACAAGCAACCGCCGCTCACAGGAACACTGCTCACCTTGGCTTGTGTCTCCTGGGTGATGGAGCGGAGCAGGGAGGCCGAGCGGGACAGCAGGGGGGAGGCGAAGGGGGACGACTCTGCCGAGGAGCAGGTGTCGCTCTCTCCGCCACTGAAGTAGCGGTACGGGTTGGAGTCCGCCGGGGCCAGCAGGGTCCCCCCCTGGGAGCGTCTCTGGGAGTTCGGGGAGGTGAGGGGGCTGCCGGGGTCGCTGTGGAACAGGCTCTCTTTGCGGCGGGTGTGAGGGGACTCCACCAAGGTGGAGAAGCCGTACGACGTCTGAGCCTTGGGGACGTACGGCAGAGACATGGCGGTCTGGGACTGGGGGTCGGCGTTGGTGTTGACGCCGACCCCGTCCCCGGAGCCGGCCCCCGGTTCATCGGCGCTCTCGATTTGGATGATGTGACGGTTGGCCAACCTCTGGAGGTTGCGCGCGTCCCCTCCCGGGCGCGAAAAGAGGCGAGGGCTGCAGGGGTTCTTGCTGCTCCGCGCCCTGGGGCTCTGGCTGCAGATGGCGTGGTCGGAGACGGAGGGGCGTAACGTGGAGGAGTGCTGGAGGTCCGGGGTCAGAGACTCCTCCGGAGGGCAGCAAATGAGTTTAGGGGGGATGAAGAAGTCGGGGATCTTTTCTGGAGTGAGGACGTTGGCGTAAACGGAGACAGGAATGGCCTCGATGGTGTGGGGGTGCTGGGATTTGCTCCCACTGCTCTCCACAGAGATACGCAGCTTCTCCAGGAGCCACATGTCCACGCAGACACGTCACTGTGAAGTAATAACAGCATCATCGCTTTGTTTTTAGTATTTGCTTGTTTAGTAATATTGAATAAATAGTATTCCACACAGGAATAGACATAATCTGTGTCTTTTCTTCAGACTGCAGTTAGATAAAAAAAATCCCTTCAGCCACGCAGTAATTTAGGGAAGGAAAGGACATAAGAGGAGCAACCTTTCCTTACACAATTAATGTAATAAAATATCATCCAAGTACGTTCAAGGAGCACTTTAATCAAATGTGAAGATAAAAAAATATAGATAATTAGATAATATTCTCTAAAGGATACACACGTGTGCAAAAGTCAACGTGTTCAACCAATCAAACTACGATTATCAGTTCTGATTAGAATCACTTTAAGTTGTTGGAGAATTTTTAATTCTCTAATTAAAACACTCAAATTAAATTGAGCCAAAGGCAAATTTGAGGAAAACTTTTTTCCCCTCCCCCCCCAAAAAAGAAAAAGCCGCGTTAACACTCAACACACATCGTCTCACGTCTAACATGCAACACACAAACCTGTTGGCTGCACAACTCTTGTCCTTCGAAGAAAGAAATGAAGGATCTCCGGCTGCGCTGGTCTGCAGCTCCTCAAAGCTCCTCAAAGCTCTCCAAAGCTCTCCGTGCGTAAAGATGTATGTTCCCGTGAGTTGAAGTGTGATCCAAAACGCGTGCCAGCGGGAAAAGACTGCGCGAGCAGACACTCTGTCTTTATATCACGGGGGTCTCTGACTTCTGAGCCAATGGGAAGGTTGTGGAAGCTCGCTGCGAGATTTACCATCAAACTCTTCACCACGCAGGCACGAGGGGGGGCGGGGGGAGGGGGGGTGTTATTTCTGACAGGCTGTTATTTCAAATTAAGTGTTTTTTTAGATCTCACAGCTCATTGTTTTTTTAGAGAGAGAGAGCGTCACGGTGCTTTTTAATTGGCGTCCACGTGACATCGTCTCTCATGTGTCGTTATCTCCCTGTAATGTGCAGACAGGCACCTTCATTGGATTTATCCTGCTGCTGGCAAACTGATGATGATGATGATGATGATGATGATGACAATCTGCTGTGTTCATGTCCACCATCAGCAACTTTAATAATTATATGGAACACAAAGCTTATGAAGTGAGATGGTTTTAGTTGCTAAACAGGCATTGGACAACAATAATGTAAACAAAAAGAAACTGCAGAAGTTTAATTATCAAAAAATACATAGTTTTGCCAATATGTTTCAATACTTTTACTTCTCATAAGCCTGTAAATCATCACAGCTTGTCAGAATTGGAACAAATAAAAGTGCTCACGTCGTGCCGGCTGTGAAGTTCCTTTATACGCTTGCTTCAAGTTAGTTTTGGATTGTTTTTTTAACCTTTTGGAAAGAAAAATCCTCCCGCGCCAAATTTAAGTCCCAGCATGCCCCATTTGACATAAAATACGTAATTTTTCCATCTTTGAACCGAACGACACAGTTTTTTGACTGAAACTTCTTCCTAACAGACCAAGACTTTGTTTTATTGTGATTTTTGTTGCAGATTCTGATTCTTTAGGTCCTAATCTCTCCAAAAAGGTGTCTTATTGACACTCCAGGAGGCATTTTGGGGAATCTGGCTCATATCATGCTGGATGTTCATAGTTATGATCAAAATATCTTTTCAAAAGTGAATTTTTGCAGATAAACATTTTTTTTCTCAAGACTTTACTGAACAAATACATACAATAAACACAAGTATTGGGATGAATTTGGGGTTCATACGACGACTCAAACACAGAAGAAAAGGAGGTCTGGAGCCAACATTGGTTTCCACAGTTTTCAAACAGTTAAACTCACATTGTTTGTCCATAAATCTTCTCACGGGCCGGGATTAATGTCCCTGGTTTGAGCTGCCATGTTCACAGACTCTCAGCTGCTCGCTGTACCTAAAACTCTGACAGAAACCTGCAGCGTCTTTGGACTCGTCCTCTGGAACAGCGTCCCTGCTCGTCTCACGGCAGCAGGATGTGCTTGTATTTCTTTCTGAGCTGAAACAGCAAGCCAGTTAATCCATCAACTGATCCACAGGAAATCATCACTATTTTGATGATGGATTAACTGTCACACTTCATTCTTCCAACTTCTTAACTGTGTTTCTCTCATGTGGCAAACTGAATATTTGTGCTGCGTGTTGACCATCTGGAGGTTTTATAGATCAAACGATTAATCGATTCATCAAGAAAATAATCTGAGGAAAAATTCGAGAATGATAATGCTCCATTGTTTATGTCATAATATTGAAGACCATTTGCCATTTTAGTATGTGTTTTAAAATGACAATTGTTTTGCTTCCTTGCCTTTAACTCTTTGGAAGAACCTTAATTTCATAATAATAATCAGATTTCTCGTAAACTAAGGTGTAAAGACCGCGTAGTGAAGTGTTACAGGCCATTTGAAGTGGTTTTACACTATGTGTTTACTGAGGAAGACTAAAAGAAGCAAGACAACACAATGAAAAACATTATTTTTATTCATTTTAATGCAACGTCAGCTCAAGAAGATGCACAATGTCGCACGAGGACATTCAACCGGGACCAAAAATCAAAGTAACACGGACTGACGCATTGTCTTTGTTTTCTGTCTGGGCCGTTTTCTGTTTGAAGAAAGCCAAAGAACTCAACCCACAGTGTCTTTTACCAGGTGTTAAACGTGGAGGTGGAGCTGTCATGGTATGAGCAGCCATCTCGTAGGAGTCGCTTGGACCATTCAATCTTCTGCAGGATTTATAAAACAGCCCACTAATGTGAAGCTCTTTTACAGGACCAACGCTGTCCCTCCACGATGGATCTCAAACTGGCAACCCCCCACATCTTGCTGCAATATTCCTATCATTTGTTCTTTTCGTGAATTTGTCGACAGCAGGAATACAGTATCTTCACATTCCTGTACATGATAACTAAACTAGCTGCTACTACACAGTTAAAAGACCTTTTTGCTCCAAAAAAAAAACCATACATCCTCCATCCTGCAGACAGTGAAGGAACCTAAATCTCTGATTCAGATGCAGGTCTGTGAACAAGAGTGTGATCACCATCGATGGTTCTACAAAGACCTACGTGAAGGATCTAGATTATGCAAATGAGATCCATTCTGTTTGGCATAATAGATTGTTGTGGTTACAGATTAGAGGCGAGCCATTAGATCAGGTATGAGTCATCCACTGGTCATAATAATAATAAAGTATCGATGTATCTGTCCCATCATTTAGACATTTGACCAATGAACTATTTAAGGATTTAAAAGATGAAATGCTCCTCTGATTTATAATTTAATCTCTAAACCAGACATTTAATTCAAGGCTGTAATGCATATTACAAACTATGCATGAATAAAAGTAGAGTGATCATTTCATTGTACTGTTTATGATCCATAACAGCAGTGAGAAAACACATTGTGATACTTATAATGGTTTTGTAGGTTGTCTCCTCCGCTGGGTCTCGTCTCAAACTCTCCTTGTCAGACTTTGCAGAAAAGCTTCTCTCATCAGTCAGAAGGTTTCACTTGTCAGCCGCCGCTGTGCTTCAGTGGCCGTTAATATTTTCACAAACCTGCAAAAGTCAAGGGAGCGTCGCATGAGAAGAAGTATTTACCGCTGAAAGTGAAATAATTCAAGTTTTAAAACATCTTCACAATGTGCCTCGAGGGTGTTATTGGATTTATATTTCTATGTTTTCTATGACCATGAAAGAATTAACATGTCTTTGTGATATTCGAGTAATAATATTATATAAATAACCACGGGATTGTGGAGTTACATCACTTCAACTGTTATTTATTATTAATTATTAGGTTTCACAACAAATTATTACATTGTTACAATTTATAATTTCTGTGATTGACCTGATGTTTTCTTGTTTTTTTTTTCATGAAACATTGTGTGAAATCATCTCGCACATAAACATATTAAATCCACACACAATGCCACTCAGCAACATGTTGGGCAACGTGGTTGCCAGCGTTCAGTGGACCGAAGCTGGAGGGCTTCTGATTGTAACGAGGCCGTTCTCACCTTACGTCTGATTTGACAGGACCAAGCTGCACACACACACACACACACACACACACACACACACACACACACACACACACATTCATGCATCGGCCTACGATGTGAAAATGGTCGAATCTGGTGGAAAACAGTGAAAATGTCAAATCTCACGACTTTTCTTCCAAATGAAATGCTGACATTTGGGCAAACACAGGCAGGAAACTGTGGACCAACCCACCCGGGACCCTCATCTGCAGCCCAGATTTAACCCTTAATTTTAACCCAGATTTAACCCTTAAGACCCCACATGGACACGCTGAAGACACCATGAGTCATCATGCCAGATAAACGATGGCAGAAGAGCCTCAGTTGGACATCAATTTGTTTAGATTGATGTCATTTTAGCACAATAATGACGTGTGATGTGCTGCTGGCTGCCGCTGCACTGCACCTCTGCTCTAAATGTGCTTTTGCATTTGGGGGATGAGTGTATCATCACAAGAGAGCTAGCATGAGCGCTGCGTTCACCTGCTGCCTCACAGCGACACCGACGCCCCTGCAGCTGTTTTTAACGCTGGCTTTTCTCTTTCATGTCAGTATGTTACTTTTCCTTCGCTTCCCTTATTATTGCCCTGTCCTCTTTTTCTTTTTTTTTTATCACTTTCACGTTTCTTCTCGCTCTCCATTCCCCCCCTCCCCTTTCCCCTTTCTCTCTTTGCGGTTCACACCCTGCTGTGTTTCCAGTCCTTCCCTCGAGCAAATTAGTTTCTCTCTAATGGTTCTTCCTCCTCACCTGCACACATGCATGCATTAGTGCAAAAACATGTGCAGAAAAAAAAATGCTTAATGGGCTTTTGTGCGAGAAACTGCCTTTATGTCCCCGATGTGTCTGAAATTAGAAACAATTCCACCTTTACTTCTCGACATTCATACAGGAATTAACTTAAATATCAAAAAGACCCGTGAGACATATAACCGGCGCCATTTTATTTTGTGGATTAGAGCAGTGATTTTCAACCAGTGTGCCGAGAGAGATCGGCACGTGTGCCGTGGGGAAATGTCCAATTTCACTTAATAATAATTTTAAACAAATCATTTTTCCATTGTTGAATTGTCTGAGACTGACCAGGTAATGAAATACTCTTGTATGACAGCAGGTAGCACAATAATTATCTACCATATGTGCTGTATTGTGACAATTTGTAACTTTTTTGGGTTGTTGGTGTGCCGCCGGATTTATTTGTTGTAAAAAAATGTGTCAGAAAAGGTTGAAAAACACTGGATCAAAGGTCCTTAAACTGTTTTATGTTGATGTGAAACAAAAAGTCAAACACATTCTCACTATGATAGGAAGTGCAAAGCAAGACACTTGATAGAAACAGTGTGTAATATGCTAATATATTATCACTCAGTGGTAGAGGATGCATAATTATGAAGGAAGCTCATTAAAAAACTGCTGTGAATTGACAAAATGTTAAAAAAAAGAATCAGTTACTTAGAAACTAAATGTTTTGTGTTCTTGACATCTGTTCTCCTCTGTTGTTGCAGCATCGTTGAGACATTGAAGCTTATTATTTCAAGTTCACACAACATGATAATTAATCATTTCCGTGATCACAATGAGCCAATACATCATGTTCTCCTCATACCTGCATCGTGATGAAGATGCTTCCTTAGACGTGTCATCAAGCGAGGACCGCTGTGGAAGCAATTAGACCCAAACAACATGAGGCGTGAGTAATTGCACTCTCCTGTAGCTATGAAGCATAACCAAGTGAGGAGGCTTATATTCCCGCGCTATAAATACAACGTGATTGAAAGGATAATTGTTTGCCGGTGAGTTTCTCCATAGTGAGCAAATACAAAGTGCATATTTTAAAATAGGGGCTTCCACCTTCCTGTCAGACTCTGAAACGTTTGGAGAACATTGCTAATCACACACTTGTTGTGCAGCCGTCTTCTCCGTCTGTACGTGTCCACGGTTCACATCATGTAACTGACGAGTGAGGACAGCTGGAGCTCTTCGGCAGCTGGAGATGTCAGGTTTGAACCAACACGGTCGATGTATAGTGGCTGTAAATGTGATCTTCCTCTCTTCCAGCTTCAGTTTCAGTTCAGTAGGCTGTATATGGGCATGACATTTCCTTGTTGCTTTAGCAACAGGGAGAAAAAAAAGAGTTTCCCATCCTTCTTCTCGGGGTTTGACTTACCAATTGTTCCCCTTTTCATTGTGTAATCGGTACAGTGTGGACACCTGTACATGGATGATCATGTGTATTTTATTACGCATCTTTTTTTTCACGATTAGTCCTGAGGGAGTCATGTGGGCGGCTGTCAACATTGAAGTCCATCCTCTCTTGGCTCACTACACTGATCGTTTGCATAACAACAAGAAAGACACACCAACAGGTCCTTTTGTATCACAATGTGGAATTTCAGAGCTTTCTCACGTGCCGACAAATTGTAATCAAGCCTTCATTACATATGTATGTGTTGTGTTCCTCGTGAAGAAACTGTAGAAAGACGTTGGATTTCTGTTGACATCGAAGTTTGTTGGCACCTGTATCCAGCGAGCTGGAGGCTGGGAAGTCTCCAACTGTACTTTGTGGGAGTGTTAACAATATAAATAAACCCGTGCTAAGCGGGGGCCTGTTATTGTCTCACCAACGTGGGTCCTCCTCCGTTTGAAACACCCTCGCCACTCGGATGCCACTGCGAACACCTTTGGGTGGGCCGAGAAATACAAAGGGCGAGGACGCTGAAAGTGTAAATGAAGGACTGCGTGAGGGCCACGCCGGTCAAGTGTGTCGGGTTGTTCATAAGTCACAAATAACCTTTCTAGTTTCCACAAGGGTGATTCACAAAGGCCCAAAGAACACGTTCCATGTGAATGAGTCAGCGCTACGACAAAGCCGATAAAATAAAGCAACACTCGAAGCGGTTCACCTCTGTCGAGTCTTCCTGCTGAAGAAAGGTGTCGCTTTCCTCGCCGTTACATCACGCACGCTGTAAAAAAGACGATCACTCTCTTTTGTCTCTGAGGGTTAAAGGGCAATGCAACAATTCAACAATTCAACAAGCTCCTTTAGTTCGTCTTGCGGCGCGTTGCTGTCAAATGTTCCCGCCTCGCTCTCCGCGCGACACCTTACGCACGTTAATGTCGCAGGATTCCTTCACATTGGCAGTAATTATCTGCCTGTGACAGATTTCTAGATCCGTTTGAGCTAACTTGATAATAATGCTCATATTTAACTCCATGAATCGGTTGGAAACCGGCAAACTGTCTGCGGCTGACTTTTGAATTGTCGTACGAATGAAAGTCTGAAATGTGCAAAGACACCGTGACTATAAAGCGCTCCCGAAAAGTCAAAAAGGAGACATGGAAATACAAAAACAGAGATGTTCTTCTGTTGCAGCAAAGAGATCCTCCAGTTGTAGGCTGAAAACGAACAAATATAAGACTTTTATTTCAGTCAAATTCAATTGAAATCATGTCATAGTCAAGAGTGTGTGCAGCTGATTGCAATGTTTGTACACAAAAGCATTAAAACTCAGGTTATGAATAACTTGTTTCCATGCCATCTCACCCAAATAACATCAATACTGGTGATTTAAGTTGTGGGGAGCGGCGTATTGCTCCGGTCCGGCGGTTACCTTTTCCCTTTCACTGCCCGCCTGCCGGACAATACCAGCAATCACTCACAATACCAGCAATCATTCACATGTTCGCGGTGAAGCAGGGCAGTGAGTCATCCACATGTTGCACAAAGCGTCGGGCATATTGACTGAAGAGAGAGAGACGACATGAAGGAGCCTAAAGGTTCCTCGTTTCATTTAATTCCTCTCATGACCAGAGTGCTTCAGTCCTCTCCCCTCGGGGCTGCGTGTTCACGCTGAGCAGCCGAGTCAGGAGCAGCAGGATGAGAGGATTAAAAATAGGCAATATCCAGGAATACATATTTTCCTGAGAAAAACAAACAATAGAAGCGCAGACGGCCTTCAAGAAGCAAACCAATCGTTTTTACTTGTCTCAAATGTTCAAAGATGAACCATCTGACGTCTTTTTAGTAACTCATCGCTTCATAGTTTCATGAAGTAATGTCGTCTGTTGTTTGTGGAACTATGAGAGCTTCTCTTGTCCCTGAGCCAATCGGTGTCTGCCATGATTTTTATTCCTCGGTTTATTTTTTTTGGATTGGCTGTTGTGTTGATCTTCTTGTCAGAAATACACGCAGTGTGCTGTTTGCGCGTCGCTTCTCTTCTCTTTGTCTGGCGGAGAGACGCCGCTGAACATATTGTGCGAGGATTCATCATGTTGACAGATTTGATTGTCACCCACTTGTCAAAATGCCACGCGGCGATGGAGGAAAAAGTGCTCGCTAAACACACACACACACACACACACACACACACACACACACACACACACACACACACACAGGCGTGAGTTTACATGCAGGCGGGGTTGATCCAAAGAGTAACTGAAAGATTGAAAGCAGCACAAAACAAATTAAATATTGTTTGACATTTAATGTAAGTAGAAGACAACTGAGTGACAGGAGAGGAAAATTAATACCATTATAGTAACTATATTCAAATATATATATAGTTTTTAGCATGAAACAGGTCTCTTGTGCATAATTTAAAGACTGTTGGTGTTACAGGTAATAACGGACGATACTTTTATTTTAAGCTGCAGTTTTGTTTTGTAGATGAAGTTTTACTTACACACACTTTGCATTTTGCACACTCTGTTTGAACTTAATTAATGTCCTTAAATACACACTGCACAGTTATTTGCATTCTATTGTGTGTATATATTTTACATACTTTGCACATTTTGCACACTCTGTTTACATTTAATTTAATTTCCTTAATACACACTGCACAGCTATTTGTATTCTATTGTGTGGATATATATAAAAATAAAATAAAATAAAAATATATTAAAAATCAATATAAAAAAACAATAATAATATATACATATATATATATAATTATTATTTTTAATATTTTTATTTTTAATATATTTTTATTTTATTTATAGAAATATATATATATATATATAATTTAATTTTTATTTTTAATATTTTTTTAAATTTGTTATTTTTGTATATATCTGTCATCCTTGTTCTTATATTTTATTTTATTTTGTGTGTTTAGTTTATTCCATTTGGTGTCTGTAAAGTGTTGGGCGCTACGATGATTTCCCTTTGGGGATTAATAAAGTATCTATCCATCCATCCATCCATCCATCCATCCATCCATCCATCCATCCATCCATCTATCCATCTATCTATCTATCCATCCATCCATCCATCCATCCATCCATCCATCCATCCATCCATCCATCCATCTATCCATCTATCTATTTATCTATCTATCTATCTATCTATCTATCTATCTATCTATCTATCTATCTATCTATCTATCTATCTATCTATCTATCTATCTATCTATCTATCTATCTATCTATCTCTAGCCAGCATCGGTTGTTACTTTATTATCTGGGTGTAGTTGAAACATCTCGAGTCTTTTGCACACGACCCTTGGTCTGTCGTTCATACTTGATTGCCCCGTATGGGTGATCTCATGTAAGCTGTCGGCATATGGTATTGTATAAATAGAGAGGAGGCGTGGAACAGTTGCCGATGTGTTATTTCCTGCACAGCGGGGGGAGTTTAATCTGTTTGTGTGCAGGTTTACTCTGTTGGGACCGAGTGTGATAAGAAAGGGTTTGTCTCCGATGGAGCGTTGTGTTTGCATGTGGATGAGAAGGGGAACTGTGAGACGTCCTGCACACACATCGCATGTGCACTCAGTGTTGCTACGCTAAGCTATAGGATTCACATGAAGGGATGTTTGGCTCCTACTTAAGTTCTGTGTTCATTTCTTTGTGTACTTCCATCTATATTTGCATTGTTTCACTTCCGGTGAAAGTCTGAAAACAAGGTAAATCTGGATATGTTCTTGAGTTGTGTAAATTACAGTTTGTGTAGTCTTGAATAACAATTACATTGTCAAATTTGTGAAATTCAGGCAGGTTTTATCCATATGTTTTTTACACTTTATGAGCAATTTCATTCAAATTAGAGGAAGAAGCTGTTTCTTCCAGCTGTTTGAATGATTTTAACGGAGCTGAGAACATCTGCTTTATGTATTAACTGTGCTCAGAGTGCTCACAGTGACACATTTCAGTACGCGACTTGCTCCTTTGTGTGTGTTTTTTTGCTGTTTTTAATTCCCTTCTCGTTTTACAGATGGTGCAGGTCCAGTCTTCACTTTGTGCTCCATCTTGTACCGTCGTCACCCCCTCTCCATCTGCCTCCTCCTTTTTTTTCCTGCCTGTCGTGTTGTGCTGTGTACACTCATGGCTTCTGGTCTCCTGGTCTGTATATATGTGTGTGTTAATCCTCAAACAAATGCATCATCATAACTCAAAAGCAACGTGGGAGATCCACTCTCTCGTTAGCCATGTGTGTGTGTATGTGTGTGTGTGTGTGTTTACCTCGGTTCCTGGCGGCCCCTCACCAGCTGGGTCGGCCTTAAAGAGGATATCAGTGTGCAGCAGAATGAACCGTCACACTGTTTAATACACACTTATTAAACTGTCTCTTCTCACTGTGACACACACAGGATCCTCCACATGTGATGTCAGCAGAAACAAAAGGAAACCTCATCTTATGTTAATGTTCTGTTGGAGATATAGTGTGAAAATGCATAAAACAACTCGATATTTAACGCATAATTCCTTTCTTTTGTGCAGTGCAGTGTGGATATAGTGTGTCTTACCTTTTTATAGTGTGTCTTACCCTTACCTTTGCACAGTGGCAAAGGTAAGGGTTTGATGTTTTTATCCCATCTGATCTTCTTGTATCAACATGACTCAAGTAAAAAAAAAGATCAATCAAGGAGAAAATGTAATATTTGAAGAAGAAAAAAGCTCCCCATTGTTCGAAGACTGTGCCAGATATTCAGCATTTCAAAGATATTCTCCTTTATTAATCCCCTTGTGGAGATTCTTCTCTGCATTTGACCCCAACGGTTTATCTTTTTGATTGCATGCACTCTTCTTCCTTCTTTAAACCTTGCACCAACATTGAATACAGCAACAGGTCGCTGGTTCAGGTGAGTTTAGCTCCTAATGTGACCTCAACCTGTTGAGCTTAAGCCGACATGAGGAGCGGTAATGCAACCAGATGTTGAACCACAATGTGCACCATCACTTATGATCCTTCAGACCGGACCTGAGAGCTGTGAGTGAGGATGCTCTGCCTACGGTGAACTTACTCAATGCACATGTATGCAGCGTGCATCTATACATAGACCGTGCATTAATATTATATTAGATTTTAGATGGATCTGAGCTTGGAGGGGAAAATAAAAACTACAGCCAGCAATGTTTTGCCGTTCTAGTTCCAATATCAATTGTTCTGCAGCAAGAAAGATATTAAAGTATAATTATGTGGCTCGTAAATATCTGGAACGGCAACGTTAAAGCTCCAGCAGCACAGAGGCAGAAATCCTTTTGACATTTCATTCGACGTGTATTTTAAAGTTTTCACTTTCTCTGCTATGATTCAAGCACCAACATTGGCTCCCATCACACCTCTGGCACAGACTGTGAACAAGAAACAAGCCAATGTAAAGAGATGGAGCTGCTATATTTCCTCCATGAGGTGGGATACATTTTTTGCCCATAAGGTCTCTATAATAATGACGGCCAAAGAACATCCAGTGGTGAATACGCGCTAATGAAGGCATGCTGCTACAGCGCGTGGGAGGACTCCAACATGTGTTCCTGTGTGCCCTGTTTATACTGTAGACTTTGTTTTATGACATAACAATAGAAATGTCTGCACTTTATCTTGATTTTCATGTTTCTACCAATAGTGTATTGAATCTCACACACGGAGAACATGACATGATGACACTGTGATGTTGCTGATGAGATAAAGACCACGCTTGAATTAAAAAACGCCTCTTTGCTTTCAGAGCAACTTTAATTGCTCTCAGATTGCTGCCATAAAGGTGTTGAATGTTAAATGTAGGATTCATTCATTAAGAAGGAAAACACATTCACTCTTTTGAGCTGTGAAGGAAAGAACAGAATGTATTTAACCTTTTGGAAACCGTGCTCGGAAATCCTCCTGTGGCAATTTTAAGTCCCAGCATGCCCCATTCTGGCAATCTTTTGGCATAAAATACATCACACTGGGTTCCTTCTCTGACCAAATCCCATCGCAATCTAACCGATATGCGCTGTACACCTCATAAAAGCACTCAACACCAGCTGTAGTGACGTGTGTGTGTGTGTGTGTGTGTGTGTGTGTGTGTGTGTGTGTGTGTGTGTGTGCGTGATATCATTTTTAAATCAACATCTGATTCATCAATGTGAACATTTATTGTGCGAACTTCAACAACTTTGAAAACTTCAACAACACAAGAGAAACAACCGAACAACATGAAACGCTGCCGTCCCAGAATGCATTGTTTCAAACTGCAATGACAGTGACATTAATAAAACTGTGGTTTTCATGGAAGTCAATGAGGCATTTTTGGCCACGAGTGTCCAGAGGGAGAATTTGACACGACATGAAAAATACTAACGCAATCAAATGAATTTTGTTTCTAATCTTTAACATTTCCAAGACTCTAAACTAAAACTCCATCACCCTACTATTTATTATCTGGAGAATAATCCAACAAACACAGGTGAGGCCACCGTGGAAACTGCACACAAACCCACTTGGGACCTTTATCTGCAGCCCAGATTTAACCCTTGAGGCCCCACATGGACATGCTGGCTGCTCCACATTCATCCTGCATATTGACTTTTAGGAAATATATGCAGCCTCTGTTTCTTCACGTCCATCTTCTGTAACAAGCTGCAGAGCTCCTCGTCTGCTGCAGCGTGTTCCAGACGTTCTGTGAAAGTCCATCGTGGAGCCGGCAGGCAAAACGATCTGCCAATCAGGTGAGATCTAAAAATACCAGCCGCCGTTCACCTTTGCCAAAGGTAATAATGAGAGTCAAGCTCAGCTCGTTTGACTCGCTCCATCTGCAATTACTGCCCACTGTGACAAACCGCCACAGGATCACAGATCCTCTAAAAAAAAAAGGCGCACGTTTGAGATTCGACTGTCTTGTCAAGCGGCTCTTTTTCATCGTACAACAGCCGAAAAGTGACTGTGGACGCTGTAAATGTCACCTGCTTTAGTCTCGGCCTCCATTAATGCCACGAGCGTCACTCAGGTCTGAGCAGAAGGCCGCTCGACGTTCTCAAACTAGAATACTTCACCCAAGATGTTTATGTATCATGATGAAGGATAATTCATGAAAAAGTGTTTGCAAATATTCTAAAAAAGTTATTATTGCTTTCAAACTTTGCTAATCCATGTCACCGTATTTATTCACACACATTTAAAACCTTGTCAAAATCTAAACTCATTCTTTGTTTTGACTTAATCCCGCATGTTTTTTTTTACGGGATTCAAATGAATAGTTTGACAATTTGTACCATAAGTTTCCTGTTGAGAGTTTAGATGAGAGCGTCGCTTCCACTCTCATGTCTGTGCTCCTGCAATGGAGCTACAGATCCAGGGGCTAATTAGCGTAGCTTAGCATAAGGAGTGGAACGCGCAAGGCCGACTTTATTTGAAGCTAAATAAAGCCAGCGCGGCTAAAGTTACAGCGCCACAGACATAGGACTGGTATTGATTTTCTCCCTCAGTAAGAAAGCAAGTTGTCGTTTAAATGATCAGAACAGTGTTTTTAGGGCTTTAAGTACAACAATACCAGGACCGTCACGTTTTCATCAACCTCTTCTCAAAGCTAGATTATCGCCGCGACTAAACACTGCAGGCTTTTAATATCAATACGCATGAAAAGTTGCATTGTAACACAGAGACACTAGAAGGATGAAACACATTACTGCAGCTTTGATGTTCACTGTCACGGACAAAGAAGTCAACAGCAATCAAAGTTGAGCCTTGAACCGGATTCTTTCAGTGATATTTCTCATAGTATTTTAATTTATATGTTGACCTCTGTTTCCCCGCTGCTCTCAACACCAGCTCCTCCTCACGCTCACGTTCGACGGTTAATGAGCTGGATCTGTTTTACAGACACGTTCACTCAAACGAAGAGTGAGGCGAAGAGTTCAGTCTGATGTGGAAAGTTTTTTGGTCCTTTTTTTTGTCTCGGTGTGCAGGCGTGTTGTGTCTGAACGCAGCACAGATTCATTAAGTTATCTTTTTATATCATCACCCATCGCTCCATCAATGAAGCGTACCAGTGAAATAATAATAGTAGTAATGCATTGTATTTGTATTTAAAAGATACTTTACATGGTAAACTGCCCTCTGTTTATATATATATATATATATATATATATATATATATATATATATATATATATATATATATATATATATATATATATATATATATATATATATATATATATATATATATTCCCTGCAGTCTTGTGAAATCCATGCAAACATCAACTTCTCATGAGCTGAGAGAAGCTGCCATGTCTGCAGCTCAACATTGTTTTTCAGTCAATCTAAAGGGGTTTTTATTGGATTATGAAGCTTAAGAAGGAATTGTCTCAACTCATGAAGGAATACTTAATCCTTCGGTTCAACTGAAACATTGGAAAAGACCAAAAGCGATGTGACAGGGTGCCCTTTCACCTTACAGCTGATTTTAAATAAGCTTTAGGAAGCGACACCTTTGGAAATATAATGTTTGAAGTATCTCACTAAGCACAAAATATAATATTTGACGTGTTTAAGGCTCAAATGGTTACAAGCAGGCAGCTGCAACTCCTGTTAAATTGAACTTGAGGATGTATATAAGTGTGTGTGTGTGTGTGTATGCGCGCGTGTGTGTGTGTGTGTGTGTCAGGGTGTCATGAGCTGCCAATTGCCTTTCGGCACATCGCGGAGGCTTTGAACACGTGCGGCGCTCGCCTGGCCTTACTTGTGTTCCTGGAGGAAGATGGAGGATGAGGAGGCCGATCTGAACTATTGAGACGCAGTCATGGGAAACAGAATCTGTTGCCTTGCCAACCGAGCCCCTCAGAGTGCCAGGGTTAAATGTAAAAGATGCTCAGCCGATGCAAATACAGGTCGCCATCTGTCTCCACACACACAGGCCTTTTGTTTCTGACTCTGCACATGCAGGTTCCAGTGAGTGATGACGTGTGAGCAACATTAATATAGCAGTTACAGAACCGTGTTTATTAAAGCAGCCTGCTCATATTCACATCTTTTATTGCCATCACAGGTCAAATAAGATAAGATAGGATAAGATAATCCTATATTAGTCCCTCAGTGGGGAAATTACGGGATTACAGCAGCCGTTAGTCACAGACATTTCAGTAGAGATGAGATCAAATAAACAGTTGGACGGTAATAAAAACACAATTTTAAAATTAAACAGTAAGAAACAAAAATATTAAATATACAGATGGAATAAAATAAATAGTAAAACATGTGTATAAAGTGTAAAAGTATTACACCAGGTGAGGTTAAAATATATAATAAATAAAATATAACATCTGAAATATATATTTTCATGTAAAAATATATAATAAATATATATATAAATAAATATATAAATAATTAATAAATAAATAATAAAGAATACATATATAATAAATATATATTTTCATGTTAAAATATATAATAAATAAAATATAACATCTGAAATATATATTTTCATGTAACGTCAGTGTGTGACTTTCAGCAGCAGTACACACCTGAACTTTAATGTGTATCAGTTCATATTAAGTGTTACCGAATACATAACCAGCAGAACACAATATAACAATATCTGATAATAATAATATTTCACAGAACATTTTGTCCTTTCATTGCGTGTGTGCATAACCAGGTGATGCCAATTTTAACTTGCTGGAACCGGTTTGAAATTGCTGGAGTTTTTGAGGTCAACTTAATTTCTGCCTCTGACTGTTAATCTCCCGTTGAGCCGATGGAGAGATGACGAATGGAGGAAAACAGCAAACTTGTTGCTTAGGAACTGTGAGAAATAACCCTAACTTTTCTTGAAGCATCTGATCTTCTCTCCCATGGTGCGCAGCGCTCCGTGTGTGCGTGTCTGTGTGTCTGTGTGTGTGTGTGTGTGTGTGTGTGTGTGTGTGGGGTGGTGGTGGTCGCAGAGTCAGGTTTAGCAGAGGTGGTTCCTAAGCAACTGTTTTTTTCCTCCTTCTTTTAATATGAAACTTGTTTGTTTTTCTCTGTTTTCCATCTGCTCCTGTTCATTATAGCCCGCTTGTGCACAAAAATAATTTGTCATCATTTTAAACTGAGTGAACTGACCAGGCTTCACTCTTCGGAGGCGATGAACAACCGAGCTGCTCTCTGGCGGTCGGAGTCCTGACGTCCAGCAGCTGCACGATGAATGTGCAGCGAGTTTTTATCAATATAGAAGGAAATTCAGAGGAAACCATGTGTGTATGCAGACGTTCATACCAACAACACACTGGACCTGTTGTGTGTGGATGGAGCGAAAATACTCTAAACTCTCTACTTGTTGTCTTTTTTAATTATTTTTTATATAATAATATGTAACACAAGTCCTATTTTTGCTTTTCCTTCCACATGCTTCTGGTGTGCATAAGGTGATGTTTCCATATTTGACATTGAACAGCTGTTTGCTTGCTTCCCTCTTCTCTCTCAGATGGTGGCTGTTTATTAAATTACAACCTGTGAGCTGTGACAAAGTAAACAAACCAACAAATACAACTCATTGATTTCTTTTAGTGATATCAGGCCTGTTGAACAGTTGTTGGGATGACATTCATATGTCATGCAGCGGTTTGTGAAATGTCACCTTGTGTGCTTATTACACTCGTCATTATAATTAAAGTCTTAATTAAATTGAGTCTGCACACATGTGCCTTTGTGTGTTGCGCAACAGGTGCACCTACATACTGCACGTTAAACATTATTTCAGGGTTTCACAATGTAGAATCATAAAGAAATGTTTTGCACAGTATATAGGCTGAGTAAGATATCATGTATTTTAATACAGTGTAAAATAAACACATGCACAACAAAGATCTACTGTATTATTTAATATACATACCCTTTGAAAGTGGAAGGCGAGGCAACTAATTACGCGATACCTCCTCCTACACACAGTACACACACACACACATTTTGAGCCCCTTTCATTTGAGTTTTAATTGGCTGTGTGTGAGGTGTTTAATGAGGAGCTTCAACCGGACGTTACAGGTCAGTTTCTGTGTTTTGTCAAACCCTAATTAAATGGCTCTTCGTCGGTAGACGTGACCTCCACATTACCCGGGCTCACACTAACTGTGCATCATGCATGTGTGTGTGTGTGTGTGTGTGTGTGTGTTAGAGGAACAGACGACTCACTGCTTCCACTAGCAACGCGTTCACGCAGCTTCCTGTCTTCAATTATCCTGCAGGCAGGAGTCTCGTGAGTTCGCCTCGTCCATGTTGTTAAGTCACATTCTGTAAATCGCAGCAACGATGAGGTGTTAAGGCATGTTACACTATAATAAATAAACCCATGTGGATCATATATTTAGTTCAAATTGTCATCTCATTGTAAATTTGGTCAAGGAAAGTAATATATAGAACATGGGCTTAATGTGCTCATGTGTCTTTTATGTTATAATACATGGTACAATAAACTTGCTTTATTTCTGTATGTGCAGACTGACAACCTGTTGGCTTCACACTTTTGAGTGACTCTTTCATATTCCCAGTCCAATATCCAGATTCAGCAGGGAATACATGCAATTAAAAAAAATAGAAAATGCTGTTTCATGGGGACTTTAATTATGGCAGCACTGTGACGTCACACCCCTGGAGGCTATCTCAAAGCGACGTCCCGGGACAAGAGCGAGACAATGAATTAGTCCTTGGCCTGATTCATGTGCAGATACGAAAGTGTGGATTTGAATAAACGTGTGTAGAAGAATAACATATCCAAGTCATCAGACTGGTTTAGCTTGGTATCATGCAGACAAACTCCTGATCTATTCTCTTTTCAAAACTCTCTCCATCATGCATCTTACTAAAATCTCAATCTCACTCTTATTTCGCAAAAAAAAAGACTTTTCTGTTGCACCCAAAGACATGAATCTTTTCTACAGTTGGATAGCGCCATCTGCTGGTAAAAGAATACAACTACAGCTTTAATGATTGATTTCCAACGGACAAGCAACTTTAAAACTACAGTAACTCTACAGTTTTTACACATCAGTACCTTGCACTATTTTCTACCTTAAGACAGACATGAAGATGAGTATAAAAAAGGAAAAGCAGAGCATCATTCTTGCATGTGTATTCCTGCTGAGTAAGTCTGTACGCAGCATTCCAGAATAAGTTGATGGCGTAACATATTATGAACATGTTTGACAGAATGACATAGAAACATGTTCACTTATTCTAAGTTATGTATGTACAGTACACATATATGTAAGTAAAGTGCAACAACAAATGGTAGTAGTACCTATTCCAGATATTCAATTTACACAATTCCCAGTAAATAAAAAAAGATAAACACATTCAATCTCATTGTGCGTCCCTCCCTTAAAGTCTCTCTTTCTCCACCAGCGATATTTAAGTCAGCCCAATTCCTCTCGGCTCCACCCGTCAAGGGTGTTGGTTTGTTTTACCTTCAACATGAATATATTTCACACATTGAAAATGGTCAAACACTCATTGTCACTAGCATCTTAAATCTTCACCTTCACATGCTTTTATCTGCAGGGTTTGTGACCTAAATGATAGAGCAGATGAGTCTTGGACTGAATATGAGTGTTGCTGTCCAAAGTTTCCATGGGAGCTGACGACACACAAACATGTTTAGGCAAGAAGACAAGCGTCATAAGTATTCCTATCTCATGATTGCTCCCAGGTGAGCACGAACATCACACTCAGGCTGTTATAAGAAGAAACACCTTCTGCCTTCGTGCTGTTGCATTCAAATATTTTTTTGAAGAAAAGAGAGAGTTAAAAGAAACACAAGTTTGACTGCAATCATCAGGACAGAAACACGAAACAAATTGTTGTTCTGCAACTTCTGGATGTGTAAATAAACAACTGTTTGTTAATTGTTTCACCTCCAAAGCTGTCAATTTGTTAGGTTCACAGCATGTTTGCGCAACATATTTCCAATGAGTTTCATTGGTTGCAGATCACGTGATGATGGGCGTCAAAGTGGCCGCCATGAACCTCTGGAGAAGGACTGTGTTGATAGGTCTGATAGGGAGCAGAGGATTTCAGACAAGCATGGTGAGTGTGGAGAGCATGACACTATACTTTATAAATCTCAATGTACGCCGTGGTCAAAACAATGATGTGTCCGCTTCTATCTGTGTGATAAAAAACAACATGTAGGTCGGATTTAGCGTCTATTTATAACTGTGGTGTAACGTTCATATGAGTCCGACGGGGAACAAGCGCCACTGACGTTAGCTTCGTCTAAAGACGAACAGACAGAGGCGTAATGTCTGCCTTTTGGTTGGTAATTTAAGGTTCACGGATGGATTTAATAAACGGGTTGTCCCTTCATCTGGTCTCAGTTGCTGAGTCCACCCAAATATTTCGATTTTTATACAATTATGAAAGCGTGACTACTAAGCTAGCTGGCTGAGCTGCAGCGCTACCTCGGATAATTTGAAGAGATTAAACGACTCTCTAATTGCTTATAAGCCATTGTTATAGCTTATCCTTTCATTTCCCACGTTTTAACGCATAGCTGAAAGCGCACCAATTGGCCAACGATGTAATATATACATATACTTTTAGGTTTTGTTTTTTAAAGAGTCGTCTCCTTAATTTCGAGTAATGTTGTATATGTAAAAATGGTGGGGACATTATTGATGACGCACACGTGTTCTTGCTCCCTTCCTCCCTCAGTCATCTTGTGCATTTCTCAGGCCTGAGATTGCTTTTGCCCTTTGGTTTGCTTTCATGGACTTTGGCTCTGACAAGCCCATCTGTCTTACTCAATCACACGCTCTCACTTACATACAATCTGATGTCTTCTCTTCTTCGTGCAGTGTGCTCAGGTGGCAGACTGGCAGAGTGCCAAGTCCATCTACGAGTTTTCTGCCAACGATATTGATGGCAACGAGGTGTCTCTCGAGAAATACAGGTAACATATATACATACCATATGTTATTATTCCATGAATCATGATGGTCTAAAAAAGTTTAGACTTCACCAATACAATAAGCTGTAGTTCCCAGTTTAACCTCCTTGTTTTCCTCCTCTTTCAGAGGGAACGTCTGCATCATTGTAAACGTCGCCTCTAAATGAGGAAAGACCAAAGTAAACTACACTCAGCTAGCGGGAATGCACGCCTCCTACGCTGAGCAAGGTTTACGCATCATGGGCTTCCCATGCAACCAGTTTGGAGGACAGGTAACAAAGATAAACTGGTGACAATATATTAATAACTTGAAATTTGAAATGTTCTAACTTGATTTTTATTTTATTTTTCTACAATCAAGGAACCAGGGACTGATGCAGAGATTAAAGACTTCGCCAAAGGTTACAACGCTGAGTTTGACCTCTTCAGTAAGATTGAGGTGAATGGAGACAACGCCCACCCTCTGTGGAAGTGGATGAAGGCACAGCCTAAAGGCAAAGGAACCTTTGGAAAGTAAGTTGTCCTATTTTTTATAAATTACTCTAGTTTTAGCACATTATTATGTGTGATTTAATTATTAAAACCTACAAAATATTATAAAGCGTGGGTTCTTTGGGTTCGGTATTGTGTCTATTTTGCCGTGACGGTTATTATTTAAGTTGTGTACAGTTACAACAGGGATTTGAATGGACCACTAAAACATGCACGGGCGCGTAAGTATAAATGGAGTTCTTAGTAAAAAGTCACTATGACTCAATTAATTGATTAACTAATGGGAACGCTGGCTGAAGAATAGGACCTTTGTTAAATGAAACATTTCTTGAAGGACGTTAGCAGCCACTTATGATCCTCTTTGAAGTTGGAGATGAATGTAGATACAAAGCAGATTTTCATATAGTTACTATATTTTTCTTTTTCTAAAGAATTTGGTGTTCACAGTTTTTAAATTTGCCCTGAAATGGGAACACTGTCATTTACATCCTGTTCAGTTTCTATTGCTTCATCGCATGTCTTTCTTCCTATTTTATGTCTCATTTGCTTTGGGTGGAGTAACATTAAAGACATGACTCTGTCATGGCCATCTGATTACAACAACTAACTGAGATAGTGTTGAAAAAAGTGTTGAAATCTGTTCAGCAGGTGTGGAACAAAATGTTATATCTTTAAATTGTAATAACTGTATTCTTTTATCTTGTATACTCCTGCCAGTTCTGTCTCTAAACAGTAACTTCTGTGCTGACAGAAACTATTTTACATGAATTAACAAACTGTTTTGGTGTCGTGAGAAGAGAACATATGTTGCCCTGGTCAAACAGACCTGTATTGAGCTCATGCTAATCCATTCACCACACTATCCTCAGACTTGTTTATAATCCTGAGCATGACTCCCTCTGGCGACAGAGTTCTGCAGCCGCTTTGTGAACGTCTGTCTCATCTGAACCAGCCACAGAATTGTGTTGTGACTAAAGTACCCTTAATAAGCTTCGTCTGAACAACCAGCCTTCGTTGTCTTCTCTTTTCTGTATAGTCTAAAACATTCACGGCATGTTCGCTTAAAAGCTGTTTTTTGCGGCACAAAAATCAAATCAATTTTACCGTATTTTTGGTGAAACAATATGAGCGTTGTAGGTGACGTGGATCATGCGGCTGCAGTGGTGGCCTGTGATGTTAATCTAAACATTAAATATCTGTCCTCCCTGGAAACTGTTAACTATTGTTAAACTGAGTCTGTGCTTCATAAAGGTTAAAACTGCACTTTGTGACGTAAAATGTTTCTTTCTCAACAGCAACATCAAGTGGAACTTCACAAAGGTAATTTTCCAAATTGTGGGCACCATCTTTTTTTCCAAGAAGCATATTCAGTAAAAAAAATAAAATAAAAATACGATAAGTGAAATGCTACGATTTATGTCGTCTTCCTCAACAGTTTCTGATTGATAAAGAAGGACAAGTGGTGAAGAGATACGGGCCGACAGACGATCCCAGCGTAAGTTGCATGTTTATGTTTCTGTGAATGCTTCAACTTGCTCATCCAATAGTTCTTTCCTTTAATTAGTACTTTGTTAATCTCAACCTATAGGCATTTGTTGCATTGTGCTTTAAAGTTTATGTTGATGTAGGGAGAAAAAAGTGTATAAATGGATGGATTTAAAGGGGAGAGGAACTTTTTGCCTTTTTTTTTAATCCATATATGCAATTCAGATTTGTAGTAAACAGTACATATCTGTGCACTGCTGCAAATGGTAAAATGTTGACTTATTTCTCTTTGCAGGTGGTGGAGAAGGACCTGCCTACGTACCTGTAACACCGCTGTGTCCTACATGTTTGTTTGACCTCTGACCTCTCCTGTGGGCTTCAGGGTGCTGGTGTGTGTTTGTCTGGACCAGTGACGGCCTGTTTGTAAACCCTGCATTGGGAAGAGCAGGCCTGATGATCCCCCAGCGTGCAAAACCCCCAGAACACTCCCACGCCAGACCCCGAACACCATTTGAGAGGACATTCGTTAGTCATGCAAGCAGAGAGCCGTCACATCCTACTTCAGACTCAGCCATTCCTTTCTCCAATACAAATACCATGTCGTCCTTTCTTAATGTTAAGTGACAAGTTTGTTCATGTGTCAATCTATTTATTGTAATGCCAAAAGATTCACTATATTTAATAGATTTCTGCAAAGTTATTGATGATATTATGTCCACTTAACATGCTGAAGGGTCTATGATTGTATCTGTAGCTCATTACTTGTCATGTGATGAACTTGAACAATAAACGCTGTCCAGGACATTAATTTGTCAATTTACTTGCACCTATTAAATCAATGACTTTGCTCACCTGCGAGCTTCATGACTGGTTACTAAACCACTGAGGGGGGAAAACAAATGCTTCTACTTTAAAGCTAATGCAAGGTGTTGCTCTGCAAGATGTAAACCGTGTTTTAGTGTTAGTAGTAATGATTTCTATGGTTTCCTTCTTTAGTAATTTGCCCCAGTACATGTGTTGATGTAGAATTACCTAAATACACAATTTGGGGATTTCTATATCAAATACAGTGTTTTCTAAAATTATATTTTATGGGTCTGTTTCCTGGAAATAACTAATTGATGGGGAAATGTATTTACCGATATGTTTAAAACCAAAGTAAATTATGAATGTCTCCATTGGGAAAACCTGTATTGATTGGTAAGCTTACTTTTTCTTGTAATGTTCAGCTGAACAAAAATAATGTAATGCTAGTAATTAATAGGATTCAATCAACAGGAAGTGTACCAAAAGACATCTGATAATTAGAGCATATCTTATAACTTTGTAGTTTTATTTTGATGACTTTTTCCCCCTTGCAAATCTATTATTTCATAGTCGTCGTCCCCATTAAATGCAGAATCTCATTACACGTACCTACAATTTAAAATGTCTAAATAGTCTTCCCCCTCCCCAGAGGCATCATGTATAATAGCGTGACTTTGGGAAGAAGCTGCGGTGCGCATCAGCCGCTGCGTGAGAGCGATGACGCTCAGCAGCGGCTGCGGTGATCAGCAGCACCGCAGCGCCAAAACCCCGCGACATGCCTCACGCACATGATGTCATTGGAGCAGCACACACTGAAGAAGGTGAAATGACGGGATTTCAGTGTTAAAGAAAACCGCGCGCCGCTTCATTTTTGTCCTTCGCTTATTGAGGAAAATGATATCGTCGGGAAACGACCGGGAGATGGACGCGAGGACTGCGGAAACCGGGGATGGCGGGAGGACGAGCGAGGACGCTGCCGCCAGCCTGTGTTTACAGCTGGACCTGGGGGACACCGGTTCGTATGGTTTTCCTTCAGTCGTGGTTGTTGTCGGTCAAGTAGCTCCGTCATGCCAGCTGCCAGGCGAGAGCAGGCGATGGAAGTTGGGCATAGGTGGGCAGCATCTTGTCCATTCATCATCTTCGATTGGTCGATTTTTTTTTGTTGTTTCTTCTTCCCACTGGACAATTAACAAATTTATATATATATTTCTGCCACGAGAGCAGATACAGAAAATTGTAGTTCGAGGAGCCCAAGAGGTGGAGATGAATAATGAATTGCTGGGTTAGATAACAGTGTCAAGCTTCAAGTCCCTGCTGCGCGGTAGTAAACGGCCCACAATGCACGCTGGCACCAACACAAGGTGCACATCAGGGATGTGTAACCTACACACGGTCCCATTAGACCTCAGGACCAACTGCTGGATACGTGTTGGCTCCTACCTGAATGACTGAGGAGCTATTTATAAACACACACACACACACACACACACACACAGTAGTCGTGTGTGGTGGCATCAGCACACGGTGTCATTTTGCTCTTCTCCTCAACCTCTTTTCGGTCTTCATAATTCATGCCACATCCCTCACTTCCTCTCCCTAGCTAAATCTGAAGAGTGCTTTCCATAATCTGATATGGAATTATAACATAAACCACCCACTAATCCCTTGTGTGGGTATCAATTTTAGGCATCGCTGTGCATGCCACGGCTGCAACCACAACACAACATACATGACAGGTTTATGATACATGTGCAAGTGGTGATGGAGGAAAACAGACAGTTACATCGGGTCCGACGAGTTGTCTTTGCATGTGAATGCTCATGTGTACACACTTTGTGCACACATGATTATTATTAAATCCACCAGATTATACATGTGTGCAGAGAGCCTCGGGTCATAAACATCTACTGCTGTGTTTAGTGTCACGTTAATGTCACTGGCAACCGGCCACCACTTTCTCAGCTGATAAGGGACGTATAATCCTCTTTATGGCACACACACACACACGCACACACACGCACACAGGCCTGAAGGAACGTTTTCTTAACGTCGACACAACACTTGTCATTGCGAAAATATCTAAACGAGCTTTGTGTCACTGCATTTCAACACCTGCACGTTCATAAGCTGTTTGACAAGCGGCGTGTTTTTGCACATCAGACATGCTGCACGGCGCTCGTCCTGTTTGTTGCTCGCAGCTCAGTGGCACATTATTCCGGCCTGACCCTAATCCCACAGAGACTCTTTGTGTGTGCTCCTGCTGCCCCAGGATGCTCCTGGTCATTGTTCTGCCCGGCTGGCTCTGATGCCGTGTTTATCTGCAGGTTACAGGTGTGGGCACAAGAAACTCATTGTTTGTTTTTGTTTGTGCGTTCCTATTTGTGTACCGTCTTCTAAAGTCTGTGCCATGTGCCAACGAGCACTGGCGTGTAGCTCAGAGATGCGTGATGCCCAGAGGGATCCTGATGATGCTGGTGATCACCTGACTTTACATTTAGCACATTTATCATCATCGTCATCATCATTACATGACAACATGTCGTCATCACCAAGATATTCACCTTTATGACAACAAAAAGAAACATTGTTGCTTGAGATATTATTAGTAAATAGTGCATTGTTTATTGTGCATAATCATTAAGGTAGGAGAGCATGCCATGATATGTGCATGCTCTCTCTCTCTCTCTCTCTCTCTCTCTCTCTCTCTCTCTCTCTCTCTCTCTCTCTCTCTCTCTCTGTCAGAATGAAATATGCTGCACATTGTTTTGGATTTGTATGATTCCTTCATGTTGTTTGCACTGACCCAAAACAACAAACATGGTACTTTTACTGCGTTCCGTCACTGATGGAGAACTCTGCTCATCGGGTGCTGTACTGTCACATGGCTTAAAGATTCATTATCCCGTCAGCTGCACTTCCTTAATCTTCACCCTCACTCGACCTGAACTGCAGCTCGATGGTGTAAACCATTTAGTTTGTTTTTTTGAAGTACAAACGGTCTCGTTTCACGTTCACTTCCGTCCTTCCTTCCTTCCTTCCTTCCTTCCTTCCTGCTTTCTCTGCATCCTTCAAACACAGTCGCACACACACAAGGCCGAGTCTCGTCCTTCACGAAGAAGGGAAAGAATCTTCCTAATCCCCGTGTGTGATTGGTTCACAATGTGACCTAAAGACTTTAGCCAATGACAGCACTCAGATTAGGGAGGAAGTCAATCCAATAGATTTTACCTTCCTGGTGCAAATCTCACTGATCCAGGAATAGAAAACACCGACTGCACTCGGCCGCGGTCTGACGACTGATTGTCTTTTTTTTTTGGTTCAGCCAGACATTTTTGCTGCATGTTTCTGGATTATAAAACAATTGGTAACCTGTAGAAACTAATCTCCTCAGCTGGTGAGTTGACCACCGAGTGATGTGGAACGAGGTTAATGAAGTTACATTTGTGTGAACGTTGCCAAACTCTCTTCTAGCTCTACCTGTTGCACTTAATGTGTTGTACATTTTCCTTCCAAAATAATATCATACGAGTCGCCTGAGCTGAGGGATGTGGATGTCAATAAAATAATAAGTTTATTTTTTTGCCATGGAATATTATATGTTAAAAATGTTATTTTCCCTGCACTTGAAGATATTTACGACATCTTCTATTTGTCTTGATGCTTTCAGATGGGCTGATTTGGTTAAATAAATAAAAGTAAAATGACTAAAACAACATATGCCCTAATGATCTAATCTAATAAATAAAGGTTGAGTTATTGTGCTCTTTATCTACGATGCATCAATCTATCTGGGTAACAATCATCAACCCAAATGTGTCTCTAATGCCAAAAGTGTCAATGTCAAATTATGATTTGCCTCATCATACGTAATTAATGGACATTTCTTCAATTATTTCTCCACAGATTCAGCCAAGAAGGCGCAGATAACAGAGGTGAGTCTTCCTTCTCTCTCTTCTTTATGACTTTATTGCATCGTTCAATCCCTCAACAATACCTGCAGGACCTGTATATCACGTGTACATTTCTCACCAGATGCCGTCCCCATTCGGAGTCGGCCAATCCCACGAGAAAAAGATCGGCCATCGGCGGGTCGACGCCTCTGGAGAGACGACCTATAAGAAGGTCGCCTCTCCTCTTCATCTGTCTCTCTTTTTGTCTTCATCTTTTGCCTTAAATGCTTCTCGTGGGTTTTGTTTGGCGTCACGATTCCATCAACTGCGTTCCACCCACGCCTGAAGGCAGCGCTTCTCTGTTCTCTGTCCTCCACCTCCAGACTACCTCCTCCGCCTTGCAAGGGTCCATCCAGCTGGGCATCGGATACACCGTCGGCAACCTCAGCTCCAAGCCCGAGAGAGACGTGCTGATGCAGGACTTTTACGTGGTGGAAAGCATCTTCTTCCCCAGGTGCGTTTGCATGAGCGTGTGTTCATGTGAGGGTGAGTGCGTGGCGAGTCACGGACTCTTCTTTAACTCTTCCTGTCGGCGTCTTCTCGCTCCGCACAGTGAAGGCAGTAACCTCACTCCAGCGCACCACTACCCAGACTTCAGGTTCAAAACCTACGCCCCCGTGGCCTTTCGCTACTTCCGGGAGCTGTTTGGGATCCGACCGGACGACTACCTGGTGAGATATTTATGTGTTTGCTGCGTTGTCAGTAATTTAATGTCTCATGAAGAGCTGTGCGACAGACAGAACACATGTCAGTCGGTGTTATAGAGCATCAGGAGTGAAGAATATCAGAAATATTTCCACGTCATACATTCATTTTTGTCCAGAATGTATTACCAATGATCATACGATCATATTGTACTAGTTATCTAGCCAGTTCATAATATTATTTGCATAAATGAACCATACAATCCCTGCGTGTGGTATAGATGAGGGTGAATGTAACATTTCCAGTTAAATGAGTAACTTTACTGTAGAAACTAATCCTGCATTCAGGTGTAAAAGTCATAGTACAGTTTACATTCTTTGCACTCACGCACATTACGCCTTCTTGTACTCACTAATGTTTACACGCTTTGAAGGAAAAGTTCCCTTTTTGCTGTTGTGAGCAATGCCGTGCGAGTGGGCGGATGCATTAGTCTGCTGGTTGATCAGTTGAAAGCTTTATTGGGTCCAACATGAACAATGCTGTGCAGCCCTGCAGTGAAGCCCACGAAGTGTTAAAGGAGGAAATTACAACCTCTCATCACACAAACCTTTAGCAAAGGAACATTTAATTCCTCTAAAACAAAGTTGAACGAGATTAGAAATGGATAAAGTCTGCTTTTATGACAGTTATCTGTAGAAACTCTTTTTCTTTAGAGGCTTGAGTTGACTCTGTGCCTCTGTGTTCAGTATTCTATATGTAATGAGCCGCTGATCGAGCTGACGAACCCGGGAGCGAGCGGCTCCATCTTCTACGTGACCCGCGACGACGAGTTCATCATCAAAACCGTTCAGCACAAAGAGGCCGAGTTTCTCCAGAAGCTCCTCCCCGGGTACTACATGGTGAGTTCTGCGTTGTCGGCGTGCACGCCATTATGGTAAATGATCGGCCGTGTGGGATGTTTGCATCCACGCGTGAACGCTGCAGGAGCAACGCAGCACCTGAAACTTCTAGTCATCCTAATCCTCTTTATCCTAACCCCCCCTGCCGCTGTCAGCGGTGACGCTGTAAAAGATATATCGCACCTGACCGAGACCTGGGCTAAGTTCTCCTTAATAGGTTAAGCGTGCAAACCGGTGGAGACACACAGGAGTTGGCGGAGGCTTGTGGAAAGATCGCGATGTCCTCCAGGTGCTGGAACATCTCATTCATGTCATTCTCCCTGTCTCTTCTTCTCTGTCTTCGGCGTGAACCCTCCTCCTCCTCCTCCTCCTCCTTCCTCCAGAACTTGAACCAGAACCCTCGCACGTTGCTGCCAAAGTTTTTTGGCCTCTACTGCGTCCAGTGCGGCGGCAAGAACATCAGGGTCGTCGTGATGAACAATATCCTGCCGTGCTCGGTGCGCATGCACCTCAAGTTCGACCTGAAGGGCTCCACGTACAAGAGGCGGGCGTCCAAGAAGGAGAGAGAGAAGTCCAAACCTACTTTCAAAGACCTGGACTTCCTGAACGACGTCCCCGAAGGCCTCACGCTGGACCAGGACACATACGGAGCGCTGGTGAAAACCCTGCAGAGAGACTGTCTGGTGAGAAAAGACAAGCGGGAGATGGATGAGTAGTGTTCTGTAAAAGTAGATGAACATTGAGCGTTTTATTTCAACTAAGCAACACAGCCGACCACACGTGAACCAGTCAACTGTTTTTGCTCAGTTGAAGTCAAAGTTAAAGTCAGTTTTATTATCAATTTTGTGCACAGAAGATCAAAAGTACGTTTCTCTTCTGTCCAACATATAGTAAACTGTGCAATAGTAATAATAATAAAGTGCAAAAAAGAACAACATATAACATATAGACAACATAAATTAGGAACTATTAAGACTATGAAGGACTAAACTATAAATAAATGACTGTAACTCCTTAACTTGTACTTTGGTTTTTGTTACTTTATACCATGAGACAAACATGCTAAAAGTACTCAGAGCTGCAGATCAGTGCTGTTATAACTATAATGTGCTCACCTGTGTGAACAAAAGACATTTTTCAAATATCACACGTGTGTGTTTCACGTCAGGTTCTGGAAAGTTTCAAGATCATGGACTACAGCTTGCTGCTGGGCGTCCACAACAAAAGCCAGGCCAAGCGAGAGCACCAGGCTCAGGGTTCGCCTGCGGCCGGCGGCGACGACAAGCGGCGGGCGGCTCAGAGGGCCCTGTACTCCACGGCCATGGAGTCCATACAGGGCGGCTCCACGTGCAGGGACACGCTGGACCACGATGACACGTCAGTCAGCGTTCGTGACCTTTGACCTCTTTGTCCTCGTCACGGCATGATTACGTTCACAAATGGTGTTGGTGTCCTCCTGTCCTGTCTGCAGTATGGGCGGTATTCCAGCTGTGGGGAGTAAAGGAGAGCAGCTCCTGCTCTTCATTGGAATCATCGACATCCTGCAGTCCTACAGGTAGGCCCGGAAACTTAAAACAAACACCAGAAGTTAAAGGTGCACACGCGTTACAATTCACTTTCATGAGTAGTGGAAGATCCGGGAGTGGCGCTGCGTTCAAAGGGTGTTGGAATAACCGGAAGAATGAGTTTCCAAACCGTGAGAAATGAACGTGAACGGCCCTGCGAGTTGGAACAAGGAGTCCAAAACAGATGACATGTTTTTAAGCCGGTGTTTTTCAACCTTCTTTGAGCCGCGGCACAGCAACAAGCAAAACAGTTCCAAAATGTCACATTGTAGCACAACACAGCACATTATTAGCTCATTATTGCGCCACCTGCTGGCTAGGAAGAGTATTTCACTACTAGGTCAGCCGCTATGTTGCAGACTCAGACGCTCAACAATGAAAAAAATGATTTGTGGCAACTAAATAAGATTTTTTTAGGACCGATTAAGTGAAATTGGACATTTTCCCACAACACATGACTATCTTCCGCAGCACAGTGGTTGAAAATCCCTTTTTTAAGCAATAAAATACAGCACATCTATTGTGTAATGTCTATGTTTTTCCCACATTGTGACTTAAAGGCTTCGTTGTTATTCAACAGAAGAAATCATTATGATTTTGTACGTTATGTCAACATCTTGTCACCAATTATTCGGCTGCACTTGCACCGTTTAAATAAATCATTTGCTCCACGATATTTACAAAGTAAAATAATAAAAGATTAGATGTTTTTTCCAGCGTAAGAAAGCTTTCAGAGTTCCCCAGAAGGTCAGGCGTCTTCATCCTGAACCTCTGCCGCCTCCTCAGTCTGACGTTGTGTGTGAGGTCGCTCTGGTAATCAGTCCGCCCTTCATCAGGTTTCTTTTTTTAAGGACACATTAAATGACAAGGATTTTTCTTTCCGCGGCTTCAAAGTCAGGATATGATTAGTTTGAGGTCCGACAGTAATCCAGGCATCATGTGTCTGCGAGGAATATTAATATTTGGAGTGAGATCATGAGGGGGAAAAGCAATCCCTGACTCGTCAGACTGTTTTCAATCCAATAAAAATGGAGGAGACACATAACGTGTCAATCCCTAAGATGCAGCCTTTAGTCTTGTTTTGTGTTTCCAAAAAAAAAAAAAGGATTTCTCTACAGAAACCCAGTTTGTAGCTCTACAGATCTCTAAATATTACACTACTTTCATCGGGAGAACTTCCTTTAAATCTGCTCTCTTTCAGCACGTCAGCATCGCGGCGCTGTGATGGCAGGAAACCACACAAGTGAATGAGTTTAACTAAATAATTCAAATGTTTTGTCTGACAGAATGATCAAGAAACTGGAGCACTCTTGGAAGTCCCTCATCCATGACGGGGTGAGTAGCTTTTACATAACTCATGTAAAGTAATATAATAGTTTGTATCCAACCTTTCATTTCATTTTACCATATTTTGTCACTACGTATATTTCCTTTATGTATTACGTTTACTACATTGATGGCATTATGTATAAAGATAGTTTTTTTTGCACCTCCCCTCAGGACACAGTGTCAGTTCACAGACCCAGTTTCTACGCTGACAGGTTCTTCAGGTTCTCCAGCACCATCGTCTTCAAGAAGAGCAGCTGTGAGTTTATAAAATGTGCATGGGCCTTATCCTCCTGCACAGTGTTATGTTTGATGACACCAACGCCAATAAGGCATCTTTTTTCTTTTGGTGCATTTTGCTTCATGGAATAAAAGCAAACGTAGACCATCTCCTGCTTTCACAGCACTGCGGTCGTCTCCGTCTAAGAGAGGACGGGGGGCTCTCTCCATGTCCAAGTCCAGCGCCGGAACGGGTTCAGCCGGTCAGCGTCCTTCACTGAGCGACGAGAGGCCGGACGACCAGGACGACTTCGACAGCCTACGAGAAGTCCGCAGCTTCCCCGTTCTGGAGGACAACGGTAGTTAACCCCGTGTTTGAGTCGTCGAAGGAACCCCGAATTAATTCCAGTACTTGTGTTTATTGTATGTATTTGTTCCGCAAACTCTTGGGAATAAAATGTATATCTGCAAAAAAATCACTTTTAAAAAGATATTTTGATCCTAACTATGAACATCCAGCATGATGTGAGCCAGATTCTCCAAAAATGCCTCCTGGAGCATCAATAAGACACCTTTTTGGAAAGATTAGGACCTAAAGAATCAGAATCTACAACAAAAATCACAATAAAACAAAGTCTCGGCCTGTTAGGAAGGAGTTTCAGTCTGAAAACTGTCGTTCGGTTCAAAAATGGAAAAATATTGCGTATTTTATGCCAAAAGATTGTCTGAATGGGGCATGCTGGGACTTAAAATGGCCTCGGGAGGATATTCGCGCACGGTTTCCAAAAGGTTAACTTGTTGTAAACTTTTACGTGATACACAGACATATTTAACACAGGCTTAAGTAAAGGTTGCAATATATTTATTGACATATGTAAAGATAATGTATTGCATATTGCTCATAAAGGGAGTAAGAAGCGAACAGAATGTGATCATGTGAAGTCAAAGTTATGCGAGCAATCCACAAATAAATCTGATTTTGCTCTGACGAGCAATTCAGTTCATTGTTTTCGTCGTATTAATATCTCACTATCTCCCCATCAGGGAGAGAGCCGCCCTGCACGCCTCCATCCTTCGAAGACGCCACCACGGCTTCTATCGCCACCACGCTCTCCTCCAACAACTCCTTACCCACAACCCCCTTCGACACCCCAGAGCACCCTCGCTACAGGCGGCAGATGCTTTCCCCGAGCGTGGCCCGGTGAGGACACGGCACCGACATGCAAACGAAGAACGAAGCCTCCGTGAGGCTCCGTTCATCCCTCCTGACGTCACGCCCTTTCACTGTTCCGTGTGCTTCCTTCCAGGGCGCAGAGAGAGGTCGTGGAGGTTCACGGGGAGAAGCAGGATACGATTACAGTGGAGGTGGAGCTCAGGTACGCGTGCATTTCAACGATAGCACCACGTTCACAGCAGCCTGAGCTGTTTTAACATGTTTTTTTTTTTAATCTTCATACAGTAAAATCCCAAAGAGCACTGAGCTCACTCAGATGACGGAGATGACGTCGCCCAGCCACCTGTCACCTGACCGCCAGCTCCACGCCGCCGCCTCAACGCCCCCTGCCTCAGCGTATTCCTCCTCCACCCTTCCTCCTTCCTTCGTGTCCTCCTCCTCCTCCTCCTCCTCCTCCGCCGCTGCTCAATCCGGTAGCCAGTCATCCTCCGCCCTCGCGTCATCCATCCGCCCGTCCACCAAACCGCTCACTTCCCCCGTCGCCGCTCGGTCCCCGGCTCTCCCTCCCGCGACCTCTCCGTCGGCGGCCGCTCCTCCGTCCAAGCTCCTCGCGTCCGGCCCGGACACCTCCGCCCTCCCGGCCGGCTCCGCGTTCACTCCCATCTGCCCGGCGTCTTCTCACCCCTCCACCCGGAGCTCTCCTCCACCCCGCCTGCCCTCCACCCCGCCGCCCTCCTCCCTCCCTCCGAGCCCCCAGGTGCCTCAGCAGGCGCTGCAAACGCCGCGAAACCAGCTGTCCGTGTCCAGCAGCCACAACTCGCTGGATGGAGAGGTGCCGGTGTCCGACATCTACTTTGTAAGTCCTCCGTTCGCTTTCTGTGTGACGAAGACACTTGATTTGATCTGGATCTGATCTTTTGACTCTCTGACCCCTAGGGGTCATTTTTAGTCGATTTTCTCGAGTTGACATATTTCCTTAAATTCACCTTTTCAGGCACTTTCATATAAGATACATACCCATGTATTACGTCATGAATTGCAGAACAATCTCAGCTATCTGTGTAATGAGGCAACGTTGTCATAAGGCAAAAGTGCAAAGACAAAATATGACTCTAAAGCTGAAAAACGGAATCTCAATTTTTAGAAATTCTTCATCTCACTTATGAAAACATAACTTTACTCAAGTGATTGGACTGTTTTCATGATGGAAATTGGTTTACCAAAGGTTTAGGTACACAAAAGCAGTGAAATATATGAATAAAACAGTATATACAAGTAAATAAATGTCTAAAACTAAACTTTTTATTAGTTTTGGTAGAAATGTGATCTTTTACACATTTCACCAAAATGATAAAACACATTATTATTCTAGTAAAATGGAGAAATCTCTCTTTGGTTTTGGTTCTTGTTGACGGTCCTCTTCCAGAGAGTAAAGATAATGTTCTTCTCCTGTTCTTCCTTTGACCACTGGGTCTCTCGCAGTGGTCCAGTCAGGACAGCGTGGTAGAGTTATGATGGTGAGGGTGTGTGTGTGTGTGTGTGTGTGTGTGTGTGTGTGTGCACGTACGAGAGAGGTTGCCATCGCTGTCCCAGACGCTTGTATCCAAAGCACGAGGCTGTCACAGCTCATGCAACAGCACAGCATGATGTTTTGATATCTATATTCTGCATTCACGCGTCATGTCAGTGTCTCCATAATCCTCTCTCTCTCTGTTCGAATATGTTGTAACGTTCATTCTCCATTCTTTCTTCTCTCTCCTCGGATCATAACTGCTTCTCTCTTCTCTTCATCTTCCCTCGTTCTCCTCTCCTTTGTAATAATTCATGCATTTCCCTTCATTCTCTCTCCACATTATGTGCATTTGTGTGTTCATTCTTGTGTGTGTGTGTGTCCATCCATCCATCAGTATGCAGATGGCAGATATTGGGTGTACTCTCCTGTTCTTGGCCGTCGTAAGCTAAACTCTAGCATGAGTTACAATGTAAGTCGTCACCAACGTAGTCAGAGTCATTAGTCCCACGCTCCATCGCTTTGCTGGACGTTGTTCCCGCTTTGGATCTTCAGAAGTAGTTCAAAGTAAAGTTAGATTGCATATGAATAACTCCAGCTTCTGAAGGGCCATGATATGCATTTAAATGGAGCATGCATCTTTATCTAGCAGTGATTTAATTGTTGCTCGGTGCTTGGCTGGAAGGAAATCTTCCTTTCGGACACTGGAAATCACCTGTTGATGAAGCTTTTTTACATTTTAAAGCCCCTGAAAACATGCTTTCGATTATTGAGTATTTTTTATACGACAATGAATAAGCATTACGTACAAGTTTCACCGTCAAAAAACACATCTGCTGCATCTGGACGAGCCTGTCGTCAGATTTAGATTAACATGTTTTTAAACTTGAATTATGTAGAAAAGGCAAATTAAACATATAAATTCAGACATTTCTTATGTGCAAGAACCAAAACCGTTGATGACTTTAAACAGAACATTGTGTGTCCGTCTGTCAGGAGAAGAAGCTGAGTGGGAAAATATGATTTTGGGGTCTTTGAAGTAAACCAGAATATCCAGATTATATCATCCCTTCGGACTGAGAACCTGTAGATTTCCCTCATTGAGAAGCTCGAGCTTCATCATGAGCATCTTGGTGGCCCCAAACTGTTCAATGGTACCGAGCAGCTCCAAACCATTCAGTATTTGGGGAATTTATTCATGAATGATTCTTTCCCTCCTCATTGGTTCTCCTCTTGCCTCCTCTCCTCTGCTGCTGCCCTCTGCTGGCTGCATTGCGTCACAGCAGACGCAGGAGGACCGGGGCTGGGTGTACTCTCCTCTGCACTTCGGCTCGGAGCCCAGAAGAGGCTCGGACGGGGAGAGCGAGACAGTGAGTGCACGGCTCACTGACTATTCATCACAGTACACCTCACAGTGCACGAGGAGGACGTGACTTAACTGCAATGTGTTGCTACTCTCTCATCCTCTATGTCTCTCTATTTGCCTCTCAGTAACTCGCAGTGGAAACGGCGGCGGTGGGCGGAGCCAGAGGCCCGACAGATGTTTTAATGACAAAGCCACCAGGACACGATGAGCATCATCGCTCGTGTCCCCGGCTGCATGTGGGGAGCTTGCTTTGCCAACAGAGACTAAATGAACTAGAAGCATTCAAGTACACACCTATACACGTATGCACACACTCGCGTGAATTCAAAATGAACGTACATACATCAAATCTTATGACAAAAAAATCATATATTATCAATTCCTGGACAATCTGACACTGTGAAAGGGGATGTGAGGTGTTGGAGGATTGTCGTGTTCGTGCTCGGCTCTGGCTATGCAATTTGGACATATGTATTATTGATTTCTCTTTTTTCGATGAACCACTGCAGAGTTTATTCATGCGTTTATTTTTCACTAGGAGCATGTCAAAGCTGTATATAATTTTATTTTAGCACTTTATCAACGTACACGTGGCCGAAAGTGTATTTGTCTGCTCATCAATTATTGTTTGAAACACTGGAGCACGGTTAATGTGTTGTGTGTGTGTGTGTGTGTGCACAGTGTGCTGTTGTCCCGGGGTTGTGTGTCCACCGAAGAAACTCGTATCTGACAATGAATGGTTGTGTTTTAAAATTGCCTTATTGACAAACTCATTTTCATTTCGGTCACTTCTAAATCATTTCAAAATAGCAACAAAATATAAAATATACAGAGTATTTTATTGTGGGTGAATACCAAAAACAATACAGAGATGATGTGATGACACCTCTTCAGGATTTAGCACCAAAAGATCAACAGCGAACAAAGTAAAAAAAATAACAAATCTTTTGTAAATGATAGATAAATTGTGTGTCAGGTTGTACGTGCCCTTCTGTCTCAATGTGCGCATGTGTTTGCATGCGTATTGACACATTCTGTCCGGCCTATTTGTCAAATTGTCACAAGCTGTAACTTCATTTGTTGTTTGAGGCCGTGATGGTCTGAACCAGCTACACGCATGTTGGCTGTGTGAAGACATGGAAACAGTCTTCAAACGACTGGAATAATAACCATAAAAGACCAAATTAAACAAACGGAGCAAAACTGAAACCACTTCAGATTGTGTAGGACAGTTTGGTGAGAACATAAATCTCCTTCTTCCACACAAGAGGAGCGACGAGACATCGTCAGACTTCCTGGAGTCGCTCTGCTGTCACATGTGTGTTGTCTGAGTCTGCTGGAGTGAAACACGCCTGTTTGGAGGCAGCAGTGTTTGGAGCAGATCGCTGTGTTGAAGAAAATAAAAAATTGTATCGTGTGAAAGAAATCCTATATTTTGACTGTTAAGTGTCGTGTGCATGACTCGTCCACTAGGTGGCGCCACAGCGTCTCAGAGAAACGAGTTCTCAACGCTGCACCGTCTTGGGAGGAATCTTATGTTCATGCACATCAGTTTATGACTTAGTTGCACACTGTAAAATTAAATTGCACATACATCTTTTTACTCTGTTTATTATGACCCCCCCCCCCCCCCCCGCCCCCGCCCCACACACACACACACACACACACATACACACTCATAATGTGATGATGTGATATTGCTATAGCGGTGTTGGCCTTCTGCAGAGGCTTTGCTGCTAAAAATAGAATAAAACACACAAAGATCAATATGGCTTTAACTAAAACACCCCTTCGGGATCTTAGCTGTCTTAATACACACACACACACACACACACACACACACACACACATCTACATACACACACACACACACACACACATTGACAAAACAGAAGAGAATACATGAGCTTTCGTCCCCTGTAGGAGACATTAAAGTCAACTCATTGTGCGTTCACTGTATTGCTCTGCTTGTGTGTTTGTGTGCGGGTGTGTGTGTGTGCTCGTGCACTGCTCCGTGCACTGCTCCGTGCGTTATTTATTTGTAAGCCGGTGTTGCGAATGTCACTCGGGGTGACAAGTCATCCGTGTCGGGCCGTGATGGAATGCGTGATGGACGAGGATCAGCGGCCACGTGACCAATTGTCCTGGAATGAAATTGTTTTCCACACCTCCTCTTCTTGTCCTTCTTCCTCTGGAAAACACCTAATCCCTTTGCTCCTTCCCTCGCCTCCTCGATGTCCTCCCTGACATTGAGTCAGGCGGGTTTTCCTTCCACAGTTCAACGCTGCCAGGGACCAACCAACATACATATGTGTTAAAGGGTATGCCGAGTTATATTCTAATATCTTATTAGTACATCTCATGAACATTTCTGGGTACCAAAAGCTTGAAATACAGTGGAAACCGATCCACTCGCTCCTTTCTGGGAGGTTGTGTGTCCACCTGAGGCTGTTTCCTCTCACAGTCAGGTGGACTGAAGCCATATGACTATATTTCATGTTTCTGCTCCTCCGCCAGCGTTCTGCTCAGTACAAGACATCATGGATCTGCGACTTTAAAAAGTACCGTCGCAGTCCTATCGAATGAGAACCATCGAACCATCGAACCGTCGTGTTGCGGTTCATTTAAATGCTTTTTGCTTCCTTACTTTATGGTGAAAAACCATCATGAAGCGGCAGCATTTGTACATCTGAGACGGCCCGTCGCAAAGCTGAGCTTTCATCTGCCGGACACAAAAACAAATGCCTTTGTTCTTTCAAAGGACAGGGGGGCGAAAGCCACAACAAACAGGCAAGTGTGTGTGTGTGTGTGTGTGTGTGTGTGTGTGTGTGTGAGGAGGAGATGGTGTTAGAGAGAGCAGTGAGAGCGCAGAGAGATCAAAGCAGGGGGTATGTTTTTGAATCTCCGTGTGGGAGGTGGAGCCTCACCTACCCAGAATGCACGGCTTCACTTCTTACGGCCCACTCAGCTTTTTTTTTTAGGAGATTCACTTTTCTTTGTCCGCTGGTTCATTACGATATCCTCCATGCGATCCTTCTCAGGGAGAACCGTCACGTGGTGTGAACCAGCAGTCGACCTCTGACCCGTGGTCGTGGAGCTCCGTCGCTCCCACACGCCTCAACACGCCAAGCGTCTCCAACATGTCAACAGACTTTCATCCTACTACCTTAATAAACCACCGCATTGGATGGATCCCACCTCGCTTTCTCCCAAACCACATGAGGGGGAGTTGACCCGTCGGCATCAGAAGCTACATCCAGATGTGTATCTGAACGCCGTGGCCTCTCACGCAGACCAGGCGCCATAAAAAGTCTCCTCGTTGCGTCGTCCAGTGTCTTAAGGCAGTGTTTATCTTTGGCAGGCTGAAGAAAACAAAGCCATCGATTTCTAATCCTAATCCCCTTCTACTGCTTCTCCCTCCTATTGATCATCTATCCATCCTTAATGAGATGGAGAGATAGAGGAATGGAGGGCTGATGAAGGGCAAAACTTTCCCCGCTGGTGTGCTGTCCTCTCTCTCTCTCTCTCTCTCTCTCTCTCTCTCTCTCTCTCTCTCTCTGCTCATCTCTTTCCAATCCGTCTCTCTTGCTTGTGGGGCTTTCACTGACCTGACATTCTTCAGGGTGGAATAGAAAATAAACGCAGCCTCGGCGCTCGTGCAGAGGTTTATCAAAACCTGCGGGCTCGCAGAGGTTTCACCAAAAAAATATTGAAATTGCATGACATGGATGGATGAAAGCACTGAACACACAGCTCGTGCACATACAGTGAGAGTGGATTGACACCCTGGTGGTGTGTCAGCATGTGTACCGTCTCTCTGAGTCTGTGATATTGTCTAATAATGACATGTTTCCTCTCGGCTCTGAATCTAAGAGTCATCCACCTGATCTTAAAATAAGTATTGAAGCTGTTGAGAGGGTCGATTCCTTCTTTTTGGGACTCACATGATCTGCTCTCTTTGTCTGATGCTCATGTTGAAGGAACTGATTCCCTTTAAGGGAGTTTTAGGGAATTATCTTCCTCCTACTGACTTCCACTGATTCATCAATCCCTATCGTTGGCTTCTGTGGAGCATAATTGTCGCAGCAGACTTCACATGTTCAGCAGGTGATCGTGGCTCGTCTTGTTAAATCCTCGTTTACGGCGGCATGATGAATCTCTCCGGCGACGCATCGACGGAGAATTACTACCCGACTAGTTTGTTTCTAGCGTGAGAGCTTAGATAAACCTATCCTGAGTTTCCTTTGTTCTCGTATGCTGCACGTGTTTCCTGCAGAGACACATGTAGTGTTATCATTGTGTTGCACATCTTCTTTGTGCTTCATATCCTGGCGTTTAGCAAAAACTACAATTTTCACCGATTAATTAGCAGTTTGCTATTCTGGGTTTTCACCATCGCACCTTGACTGTGCAACATTTCTGGCACAGAGATCTGAGTCTTTCAAACCTTACAGAAGACCAGATATGACTCATATTCAACAGATTCTTTTGCATTCACTAATTTCCATGACTTGAAGAACAAACGCTTGACCCTCTGTGATCCTCTCACGCTGTGATCACAGCAAGATTTTAAAGAGGAAAAATTAGGGAACAATCTGCTGATTGACACATTATTATTCTTTGGACTTACTTAACCCTACACCTGGACAGACACACAATGTCAAACACGGAGCTAGATTGTAAGGAAGAGAGGAAAGCGCTGAAACGCCTGCTGCTGTTGTGAGAGGGGTTTTGTGTTGTTTGAGCAGAGACTTGTGGGATTAATGTTAATCACAGCGGTATCCCCTGTGGGACGAGTACACAATTAATCTAATGTGGGATGTCCATCAGCACGAGCCCACATTCCTTAAGAGTTTCTTTTGAGTGCAACTCACAGACATCCTGGACTTATCTTGAGGTAGAAAGCAACCAAGAGGAGAACCAAGAGGATGCTCGCCTTCTGAACACACAACATTTCTTTGCTTTTGCAAAACTTTTTCGTAAAATCGGATGATTTTGGACACACACGATCCATGTCACTGCAGAAATGGCACCCTGGGGATGTTTCTCCCTAAATGTGAGCTAATGGCTGCAGCAGAAGTCATTAATAGCAGGCTAATGTGTGTCAGATGCTACCTGTCCAGCAGCAGCAGGGAAGAGAGAGCCAGGACACGAGCGACTGGCCAGCATAATGAGAGGGACACGGCCTGCCAACTCGGGCAGCTGCTTCTCTAGTGGGACTGAGTGGATTGTGTGTGTGTGTGTGTGTGTGTGTGTGTGTGTGTGTGTGTGTGTGTGTGTGTGTGTGTGTGTGTGTCTTCTCATCTTCCTGTGCTCTTTCTGCCTCTTCCCTCGATGTATTTCTCATCATCTGCATCCAGAAAGCATTTCTACCACATACACTAGCACACACACACACACACACACACACACACACACACACACATACACGTACACACACATACACACACACAAACACACACTCTCAAATACAGACAACGTCATGGGGTTACCGTGGGAATGCCTGTGGCATTATGTCAGTCATTGAAGTGATGCCTCTAATCCTGAAACAAATCTAGACTTTGTGTTGTGTGTCTCCGGCTGTGTGTGTGTGTGTGTGTGTGTGTGTGAGCGTGCCCGTGTATGAAGCCCAATCTCACACCCATTAGATTACGGCTGGCCGCGCACCAAAGACACCCCACTGCCACTCCCACAGTGGCAGGATTAGCCGGCTCTATACCCGCCCTAATCTGAGGACAAAAACCCACAATCGCCTCCCACTGAGACGCGGAGACAAGAAATATTCAATTTGATTTGCCCTCCTCATCAGAACAAGAGTGTCTTTTAAGGTTTAAAATGACTACTGCTCACTCTACCGTCAGCCGATGTGGATTCAGGCCTAAACGGTGTCCTTTTCATCCCGATTATTAATCCCTTTCATGGCACAATTTGGAGCAGCTACAGGCCGTGCATTTGGGAAAAGAAGCTCGAGCGTCTGCAGCCGTGCGAACATGTGAGACTGCACTTAGACCAGCGTGGTCCGAAGTGAATCAGCTGTGCAGGTTGGTGATAAACAATAGTGATGGACTGATGAGACGTCTGACTTGGTGATGGCTGTATAGAGGAAAAGGTTGAGAGAGAATTCTTCACGAGGCACACATGGACGTCTGCACTAAATGTATTCGCTATCCATCCGATAGTTGCCACCGAAGAGCCTCATGGTGAAGCTGGAAGAAAGGCCAAAACCCGCCTGTTGGGACTTTGTGTCACTCCGTGCAAAAAGCTGCACGGATATTTCCGCCTGGACGTTCTCGTCAATAGAGCCAGGTGTGAATAAAAAAGAGTTTATATACAGAGAGCGAGCGGTTACTTCCTCCATGAACAGAGGCCGTACGCTCCATGTTGGAGTGGAGCTCAGCGTGTGACGCATCGCCACAAAAGGCTACCTGCTAAATGTCTCGTCAGTGTCTCATTATTTGACAGAACTGCTTGTTTCATTGCTCTCTCTCCCTCTCTCTCTCTCCCTCTCTCTCTCTCTCTCTTTCTGTCTCCTACTCGGAGGCATCTGCCTCATTAACCACCATCAGCATTTTGTTTGCTGTGCGTGATTTGGATGATCTCGGAGTAACGTGGGGGGGTGGTCTGCGGGTGTGTGTGCATGTGTGTGCATGTGTGTGTGCATGTGTGTGCGTGTGTGTGTGCAGGAAACTCTCATTAGGCTCGAAAAACACTGACATTTTCCACAGAATCAAGATCAAATCTTTTCTTCCTTTATCCTATCTATCAAAGGGTTCCTCCAATCAATTCCCTGGGCTGGTTACGCACACATACTGTGTGTGTGTGTGTGTGTGTGTGTGTGTGTGGTAGTAGTGTAGAGGGAAACAGATGTTGATGATTCGACAAGTTCGCACTGCAAACTCAGCCCAATTTAGCCTATAAAAAACACGATGCCACACAGACGCTGGTGGTGACAGCCCACTCTTAATTTTCAGTCCTTTTCTCCCTTTCGGTTTCCCTCTCCCTCCTTCCTCTCTTACACACTCTCACACACACACACACACACACACACTCCAACACGGCACGTGATGCCACCAGAAGCTTTTCAACTCGGCGTTCGGGGACACTTTCTTCTGCCAACATGTAGAAGGAGCTTGCGGCTTCATTTGAAAGCCTGTCTACACGGCAATATAAACTCTACATTATATATGTTAAAATGCAAAAAAGCTCAGTTTAAACATCATCAAAACCTATACATGGATGGGTTTCGGGATTTATTGCAATGCAATATGGCAGTCATTACAATATTTCCTCAGTGTTTCTATCTTACAATGTACAAACTCTAAAAAAAAGACCATAAATAAACAAAACGCTTCATGTCGCTAATTCTTAACAAAAGACATAGTTGTTTGACACAGAGGGAGTTCACTCTATTCTAAATGTTGAATTCAACAGAAATTCATACAAGTAAAACATTTTTTAAACATAACAATTAAAAAAAAAACAAGCAAATCATACAGTTTGTTAGTATGATGTTTCAGTCTGAAACCATGAGCTCGTAATGTTACATTCAGTCCTCCTCTCTCTCTCTGTTGGGTAACTTTGCATATTCAGAATATTCAAAGATAGCTGACCTCTTGACAAGGGAGATTCCACACACACACACACACACACACACACACACACACACACACACACACACACACACACACACACACACACAAGTAAACACAAAATACATTTTATTCAAGTCAAGCCCAAAGCAGCAAAAAAAAAAAGAAAAAGAAAGTCGGAAGCCATTCTGCTTTTGCGCAGCCGTATTCACATGTCAGCCTTCACAGAACAGATAATAATATGATGAGAAGTAGTTTAGGAGTAAGAGGCTTCGCTCTCTGTGGCCACGTCCAGATCATGGTTTTCACAAAAAAAAAACTTCACAGGATGGAAGTTCACAAAAGTGCTGCTTTTCTCCTCTTGTCGTTTCCTGCCACCTCCTTCCTGTATTTCCACTGGTGAAAAAGTTCCTCTAAAGTGCATGGATGAGGTAAATGGAATTCTTCTTCTTCTTCTTCTTCTAAAAAAAAAAGGTTTGTATCCATCTCCAGCTCAGACTGGAACCATTGTGTGTTGCATGTGCTGCATTTGAGACAACATCTCCTGCTGCACACTCGCAATTACTATGTCCTGGTGCGACGGCGTCATTATTCCAAGTCTGTCCATCTCCCTGCGGGTGCAGAGACGAAGCAATATGAATGCATGACATACACTTATGTTCAAACACACATCCACAACTTGCAGTGTTCTTTCCCCCTCCACACGTACGTTACGAGCTTTTTTGGGGGTTCGGTGTCGGCTCAACAACACACGCACAACCGTTAAACCACCAACCTAACAATTATTAGACAACCCCGTCTACCAATTAAGCTGGAACCATATTATCAAGTTGTCTTTGTCGCCAGAGCCTGATACAGTCTTTGTTATCCAGAACTATTTAAACACATAAAAGAGTAAAGCATCAAAGCAAAAGCGACGTGAAGAAGAAACCACAACCCTGAGCATGCTCAGTGGCATGGGAACGGAGCTGCAAAAGCTGTTTTACATTAAATTTCAAGAGGCATATTCATTATAATACATGGATATGTCGTCCTTATGGCTCTTTTATGTGTTTTTAACAGATTTCAGATGACATGAGACTTTATTTAAATAACCGAAGACAATTACTCATTAATTAAGGGCAGGATGCTGGTTCTGGTTTCTCTCTGTAGTCCTATTGACCAATCAAGTTGGAGCAATCTTTGGTTGAACGCGAGTCAACACACAGACCGCGTAATCCTCGGGACCCCAACGGCTGTCGTCTGACTATGATTTAGCTTTTTATTGGGTTATAATTATCTCATAAAGTGGCTATATATGAGACAAACAGGTCAAACTTGACGTCTCTCAACTCCAACTGCAGTCTCGCATCTCAAGTTGCTCATCAGATGCTGAAGAGGCTTCGGTTCTGAGATTTGCTCATTGAATGAAGCAATTAGAATATATTCATGAAGAGGTATCTTTACAAATTGTCAAGGATTCAGTGGATCGTTGGATCTGATGTCAACAGGCGCTGTTACCTTTAGACGTGTTCGAATCAAATTTACAAACTACCAGCGTGTCCATGTGGGGTCTTGAGGGTTAAATTTGGGCTGCAGGTGAGGGTCCCAAGTGGGTTTATCCGCAGTTTCCACGGTGGCCTCACCTGTGTTTGGATTATTCTCCATGTAATAAACATATAATGGTGTATGAAGTCTTGGAAAAGTCAAAAAATTAGCAACAAAATTCATTTTATTGCATTAGTATGTCTCATGAAGTGTCAAATTCTCCCTCTGGACACCTTGATGGCCAAAAATGCCTCATTGACTTCCATGAAAACCACTTTTTTTTTTTAATCTCACTGTCTTTGCAGTACAAAACCATGAAAAATACTAATGCAATCAAATCAATAATCCAACTTGAAACCCATATGGTGAAACACAGGTACATGTAAACCTGAAGGGCCCCACATGGACGCGCTGTTTGTTTGAACATACTGAAAATAACATGGCTGCAAACACAAAAGACACCAAAACACAGTCAACGTTTTGCTCTTTTATGTATGCAAATAAATCTGTGTGTGCTCCAGGTGTCTCCTATTCTGACTGTAACACCAGATAAAATGTCTCTTTGCTTTAACTTGAGCATGACTGTTGAGTAAAAGGTTATTCTGTCCATGCAGCTTGTGTGTGTGTGTGTTTTTTTTGCACTGGAAATGTGACGAACAAATGCCAAAAGTCCATTTTCACATGAAGGTGCACTTACTGGTGTGTGAGAGCCAGGAGGCTGTCGAGGCCGGTGTAGCCGGCCGCCGCCAGAGTGTCTCTGTACCTCTCCAACCCGATGGACCGCAGCCACTCACACACCGACCACGCCGGCACACACACCTCCGGCAGCACTGACACACACACCTCTGATCCCACACCTGACTCCAGCATAGTGGCTGCGTGTCTGTGGAAAAAAAAACCCACACAGAGCGAGAGGTTTGGTGGTGGCGAAGTACGAACAAAGGAGCGTGAATTATCGCGGTGAAAATGTAAATGCAAATGCTAAATTCAGATTTAATGCATATGTATTCCATGTGTCGGTGTCTGGGTTTTTAAAACGTACCTGTCCCCTCCGGTCCGGCGCAGAGTGCCAGGGTTACGGATGAGTTTATCCAGCATGTTGAGGATCTGGCTGAAGGTGGGTCTCTCGGCCCGCTCTCTCTCCCAGCAGTCCAGCATGAGCTGGTGCAGAACCACAGGACAGTCCATGGGGGCCGGCAGGCGGTAGCCCTCTTCTATCGCTTTAATCACCTAAAGGAAGGGCAAGCGAAAGGTTTTCACTTTCATTTTTACCCCAAAAACCTTGGTTCCAGTTATAACCCTTGTGTGGTGTTCGGGTTTTCATTTTTCATTGAAATAATATTATTTTTTCAAACTCAGACTTATTGACCTTGGCTTATTTTCTGGATGAACAAATACCAGACAACATGTACACCCCCTCCCCCTCCGAATTTATACTACACACAGGGTGTTCGGGCTCATAAAAGTGTGGAAATTGTGTATCTGAATTAAATTATGAACCATATTTGCTGTTTCTATTGCTAGAAAACATCTGTTGAGTATTTTAACATCAAATTGTTTTGATTTTGTTGAATTAAAAACGCAAAAATACAGCGGGTCCAACAGACCCACAACACCTGCTGAGTAACAACAAAATGAACACAATACAAGGGTTAAAACTGAAACCATCCAAAACAAGAGAAGACTCTTAAACAAACTGAGATTATACCACTTTATACCGATACTGCACCTTATAACACACATATTGTTACAGTAAATTGTGTTTGTATACAATAAATCATTAGTGAAGGAAATTTATTTAAAATACGCGGCAACAGACTTCAAGCAAACTGCCACTTTGAAAAGCTCCTGCCAGTTAAAATTGACAGAAGGAAAGCAAAACCTTTCACCGAAGATTTATTGCTTTTCTGTTGTCTTCCAACATCTTTCCAGAGCTGTGTCACCAACACATTTATTTTAATTTGTTGCAGCTGTGAGCAGCTCCACTACTTCCTTTGTACATTATCCTGAGGGACAGTGCTGTTCATCGGGGGCCTCCGACGTCTGACACTGTGGCCCCAGAACGGAGTCAAAAACAATATGAATGCAACTTTATGAATAAAATATGAACAATATGAATAAAACCATGTTTTATGTTCTGGACCTACTATTTGGGGGCTTTGAGGGATGTGAACAGGAATATTTATTGTTGCCGTGAAGTCAGTGAGTCGTCGTTTTTTATCCTGTATTTGATTTTCATATTGGACCGTTGCCAGATGTGTAATTGCCTCCATGAGCTTTGAGTGCCGCTCAGCCAACATTTTGACTTTTTTTGACTGGAACGACGTCATATTAAAACATGCCTTCCTATGAAATAAAGAACTGTGTGACAGCCATGGAGTTGTATAAGAGAATAAGTTGCATTTATCTGTATTTTCCCCCGCGTGTTTCACCAAAACACATCAGCTAAAACAGACAGAGGAGCGTCTCAGCGTTTGCTGATTTGCTCAGAAGAAAAAGAAAGTAAATAAGATGGATAGAGCGTAAAGGGAAAGTTTTCTACGACTACAACCGAGCGGCAGATGAAATCAATCATGTCTGAAGAGTTCCATATGCCAGACTGTCTGTTTGACCTACTCAAACTTAACAAGCTCTGATAGCAAAGTGATTGCAAATTTGAGCTGAAATAGGATTTGTGTCTCAGATCTAAAAACTGTTCAGAATAACTGAATCACCCCGAAATTTAAATATAGCGTGTGTGCGCTGCTCGGCTGAAGGATAACACTAAGCAGCGTTTTTCCAAGTCAATTTTAATCAAGAGTAAATATTCCTCGTCCAAAAAATATCTCGTGACTGAATAACAAACATATTGGCTTTCTGCTCTTTTTGCGGATTAAGGCGAAAAAAAATCAATTTTCAGAGGTCGAGCTTCTGGGTCATTTTCCTCCGGTCCTCTCCGAAGATGTCCTCTAGAAGTGGTCGTTCATTTATCTGTTTAAATGTAGTTGATTTAAATCCAGTCGCTAGACTGTATAGGAGTGAAAGTTTAATTTGACTTTGATTCATCACAGCTCATGAATTACGTTTAAGGAAAATTAAAATTGATTGTAATGTCGCTCGATTGTTTTTTAGACCAGGAAGTTGCCGAGTTGTATTTTAATGTGTCTTATCCGTCTCTTTTTGGTCATCTTCCCAGTCAGTTATGATGACATCGTACTCGTTGCCAAAAATCTAGCTTCACAACAGCGCATGAGGGGCAACCACGAACCCGCAGACAGCTTTCAAGCAGCTTTTTGGAAATGAAAAGATCAATCTTTCAGTTATTACCGAAACCGACGTTCAGCTTTTATTATTGCATTAAGCGTTTGGCTTTGGAGTGATTTCGCTCACTCTTTTTGCCTTTGAGGCAACTGGTATGTGTAAGAGTGACTCACGTCCTGGTTGTTCATGTCCCAGTAGGGTCTCTCTCCGTATGAAACCACCTCCCACATGACGATGCCGTAGCTCCACACGTCGCTGGCCGTCGTGAACTTCCTGTAGGCGATGGCCTCTGGAGCCGTCCATCTGATGGGGATCTTCCCTCCGGGGGACAGATAAGTCCCAGTGGCTTCCTGAAAGAGCAGCAAAGGTGACATGTTTTAGGGAATAATAGTCACGTTTACACATTTTAGTTGTAAAACAAATGTTAAAGGAACTGAAAAACTGTTTCCATATCATGTATATATATATATATATATATATATATATATATATATATATATATATATATATATATATATATATATATATACACATATATATATAATTATGATATATATTTATTTTTTATTGTATAAATATAATATTTATATTTATTTATATATTTATTATTATTAAATATAATATATATATATATGCATATATTATATATAATAAATATAAAATAATATAATATAAATATAAAATAATATTTTTATATATATATATATGTATATATATGTATATATATATATATATATATATATATATATATATATATATATATATATATATATATATATATATATATATCAATCAAGATTAGGCAAATGAGTGCACTGACATATAAAGAAATAAACCTTCGCTGCTGCATCGTGTTTACTGCTGCACATCAGATGTAAGTCTGTAAATCATCTGTTGAGTGTGTTACTCTCATATATTTGTGCTTTCAGAAAATCAGAAAAATAAAACCTTTTCCCTCATAAATGGCGCCGCTGCTGCTCTGCATCTCTCTTCCACCTCCCACCTCCACATCCAGTCAGCCTGCACTCGTTTCTTCACAGTGTCTCACCCTTGTGGTGTAGGCCGCCTCCGGGTCGTCCTCCAGAACTCGACTCAGGCCGAAGTCGGACACCTTACACACCAGGTTGCTGTTGACCAGGATGTTTCGAGCCGCCAGGTCCCGGTGAACGTAGCTCATGTCCGACAGGTACTTCATCCCCGAGGCGATGCCGCGCAGCATGCCGACCAGCTGGATCACCGTGAACTGGCCGTCGTGTTTCTGGGGAGGTTAGGATGACAGAGAAAAGAGGACGGGTTGACACAGGCATCGAGTGAGCGCATGTTAGATGTGAAAGGGTACAATTTCAGTCCAGTGGGGAGAGAAATGCCACGATTTAGTGAAATAAAAATGCCTGTACCCGAAGAAGAGCGTCCAGGGATCCATTTTCCATGTATTCTGTGATGATCATCAATGGTTTACCTAAGTAAAGACATATTTCATTACAACATGTACACAACCCATGTACTACGACGACTACGAGGTCACAGGTTCTGTCGACAACTCACATCTCGTCACCACGCCCTCCAGCCTGATGATGTTGGGGTGGTCGAACTGGCCCATGATGGAGGCTTCGGACAGGAAGTCCCGCCTCTGCTTGTCGGAGTATCCCGCCTTCAGACTCTTGATGGCCACGTAGATCTCCCTCTTACCCTGAACACGCAGCCGCCCGCTGCACACCTCCCCAAACTCTCCTGCACACACAGCGGTGTCAGCGCCACGGAAGCATCTGTGTGTGTGTGTGTGTGTGTGTGTGTGCCAGGCTTACCCATGCCAATAACTCTCTCAATGTGAATACTGCTAACATCAATCTCCTTGGCAAACTCGTGGATGGCCTGATCGGGGTCTTCGTAGGTGAACGGGTCCACGTAGATTTTCACTCCTGCCATGAAGGAGATGTTTGAGAGGAGAGGAAACAAAGGAGGAGGAGGAAGCGAGATGCGGAGAAGGAGACGAGATGTGAGTTGTGTAACTGCTGCTGCATATGTTATGTAAATATCTTTGGCAGGATGTGTAAGATATGTGAAGGTGGATCCAAGAGAAAAAGAGCATCCATCTGTCTCTCTGTTTTCAGTATATGTGTGTTTGAAGTACCTGGGTTAAGATGTTTCTCCTCCTCTGAGTCCTGCTTTGTTTTACTGTACTTGCTCCTCCTGGTGAGACATAAGAAGTGATGGACATTAAACGCACAATTATAGAGAAGACACTGAAGTATGTCGGAAAATACAATTTCATTTCACTAGTCACGTGTTTTTGTTACAGTAACGAGAACTGACAAAAGTGTCAAATATTGCTTTTTTCACACACAAACACACACTATTATTCCCCCCCCCTTCCAGTAGCGCTGTGCATTTATTGGGCTTTTCCGGATTTGCTGCAAGAGAAAGAGCGATGACAATGAGAACAGAGAGCAACGGGCTGCAGGAAAGACAGAGCGAGGAGATGAAAGCATTCAGGGGAGAGAGGAGGAGGGGCGATGCCTCAGGTAGCCAAAGATAAAAGGTGTTTTCCATTAAACAAAGAAACTGTCAAAAACACCTTTGTGGGTGAGCAGGTGTGTGTGCGTATGTGTGTTTGTGGGCACTCGCACATGCTTGTGTGTGTGTGTGTGTGTGTGTGTGCACGTCAGCGGAAGCTGACAGACAAGCTGCGCTGCTGAAGAGACAGTAATGACAAGTCAGGGACAAAGGGATTATCACTGTCTCCACTCTAATCCCCTTTAAAAGCTTCAGGTAACACACACACATCATTTAGCCACACACTAGCAGGGGAGTTGTGTGTGTTGTTTGTGTGCATCGTGTGATAGTTTGCTTTAAAAGCGGTAGTTAAGGTAGAGACGGCGCTTATTTTGATGTCAGTGAAGTCCTGATGGGAAAGCTCCAAACCAACCTATAGGTGCGCCTGCATGCCAGTATGGATGCCTGTATGTGCCTGTGTGTGTGTGTGTGTGTGTGTGTGTGAGAGAGGGAGAGAGAGTGCGTGCTTACCTGCGGCTAATGATGAAGACAGCTGCAGATATCAGCAGTAAAATCCCAACCCCACTGACAGACAGCAGCAGGAAGGCTGAGTTAACTCCTTCTCCAATCAGGGGGAAAGGATCTAAACAGAGGAAAGGACGCAAAGGTCATCAACAGAAAAGTTCTGTCAAACTAAACTTCTAAAATGTTTAAATATGAGCGTCCCAATACCTGAATTGGTGGCGAATTCAAACGGGGCGCTGAACTCTCCGTACCCGGCCGCCGTGCGAGCGCGAACGTGGAACACGTACACGGTGAGGGGGTTGAGACCTGTGACATCCACGCTGCGAGAGAAGGTCCTCATTATGCGGTAGGACCTCTCTTTCTGATCCTGATTAGACGGGACAAAAACAGGTGTGGGAGGGGGTGAGGGCGGGTGGGATGGGGGGGGGGGGGGCTCTTTTCAATGCTCGACTGCACATCCCTCGTCAACATCAGCGAAACACAAACGGCGTGCCGGCGGCGTATTGGCATTCCAGACGGCCGCCGGCTCGGCCGCGTTAACCTGCGGGCGCCTCACCTTTTCGTAGAACTTGACCTCGTATTCCAGGATGACCCCGTTGGGTCGATCCGGCTGTTGCCACGACAGCGACAGACTGTGCCGGGTGACGTCGGTGGCTAAGATGGACGACACCGGAGAGGGAGCTGGGAGAGAGGGAGGGAGAGATGTGCAGGTGTGACGAGGGGGAGGATAGTCCGACTTTGCAGAATTCTGCACATTCAATTCAATCCACACATGCACGATTTTCCTCGGAGGGCTTTACAGTCTGTTCACATGACATCTCTGTCCCCGGGACCTCACATCGGATCAGGAAAAACTCCCCAAACAAAGATAGTAAAACCCCTTTTCCAGGGGAAAAAAGGGAAGGAACCTTCAGGAGAGCAACAGAGGAGGATCCCTCTCCCCGGATGGACAGAAGCAATAGATGTCATGTGACCAGATTGAGCAACGTTACATGAATATGACAGAAACTACTCAGATAATGAGTAGTATACGTATGGTACACAATCAAATTAGCCACATTTACAATGTCACAGCCCAGGATACAGTTCAAAAGATGTGTATGGTGCCGGTTTGTCAACAGTCCCATTCACCCGGTGCACCTCAGAACTGACCTAAATCTCATTGCTTCCCATCCCGCAGAGACGAGCCTCACTCATCATTGAAACGTTTCCGATTCTCCACTTTCTCTCCTTTTTCCTCCCATCCTCCCTTCCTTCCTTCGTGGTGTCTATCCTCCTCTCTGGCTGCTCATACAACACAGCGCCATATGGCGGTGCAGGTTGGACTTGACATAGTCAGTTCTCGTGCTGAGCACACAAAGTTATTTCCCCCGGGGGAACCTGGAACGAAGCAGGTGTGGTGTTTTTTTTTTCCTAAATGCCTTCGAGAAGACTTAAAGCAATGACAGTTGAGATGTAACAGCGTGCGAAAAAAAACAAAAACTAAATGGGGAGCGTTTGTGAGGAAGCGCCACACACACACACACACACACACACACACACACACACACACACACACACACACCAGCTGACGCCTTCACAACTTGAAAATCGGGGTGATTTTTCACACACTTCCGTCGTCAAAAGCTAATCAGGAAACCCCGCCATCGCGCTAATGGCCGCTCTGAGTCCACGCTGTTGTCAGTGGCCTGTTCCTCAAATCTATCATTTCCAACGCGCTCCCCCCTATTTGTATTTAAGTCGGTGATTTACATTTCCCAGAATGCCTTCTGACATCCACTTAAGAACACCCCCTGTAATTATTTCAGCTGTTTTTTTGGTGTAGGAGGACAGAGTAATAACTATGGCAACTATGAGTGATAGTAAGAGTTTCCAGCTGAAAAGAAGCTCGATTCATTAGCGCTGATGCTGTTGTTCATGGAGAAGTAGTACATTTGCGATACATGGTATTTTTTATACAGTATTACAATATGGCCATGGCTTTTATGTGGTATTCAGATTTTATGCAAATGAGCAGCAACTATATTTAAATGTTCTGCTTTTCTAATCTAATTTAGACCGTTTTTCTTCATTAAATGTATTTGAAATGTTTATTATTTAGTCATTATCTCTAAAAATGTACTTTAAGTCAGAACCGAAGACATAGCCAAAGCGCTGTTAAGATGCACTGAAAATATATTTGGAGAAATACGTATTAAAAATGCATTTCTTTAATCATTTTGAATGGGAAAAAAAACACCAATAGCTGTTTTCAGCAGTGTTTATGGTGGAGAGTTGTTTGTAGCTCCATACAAAGGATGTTCATAACATGCTTCCACAGTTTCAAACATTACCCATGGGGCTTTGCTTCCCTGGAGGCATGCAGTGAACAGCAGTTGGTATCGTGCTGACCCACTTTATGGACAACATTTTGTGTTGCTGCAATAATATGAAGGAAAAAACCCCCTCATTTCTATCACACTCACCAGCTTGGTTGGTGGTGACAGTGACGGACACACTCTGGGCCGCCCCTGCACCGCTGGCCTGGGAGACCCCGTTGCGTGCGTGGACGATGAAGGTGTAGTGCGTGTGGGCCCGGAGCTCGCTCACCACCACCCGGGTGGCCTTCAGGCCGGTTCGCTCGGGAGAGAAGAGCACATCGGCGCCGCAGGGCGGGCAGAGCTGAGCGCCGGAGCCGGAGACGGCGCCCGGGCCCGAGCCGAGTCTCGGGTAATCTCCGGGCGCCGGCCCGCTCTGGTAGACGCCCCTCCCCGACTGGACTTCAGGTCCCACGATCCCCTGGTCCGACTGCATCTCCTGGCCGCCGTGCTGGGCCTCGGGCTGGGAGGCGCTGCGGTTCCTGGGGGCGTGGCCGCGGCTCGCCGTTTGGCAAATGAGGCACTCGAGGCTGTAGCTGGTGTCGCTCCGGCCTCCCAGCCGGCGAGGGGGGGCCCACTCCAACACCACCGAGGTCTCGTTCACCACGGAGATGAGCTGCTGCGGGGACGACGGCGGCTCTGAGAGGGAACAAAACCAACCGGGTTTACGTTCTGTCCACACACCACTGCAGGGTGTGTGTGTGTGTGTGTGTGTGTGTGTGTGTGTGTGTGTGTGTGTGTGTGTGTGTGTGTTGGCACGAGTTGGAATGTAGACATCTGGCATCACACTGGAAACCATACTGTTCAGAGATGTTTTTGATGGCTGGTGTTTTTCTTCTGTGGTATTCCTTTTTTGTGTGTCTTGTGTTTGAGGGACAGGGTGTGTGTGTGTGTGTGTGTGTGTGTGTGTGTGTGTTTCATTTTTCCCAGGCCAAGGAAACCATGCGCTGTATATAGACATAATTAAGTTTATGACACACAGACCGAGGCCTCCGAGTCTGTAACACAGGACCGACTCAGCGACTTGGAGAGGACATTTATTTACTCCTCCATGTCTTAACGTTCAGACAGGATGTAGAAGGTTTTGTCATAAGCAACGGGATCATGAGACAGGCGTGGCACTCCGACACGTTTGCGTATCCCTCTGTTTGGTCGAGACAGAGATGCTGGGAGACAATGCTTTTTATTTGCAAGCGATGCTCACACATATTGTCTGCGTTTGTGTGGTCTTGCTAGTGTTTGTGTTTCTCTCTGTGTGTGTGTGTGTGTGTGTGTGTGTGTGTTCTTACGGGTGCAGGCCATGGAGGGAGGATCGGCGTCAGCGCGGAAGAATGCCGAGTGGCAGTCGCAGACGGTCGCCCCGTCTCTCAGCGAGTGGCTGTGTGGAGGACACTTTGAGCATCCAGCGTCTGAAGACCTGGCCTTGTAGAAACCAACAGAGCAGGCTGCAGAGAGACAGACACACAGATTCAAGACTTTAAATTCACAACACTGCTTATAGCAAGATACACCAGCACCAGAAAATGTCAATAACAACAGGTTACGAGAGTAGTTACTTGTTAAACGAGAGTTACCTCATTTAAGTAAGGACCATTTTGAATAGAAAATGTATGCAAGAGTGCAGAACACACTTGTTTAAAGGTGACCTGTGGGGAACCGTGGTCACCAGTGTTGCTTTGGAGCAATGCTTTAATGACGATGTCTCAGTTTTACCTGTATTTTATTATCAACTATCATATGCACATAGGCGACAAAGCAATGTTTGCCTGAGCTGAAATGATTACGGGCTCTAGACATGTAGATATTTTATATTATATATGATCTAAACGCCGTACATGTCGGACAAAGAACATTAGCTGCTGCTATTTTTATGGAACAAATGGTTCATCAGGTCGGCTGACCTTTGACCCTTAACACAGACTTTGTGGTCTTCCACATTGACAGCTTCACTATATAGTAGATATATAACATGAAGGGGACGGGCACGATGATTTCTTTATATCTTTGATTTCGATAAGCAAAGAAAGAAACACCAGAAAGAGCACTCGCTGATCCACTCCCACTCACAGAAACCAGAAACACTGAACATCCAACTGAACACATCAAAACTAAAAAACGCCAGCACAAATATTACTGACATTTAAATATATGGAGGAGAAACAGAGGAAGAGAGAGAGACAGGGGAGTGGGGGAGAAGGGAGGATGAAGCAAAATCTTCTCTCTGTATACCAAGGAATTCATGCATTGACAGAGCAACAATGCAATAAATGAGTGCCTAATTATACCGCTTGACATCAACTGGTGAAGCAAAGAGATGGCTGGTTAGCGACATTTTTTTTTCCCTCTCTTTAAATTCAGTTAAATTGTTCCCGCTGCAATCATTTTTTTTTCAACACCTTCTTTTTCATCATCACACCCTATTCACTGTACTTCCTCGATCCCAGTGGAATCCCAGTCCGCTCCTTTTTTCCCTCCAACCATTTCACATTTCCAAGGGAGATGAAGACGTCCCAGTGGGAGTGGAAAGGAATGTGGGAATGATGTGTGTGTGTGTGTGTGTTTGAGTGTCTCAGAGTGCTTTATGACACTCTCATCAGTGGATGAGAGGGAGGAAGTCTCCTCTGTAATCTCCTCACACCGACAATCCTGCCCCATCTGCGTGAGCCGCCATAGATTTGCTCTTTCACACACTCGGTTGCCCTCCCTTTCACATTTTTCACAACCTCCCTCACTCCCTCCCTGCACACTTCCTCCTCGACCTCTACTTATCCGTCTCTCTATCTCGGATAACTCCCTCACTCCTTCTGCATCTCTGAATATCCCTCTTTTGAAGTCCACTCGCACAGCTTTTTACGGCTGGATATTGATACCAATTTAAAAATGAGACCGCACACACACGCGGCTGACAGCTAGAAAGTCCAAAAAAAAACAACCCGTGAATTAATAAGCGTGTTTCTAGCTGATGAGGCTTGCTTTCATTTGCTGAATGACTTATCATAATGTGTCACCTGATATAATCAAGTGTGAGATCAAGCTAAGTATTATCACTCTCCTGCTGTTGTGCACAAGCCTTTGTTTTTAATCATCCTCGTGGGTAAGTAAGTAAGCCATGGGATGGGAAAGGGAGGGAGTTAAAGGGAGAAAGACAGCAAAGTATTTGACCTCCTGAGGACTTAAGGGTTGATTATAGGCCTAAACAAGACTCTGCCAGGGGGGGTAGCACGCCGCCTTTGTCTCCTCTATCCTTGTCTCCAACACAGAGGACGGAAGAGAAAGAAAGGAGGAAGAATTGGACGCCATAAACTTCCTTCAGCACCCTCACATGTCTCCATTCTCTGTTGTGTGTCGCCTTTTGTGTCTTTTTTAGCGCTGGTTTTTCGAGGAAGGGAGGGAGGGAGGTGTGTGAGAGCGCCGCTGACCTGGAATAAGAGCTCATGAGAGCGTCATTAACCCGACATTAACCCTACGCTGCGCCGAGATCCGCGCAGGAGCCCGGACCAATAAACCGGGAGGGATTTGGACAAACGCGCGCCGCGATAAGAATACGTGCGTCCACATTGTGCCCGTTAGCGGCTTTTTGTGTGTGTGTGTGTGTGTGTGTGTGTGTGTGTCTGCTTTGTGTGACGAGTGCGAGAAAGTGACAGCGTGTAAAGGATGGAGGGAAGGGTTGCCCGGGACAGACGAGCGAGAGAAATAGACTGACAAGGAGCGAGAAATAAAGAGGTGAAGATAGAAAAGAGAGAGCGAGCGAAAAAGAGAGGAGGAGGGAGAGAAGCGGGAGGGGGAAGGTGCCCTTTGATTACTATCAGCATTGTCGGCATTTGCATACGCATTCATCTGCTACCTCAAATGCAAATGCGCCGCGCATGAAATCCGACTAAGAGCTTTGTCGGCACACTGTATGCGGCGGGTGTGTGCGTGTATTCTCCTTGACCCCGTGTTATCTGTCAGCATCCCTTGTTCTTTCGCAGCAGAGGGGTGTAGATGGAGGAAGTACCCCCCCACCCACCCCAACCGCCCCACAGTGACACCTGTCGTTGTGATGGATGGAGGGAGGGACCGATTGACGGATTGATGGACTGTCACAGAAGAAGGAGGGACACTATTAATCACGGGGGTCACGGCCTGTTAATTAAAAAACCCAGAGAAAATGCCCGGAGATAAGATGTGATTCTTATCCTTTCACTACGCTGTATGTCTTCATTGAGAGGACAGACAGATCCCCCTCTGAAACTCACATTCCTACACAGCTTTTGCATCATCATTTCATCGCGCGCGGCCACTCATATCACTTTAAAAACCGTAGGAATGTGCTCGCAGCTTTAAGTTTTCACAAATTTTAACAGTCACGAAAAACTGGCGGGCTTGAGGAAAAAGCGTGTATGGATTTGTGTGTGCCTGCCCGAAGCCAACAGTGGGGACATTAGCATGTGAAAAGGGCTCTGCAACAATAGCCCCCCCACCACCACCAGCAGCACCACCCACCACCACCACCACCACCACCACCCCGGACTGTGGAGTTGGAGAAGAGAAAGGAGGGATAATGAGAGCAAGACAGAGAGACAGCGAGGGAGAGTGGTGCTTGTCCCGCTGCCAGAGAGCTACAGACGGACTGGTGGAGCTGGCAAACCTCCACTCCATTAACCAACCTGGGAGAAGGAGACAATAGAGACGCACACAGAGAGACACGCACACAGATAGACGCACACAGAGACACGCACACACACCGATTGTGCCGGTGGAATGCAAACCATTTCCCCCCCACCTGCGCTTCAGTCGCTTCAAACATTCACTCGTGCCATTTCTTCGCCTACTTTGTCACCTGCATACACACACACACACACATGTACACTTGTACACACAACACACGAACACACACACACACGTCCTCCCTCTCTGTTTGCCCCGCCACACTCTAGGCATTTCTGGGCAGCCCTCCAAACTGTGAGTATATGGGAGGGAGGGCTTTGTTCGGGCAGAAAATCAGAGATACAGTACCCACACATTTACATGGGTGCGCACACACACACACACACACACACACACACACACACACACACACACAATCAGCAATCCAACATGACCACAGTCCAGAAATGCGATGCAATAATTAGAGGGACTGAATGCAGCGATTACGGAGTCTTTCTATCATCCGCTCATGCACTCTTTCTCTCTTTCTCTCTTTCTCTCTCTCCGTCGTCTCTCTTTGAGCGAGGCTTTCTCTCTCTCTGACACTCTCTCTCTTCTCCCTCTTTTCATCCCTCCTGCCGCGAACGCTTTCTGCCGTTGACGAGACGCTGCAGGTGCGTTGGAAAAGAAGCACGGCCGTGAAATCTCTCTGGATGCAGGGAACACACACACACACACACACACACACACACACACACACACACGCACACGCACACACACACAGAGCAACAGTCCAACCCTCCCAGAATCAAAAAAAAAAAGGGAGGCCTGCTCAGAGAGACGGTGAAACAAAAAGCAGAAGGCTCCTCTTTCATTACGCCTCTCCGGCCGTTCACATTTCAAATTCCCTCCGTTGTTCCTCCTCCTCTTCTTCTTCTTCTCTCTCCTCCCTCGTTTCCGATCCTCCCAGACGGATCGCAGCTGTCAAACTTTTGACGTCTTCATCTACCTCGGTCATGACCCTGCACTCTGTAGCTAAACTCTCTCTGTATGAGTATGTGTGTGTGTGTGTGTGTGTGGCTGTCAGTCAGAGTTCTTGACGTCTTCATCGGGCTCAGTCGTGACCTCGGTCTTCACCGCGGGTTGAGAAAAGAAGGGGGGAGTTCCCTCTCTCTTGTGTTTCTCCCCTGGTCCCCTTTGCACCCGCTGGCGGACCCCCAGCGGGGGAGGGGCGGCGCTGCATTGATGCCTTCTGCTGTCAGCGGCCTTCTTTCAATCCCTCCTCTTGCCCCCCATTCAACGTCTAATCCCTTCTTCCTCTCCGCAGCTCGTCCTCTCTTCCTCTCCACCCCCCGTTGTTGCTGCGTGTCGACGGTGAAAATGAACTTTTCACGTTTGCACCGCGTTCGTGAAGTCGAGTCTCGTTTCAGTTTAATTCAACCGGACTTTTGGAGGAAGAAAAGCAGAAGCGAAGGGGCAGCGAGTCCACATGTCTACGCAGAAGCAAACGGTGGCTGTGGCACTTAGCATGATTAAAATAAATAATGCTACATTTTGCTGGAAATACATGTAAGCTGCACGATGTACTCTAATGCACCATGTTGTGGTTTTTCACCGAGAAGGTCTGGGTTTGCTTTTTGAGTTTTTCTATAATTTTGAGGTAAATCATAGATGGTATAGTTTGGGGAAATACATTTATAAAAAAGAGAAGAATGACGCCACGCTCATATATGTCTGTTAAATGTGAAACCAGGAGAAGGTTAGCTTCGATTAGCTTAGCTTAGTTTGGGGAGGCAGCTAGCCCTGCTTTACTTAAATAACCTGCTAAGAAACACATCATATCTAATGTGTTTCATATGTACCAAAAATAAATTAAAGACACAACAAGTTGCTGTTACAAAGGGTGTTATTGACAGCACTGTTTCTCGGCCCAGAAGCTGTCATTTCTTGCATCTTTTCACGAAAGCAAATGACTAGTTCACAAATATTGCTAGCTACTTGGTGCATAAACTGAGGCTATACATGATTTATTCTCCTCTGCATCGTCGAGTGTGAACCTACAGACACTCAGAGTCTCTGTCCAGCTATAACTAGCTGTGCAGCTTCTGTCTGTAACACTGACCGAGTGAAGTGAAGGCTTGTGAGTCTCGAAGATCCAGAAACCTTTTGACAGATCATCTAAATCTGAAGCCTGACGCCTTGTCCCTCCATCCCCGCTCTGCCCTCCTTCTCTTTCTCTCTGCGAGTGTTTCAAACTTAAAATGGAAGAGGTGTTACGGGCGTCCATCCAATACTGCAGGGTCAGAGTTTTTCCTCTCGCCGATGGAGCAGCAGCGTTCGCTATTCATCCAGACTTTGATAGATTTCCACTGAGGCAGCTGAGGCCCGGCCAATAAGCTGACAGCGAGAGAGAGAGGGGAGACAGAAAAGAGAGCCGGCAGATAGATAGATGGCACTTCACATCTGCTGGAGGTTCAACGGAGTCAAGGGGCTCTCCTAAATCTCGTCGAGGAGGAACATCTTTCAGCCTTCAGGGACCACCCCGAAAACCTCCTCTTCTTTTCAGGGCGAACAAATGAGGCGAGCGGACTAAAGGTTTTAGTGAACATTTGTCACACACAATTTTGGCTACAGCTCTTCTTATTGCACTTTTTTTTCTCTTTCCCCTCCCTGTCTTTAACACCAACTGGCACTGACCGCATTGCTCTCTTTATGTCCATCTTTTTGCCTTTCTCTCTCTCTTCTCTTCTCCTTGAGTTACGGGTCTGTTTGTTATACAATTAGCCTGCTGGGATAGGCTTCATAAATAAAATGGAGGCCGCAGATCAGTCGCTCTTGTCGCTATGTATCTGCATGTGTGTGTGTGTGTGGGAACATCTTGTGTGTCCGTTGTGTATCAGACTGAGCAAGAGGACTGCAGCCATGTTGTAAAAGTCTTCCCTAGTTTTCTCACACAAAACGCTCACATTTAGTCGTCTCCACTATCACAACAAGTCGCTTTCCAAACATCACACGTCATCGACGCCGCGTGTGTGTCGGTGAGGGGTGTGCGGTGTGAACAGCTTGCATATTTGTTACCGTAAAAGTTCAGACCAGATTTGTAAGTGATAGAATGACATTTTGCTCCAGATGGCCGTTGTTGTGTCAGGACACCGCACACTGAGACCTGAACGCTGAAAGTCTCCTTATCATGGCAGGCGTTTAAAAGAAAATAAAAACCTCTTCACTTCTCCGATTTATATGCGATGAACTCATTGTATTGAGGATATTGTATTTCATGGTTTAACGACTTATTTAAACCGATAGGGGTTACTTTTCTAAATAATCTGAGAGTACAGAGTCTACAGCACAATGTTATCCAGATTTTGGACAGAACAATTGTAATATTTGTTGGTCCTGTCTCCTTCAATCTGAACAGATTAATATTTTAAAGGATTGATATATGATACAAACTATTCTCAGGACTGTGAGAAAAGAGGCTGCAGTCAGACGATAGTTAGCTTAGCACAAAAACTGGAAACAGCTAGTCGAGCCTTTCCTTAAAGCTCACTTACATTGCATATTGTTTGATCCATACAATAACAATGTGTGTCAATGATTGTGGGTTTATGGGGTGGTGTCAGACTATTTCTTGTCCACCAGTGAAGTGTCCACAAGATATAACGTGTTCATTTGTGACCTTTAGAGGTTTTAGTCGGTGGTATAATGTGTAACTTTTGGACAGAGCTGTTTCCCCAAGTTCATATTGAACGGATAGATGTCAGAATCAAAATCAGTTTATTACCAAGTATGTTTGCACATACAAGGCATTTGGCTTGTGATTGGTGCATAGCAATACAGCACGTTGCACTAGTAGAACAAACAAACAAACAAATTAAGAGCATGTTAAAATAGGTCTGTAATTAAAGCATCGAGTGTATATTTAACGTGAAGAGATGATTAGCATGATTAATCATCTCATTGAAGTCTGCAAGAACGCAAATAACTGGCTTTTCCAAACGAAAAAAACGAGATCTGCAAAAAATACAAATGCCAACTCTATTGAAATATGTTTCACCGTTTAAAAAAAGGTACAGAGAAAATGTTACAAGTCAATATGTGTATTGCAAATTCGAGCATAGTCTTTTTCAAACCATAATGAGTGACTCAACTCACTATCATTTTGTAAAAGGTGGAAAAAAAAACTGCACTAGTTCCTTTAGGAAGACAACTATTCTAAAAATAATCTCTGTAAAAAACAATCCAACCAATAATCAAGAAGGTTTTAATTACTACACAAACCGCGTCGCTGTCACCGCGTTCTATTGTTAGCGAATAGCTCGTCAGCTCGAGCTCTCGACATGGTTGCTCGTGGGCACATGGGTCGAAGAGGTGGCATCACAAGAGGAGTGGAGAGCTTTCAGGCTCCAAAAATGGATCAGTCGGACCGCGACAAAAACCAAACAACGGCACATTTTGGCAGAGCTTCACTTACCTTTACACGTGCCGCCCTTCTCTTGATACCCCGGGTTGCAGAGACACCCGCCGATGGGAACCAACCACTCTCCGTCGGCGCCGCAGTACATTTTAGGCTCGTCTCTCTCCTCCGATTGGTTGACGCAGGACCCCCTGACCTCCACCAGGGAAGACGTGTCGGCCCCGGTGACGGTGTCGGGAAACGTCGCCAGGTTGCGAACGGTGAGCGGACACGTTTTGTAGAAAACTCGGACGGACACCAGAGCGATGCAGGCGCCGACATCCTGGAAGGCCAGGTAGAAACCCTTCCGGGTCGCGACCTTCACGTCGCGCACCTCGGTGTTCAGTTTCATGACGCGGTCGCCGACGTCCACCTGGGTGGAAAGAGAAGCCGCGTTTTAATGACACGCAGCAAACCGCGTCGGCCCGTATTCGTTCAATTTGCTCGTCCGACTTGAAGTGGGAGTTGCTGTTGAACCACGGCTGATCTCCACTTTTCTTTTCTTGGCATTTGGCTCTCAGCCAGATTGACTTGTATTGACCGCAAAGGCAAAAAGAAGCATTAATGCCAAGAATGCCAAAATCAGAAGTGATTTTTTTGGGGGGAGGTCGAGGCAAAAGCAGCCAGCCGGCATTTTCTAAGACAGCAGAATGGACATCCAGGATAAAAGTCCTTGTAAAACAAATACAAAATTACTGCTAAGTGCTGCATGTTGTTTGTTTTTTTTCTCTCGAGATAAGAGCAAATTAAAGTGAGTGGAGGAGGCAAGATAAAGAACTCAAAGTCTGACTCAGTTGTTCGGTGTTACCTGGGTGAAGCTCTCATCCGCTGCCACGGTGTCCACCTTAATGAAGCTGCTCTCTTTGATGTAGCTCTCTCTGTCTTCGTTAGACTCGTGGTAGTAGAGATTGAATGTCTCCTACGAGACAAAAGGGACAGAAATAAAGTGAGACCGAGGCATCTATTTATCATCATCAGCGCTCATCTTTTCTCTTAATATGATAATGAGTCAAAGGGAGAGGGAGGGGGGGGTGTTTGAATAACCAGCAGCTGTAATATATAATCAAGCACCATTAGCAGCGGCCTGTCCATTCACTAATTAGCATAAAAGTGAACGCGTAAGTATTTAACGTGAATCCTTGACGTCATCTGATTTTGTGACAACTTTCTGTCGCGCACGAACCAAACAATGATCCCCGTGCTGTGTCAAGACACCGTAAGTGAGTTTCCTGGTACCTTGCAAGTGCCGGTGACCCCCGGCAAGCTGTTGCAGTCCCTCAGGGTGAACTTGACTTCAACGTAGACCCGCTGAGCGCCGGACCGAGGGATCCAGTCGGTCCTCAACCAGTTGTTTTGATTGGGCTCCAAGACGTTGCACACCTGGTACGTTCTGATGGGGATGTTCTTCTCGTCCATTATACTCACCTCTTCCCACTGCACACACAACATACATGCACATATTATTATTTAAGCCCCTTAATGACTTACTTCACTTTAAAGGCCACCACTTTAAAAGATGTTCCATTAATATCAGCTGCAGTGATATAACCCGGGTTACAAACAATAGATGTAGATGTTGTGGAGAGGACGGGGATGTGGAGGCAGCTTGTGTTTAAAAGGTTGCTGACTCCAAAGTTTCCCTTGTCAGAGTTTCTGACAAGTGCACCAACCGGTAAGGAGGCGAAAAGAAACAGTCCCTGGTGTGCAACTGCAAATGATGATGCAATTTTGGCTAAAAAAGTAAACAGGGCTAAGTGTGATTTTTACAACAACTCTGTAAGAGGTGCTTCTCATTCTGCACTGAGCTGATGACATAATGTGTGTTTCACTCTAAAGTTAGCTGCACGCTTACAGAAGCTGTTACCATCAAAACAAACATGCTCCCTGTGGAGAACATAGATTGTTTTTCGCACCGTTTGACGATATATTTGAGGTAAAAAAAAAAGAACATTGAAAACGTCCCTTCTGCAAAAATTCCGCAGCGAACAGCGGTGGAGATTTGTGGCGACTCCAAGGTTTTTAAAGGCGCATTTCCATACAAGATGCGCACGCTCAACCTTCACTGCGCCATCCATCTCAATGCAGCCGACTGTTTGCCTTGTACTGTGACCCCTCAGATGACCGCTTAGCCGCCCAACTCCAAATTGGCTTTGTATCGCCGCTGAATAATAATCTGCTCCAGCGAGAGCTGTATACACGCCAAATGTGCCGTGTCGAAGGAGAGGACAAGAACGGGGAGTCAGAGAAAGACAGAATGTGTGTGTGAGTGTGTGTGTGTGTGTGTGTCTGTGTGTGATGGGAGGAGGGGGTCTGTGTTGGAGTGTGACTAATTGAGCCTGATCGATATGTCATCAGGACTGATCCTATTGGCCGATATTGGTTTATCACAAATATACTAATGAATTCATATTGGTATATATATATATATATATATATATATATATATATATATATATATATATATATATATATATATATATATATATATATATATATATATATATATATATGTATATGTTGGCAGAAATTGTAGTAAAATACATTTTTATATTCATGTACATTTGACCTAAACTTTGCATATATGAAGTTCATTATTTACGTTTCTTTGTATTTGTTTATTCAGATTTTTTTTCTCATTTAGATCGATGTTGAGTGTTGCGCAAGTCATTTTAAACAATTCATTTTAATGTTTTAAACATTAGTTCATGATTTCATCAGCAGATTTGTATCATAAAATGAGCAGGATCTTTATCGGCGAACCGGGCGCTTCAACCGGATATGAATATAAGAGTGTAACTGCTCATATATTTGTGTGCTGTCGTATGTTTGTGTGTCTTTACGGTGTATGTGTGTATCAGGACGAGAGCTGTGGAAATAAAAAGCTCTCATGGGGTATGATGCCTCCTCGTCTTGGTTCTTTTGTCAGCAGACAGAAAACACAGCTGTCAGAGGGGAAAAGAAGCTTTGCCCCAACCATACAGAGATGCTGTTGTGTGTGTGTGTGTGTGTGTGTTAGCTGAGGGATGCGGAAGGTGGTGGTGGTGGTGGAGGGGTCTGGAGGAGGGGAAGGGTGGGGGCTGTAATCAAAAGCTCAGTGCCTGCAGACCAGGACCCCGTCAATCAAGCAGCATGTGTGAGAATGAGAGCATGGTGAGTGAAGGAATAAGTGTCAAGTTCACCAATAACTAAACTAACAAAGAAGTGAGAGAGACACTGAGCAAACGGGAGCGAGAGAGAGGAAGAGGAAGGACATTGATGGATCGCAATGTACCGACAACGAAAAGTACAAAAAGATGAGGATGCAATACAAAGTAAGATATCTGCAGGATTCATCCTGGCAACTGCATGGTAGTAAGAAATCCTAAAAAATGACACCCACCACCAAGCTGGTTTCTGCCTTCGCATGTGCCAAACACGACGCCAGCTATCTCCTATTAGCACTTAGGCTCGCTGAACAACAGCACATTTCAAAATCTGTGGGATGATTATTTTCAGTTTCCAGACCAAGTGTGTGCAAGTGTGTGTGTGTGTGTGTGTGTGTGTGTGTGTGTGTGAGTGAGATAGAGTGAGTGTGGTTGTAAACAGTGTATCTGTAAAAAAGCTCCCACTCACCCCTCCCTCGGAAGGACTGGCGGCCCATTTCAGCTCTCCTGGCACTGTCCTGGTATCCAGCAGGGTCACTAAAATGCAAATGTACCAATGCAAGTGGTTTAAGGGCAAACAGCCGACATTGCTGCAAAACAAAAAATGTAATTCTTCGGCATTGGGAAAGAAGTTTTGTTTTGCAATCGGGGGAGACTTAACCACACGACACGATCATCCCTGAATAAAGGACTACGACAGAGAAATTGTCATGATTTCTACCTCTCTTGATTGTGTTAATTCCAATTACTGTATGTATTACATTACATCAGATACATTAACATCATTTTAAAACTGATTTAATGGCTTCAACTTGTATTTATGCAGAAAGAAACAACAACCAGATGTGAGCTTTGAGGTCCAACTGTTGAATAAATGAATAAAGGCCGATGTGTTGCACACGTATCAGTGCACTATACACTGAGCCTGAGCACATCATGTGGAAATATACAAGAGGCACAAATGTTTTCGTGACCGTACTGGGAAGACAGAACATGCAGCTGGACCTTTGGAGGCAAAACTAAGTGAGAAATCATGAAAAAAATCTAATAACTACAAAATAAAATGTCCCTAAATGCAACTTTTCGCCTGTTTGACTTTCATGCATCTCGCTGTTAACCTTCCAGAACGCGCACGCAGCTGGAGCGGACAACACAAATGTGTCACACACACACACAGACAGACTCACACACACACAAACACACACGCGCTCGGGCGATTCCCTCCTCGCTCACCTTCATTGGGTTGATAAATCCTCGTCCTCGAACTTGAAACCAGCGGTAAAATCCAGACGAACGTGGAACAGATTCGCCATAAACGTGCAGCCATGTGTGCCGCCGAGTGACAGCGTGTGTGTTGTGTGTGTTGTGTGTGTTGCCCGTTGGCTCCGCGCGCGAGCTGAAGCGGCTCCATCCCGGTGGGAAAAGTGTGTGTGAATGAACCCAAGTGTGAGCGCGCGTTGGATGCAGCGGCGGATACTGGGGCGGTCTCTCACGCGCGGATGCTTCCCTTCATGGTAATTCACACGAGCTAAACGAGGCTACAGTAACGTGCTCCATCATATCTACGCAAACTAACACACACAAAGACGAAGGACACCATTTACATTTTCAGCAATTGTTGATGTGTTTTGGTAGACTTTAGGTTTTATTGGGTTAAAACAAGGACGCATGGAAAGTAACAGCAAATATCCATGTTTATCTGACTGTCACTTTAAATGAAATATTGCCATTTCCTAGTCTTTTTTTTCTCACCAGAGAAACACTTCCTGGTCTCCTGAACACACTCAGGTAAAGAGGGCCACTTTGAATCCACTCATGTCAGGTAACCAGAGGACACAGTTGACTCCTTCACGTGGTGGGTGTCACATTATAACCCTGAGAGGAGGCTGCAGGCACACTCTGTCCGTCAGATGAAAACCAAAACATGCATGTGTCACAATGTCCTGAAACATGACTGAAGTGCTTTGGTTTGGTGGCTTTGAGAACAACTGGAGGTTGTTGGAGGCTCTTTGTCCTGAGGAGCTGTGTGACTGCAGTGCCACCTGTTGGTGACTGCTGTAGGGGGAAAAGAGGAGAAACCCAACGAATGATGGGATTTTTCCTAGTCTTTTGGGATATTTTAGGGTAAATATAATGAGGAAAAGGAGCGTCAATCATTCCCCAAACCAACAGGATACGACGATAGAAAAAGGAGCAGAATCATTCCTTAAAAATAAGATAGTTACAAACAAAAAAAGGCAGAGGACTCGAGCTTTGTGTAGAAGCCAGGTGGCGCGAACAAAGAGCTCGCTCGTGACCCGTCCTCCTACACGCTCCCTCTCTCCAAGACTCTGCAGAACGACTCGGATCGACGGAGGCACAGCTTGAAGAAGTGCATTCTTTAATCGAATCTGTTTGTGTGCACGTTCGACCCCGAAAAGGAGGAACGGAGATGTGCGTCTCCTTGTTTCGCCCTCGTTCAACATGTGCGACGTTAAGTTCCGATAACATTGTGTTGAAAATCGACCGACTCGGAGCACTGAATAGCGAGCGTTTGGCCGAGTGGAGCGCTTCAAACAGAGAACTTTATACTTTATGTGAGCGCATGGGTTAAGAGAGCCTCTATTTGCATGTATGTGCTGTTGTGAGTCTGCGTCCAGGCCCGTCTCCATCGCGCTTTGTGTCTTCGCAGTTGCTACGCCGAAAGCATCTCGATCTCCTGTAAAGCATCACAATGGGCCCAGGAAGAGCATCTGGCGCTTTGAGACGACCCCCCCCTTCCCAAAAAAAACGATCTCCCCGGCTTCGACCTGCCACTCTCACCATATACGCCATAGTGCCGCTTCCCCCCCACTGCGCAATCACAAAGACCCAATTAGCCGAAGAGGGGGAATCACGATTTCGCTCGGGGACCGACGGACCAATGGCGTCGCGCGCCGCGCAGAGAGAGCCTATGGGGCGGCGGGCGCAGGTGGGTGGGACGCGACCGAGGGGCGGAGGTGACACGGATGGAGAGCGGCTTCTTGTTTCTGGTCATTTGTGTCACCGAAGTTTTGATTGATGACCGTCCGGGATGTTGTTTTCTCCCCACTCTCCCATGAGAGTCCCAGCTCTCTGGAGGCGGGTATGCCAGCCTCGAACCCCTTACTTTAAGTTTGGCCCCTTCGCTCTGAACCACACACACACACACACACACACCTTTTTGTTCCCTTTGGGGCCCCAGATGGCTGCTGCCCACACATCTGTATTATAAAGCACTAAATACAGCCCCCCCCCCCCCTCCCTCCAATCCCGTGCATCTATTTTGCGTTGTAAATTTGCACACGCGAACCGGCGTTTGCGCACATACGAGGTGTCTAATAGTGATGAAGAGCACGGAAAAAGGGAGGCAGAGGAAGAAATAAAGCGAAGTACGTACGGAGACGAAGACAAGAATGTAAATGCGTGCGCGTGAGCGAGAGTGTAAAGAGAAAAGCCAGAGGGACTCGAGGTGTGTGGGTGGATGAGAGAGAGGAACAAAAGAAGCAGAGAAGAGAGATGAGGAGCAGCGCATCGCCAGTGAGGATTTGATTGGGTGGGTGGGTGGTGGTGTCGAGGAAAGGGGGGAGGAGGAGGGGGAGGCGGTTGGGTGTTGAAAAAGGATCTTCCCTCAAAGCCTCACTAAGATATTCCTGGAGTGAGTTAGGTTTTCATTTGGCTCGCAGTCCTACACAGAGCGCTCACATCGTACTGGGAGCTGCAAGCGTTTAATATTCCTTCCACTGCCACGCTGATATTCTTCTGGCTTACAGGACAGATTATAGTCTGGTTTTCCTAAATCTGATCGGTGTGTGTGTGTGTGTGTGTGTGTGTGTGTGGTTGAACTCCTCGGGTCATTAGCATGTCAGAGGCGTTCCGTCGCTACTCGGCTCTCTCCATAACAGCTGCTAGTCTGGCAAATTACTCAATTCGTGTATGTGTGTGTGTGCGTCTGTGTTTATGCACGCGTGTGTTCGGTATAAACAAAGGAAGAAGCGAACAGAAGGTTTCATCAAAAACACCAAAACACCAAACGTGTGTGTGGCCGCGCATCATTCGCTCACTTTGATGATTGAAGAAATCTCCATCAGCATCTTGTTTCTGCTCGGATACGTGTCTGTGTGTGTCCGTGTGTGTGTGTGCGTGCGTGCGTGTGCGATTGCATAAACATGGTGTCAGAGTGATGAGATGTTCTCTCCATCCATCTGTTCTGCTGGCATATTCATCTTCAGAGGGCTCCTTCACAGGAGCGAAGAGGAGACGAGGAGAGTGAAGAGATTCGACGATAGCGTTGGTTTTGTCCGTCAGTCACCGGAGCAATAACACAATAACACAATAACACAAGTAACACACTCTCAGGTCGCCCTCGGAGCTTCGAGGCTCCGTTCGGACGCCATCTTTTAAACGCGTCTGAGCGTTTTAAAAACATCTGTGAGAGGATGTGTGGACACTCTTGCAACTGCAACTGCGGCTGGCAGTTGGTTTATGGTTCCCGCCTTTTTCATACGCCAGAACAGCAGGCGGCGCAACGACCTGCACGCCGACGTTCACCGCCATCTCCCTCCAGCAATTCCCCGCCATCTGCGTGTCCTCGTACTCCGTCAAAGACGGGTTATACAAATGACCTCTTCGGCCAAACGTTCTTCAACGGGATCCACTGTTCGTGTTTCTGCTACGGCTTTTTTTTTTTTTTAAAAATGGCGGCGTCATGCTATGAAACCTGGAAATGCGAGACTCAGACAGGACGTGGTTAGCAGACCAATCACAGGCTCGCGCGGCTGCGAACGGCTCGCGGATAGTCGGGCGTTTTGGGCGACGCACGCAAGATGGCCGACGGGACTAGCGTGCTAGCGTCTCTGCGTAAAACCCGAGTGTAAAGCCGCCTTGAGAGTGAAGCTCCTGTGGATGCGGTTTCCAGATTCTCCTCGTGCAGACGCAGTCAGACAGAGAATACAGATCTCATTGTTCTGTTCCTCCTTATCTGCCGTCTCTGCAGAAAGGCCCGTGCTGTTTCCCCCCTCGGCGATGTGACCCGGTTGTGATACCACGCACCGCCCCCCCCCTTTGCCTCTGAAGATAACAGACCACCCTAAAAATACTCCTCTTTCTACCGCTCTACACTCTTACCCTCTTGTTCTCCTCGCCTCTCTTCTGGCTCACCGTATCCTCCGGAGTCTCCCCGGCCAAGAGTTGGCGCTGCCAGACTAAAATACCTCTGGCGCTTCCTAATGTCACGAGGTCCTTTAAGTCTATATACCCCCCCTCGCCCCCCCTCTTCCATCTTTTCGTCTTCTACTACTCATCCTCATGGAGGCCGTGGATGTTACAGTGTCGGCTCGAACAGTAGAAGTGCAATTCAGACTGTTACATCACACGTTTTCTTATCATTTTCCACAATAATTCCTCATCCACCCCCCCCCCACCCTCCCCTCCTTGCAGCTACTTCAGTCACCCACACTCTGGACACGCAGGGCAGATGGGATGTAGGAGGAGACGGCAAAGGACAGAATCACCCGGGCTCACATAATTATACATCAAGTAATTTCAACACAACTCCTCAGTAAAATATGAAACGGCGCATTGTTTGTCCGCGCCTCGCGGGTTTGACAGTCTGGAACGACGCTAATTATGATAAACTCGGCATGTTTTTTGTGAAGATCGCGCTCCAGCCGAATGCTTGGAGAGAGCGGTTTTCTTTTTTCCATCTCTCTGGCGATGCCCCCTCGCCGTTGTTTTGAGGAAGTTTCTCGCTAATTTCAAACACTTTCATTCCAAGGCCCCCGTTTGCCACGTTTGACATTTGGGGTTAGCAAAGCTGTTGTTGCTGTTTTCTTCTGCCGTGTGCGTGCGCGTCCACGTCTTTCTGTTGGCCCAAACCCACGCAGGTGACCAGAGGGGGCCTTGTGTGGGTGGACAACTCAATGGTGACCCCCCCCCCCTCCCTCTCTCTCTCTTCACCCTCCCTTCCCCCTCTTCCCTCCCCTTCCCTCTCTTTCTTGCAGTCCATCCACCAGTATGCAGTTTGAGCGTCTGTCTCGGTGAGACGCAGCGTGAACAGAGGCGGTGAAGTAATGAAACAAGAACAATCTGTGTGAATGAAAGTGTGCAGAAAATACATCAATTTAGTAACTTTTACTTTTGTAACAAATCTATTCAATTTGCTTTATTTGTGATTGAACGTTGCAACAACAATATTGCCAAAGCATCAAGACACACACACAAAGACACAGAATAATAACAACAACAATAATAAAACATATTAGGAGCATGTCATATGTCTTTTTTAGGTACAAATTACTTTTTACAAATCAATTTTTTTTGACTGATAATTTGACTCATCATAGTTTCGAATATATTTTTCTTGTATTTTGTATATTTTGTTTCCACTGAAGTCTAAATATCTTCACATTAAATAAGCTAAAACTATATTCTTCATGTTATGCTTAATTGTGTTTAATACAAATACTTAAACCATTATCATGTATATCTTATATTTTCTGTGTCTCATCTAAAATAAAGGAAACAACCGCTTGAAGCGTCACCTCACAGTCTTCCAGTGAGGAAACTCAAGAAGACGATAAGAGGCCGTGTTTTACACGGGATTAGCGAGGATTACGCCGTCAAGCCAGATGTCCAGTTTATCATGTTACCTTTTCCTTTATCAGCGGTCGCAACAGGTCACAAACACACACACGAGGAGCGAGGATGACAACCTGTGAACACATTGTCGTGCACGGGGACACAACAGTCTTGGTCCGGGGGGAGAATGTGTCCTACAAAGAAAGAATAAGCTTGATTTTGCATTTCACGCATGAACGAGCAGTTTTCTTCTGACGTGATGACAGATATTCAGGTGGTGTGTGACGTTCACGTCCTTTTGCTTTGACCGTGACGACACTGCCCCCCGGTGGACGACTGAAGCGCAACCGGCTGCAGGACACGTCAAATGTGGCGTGAGCGTGATGTGCTAAACTGAGACGTGTGCGTGCGTGTGTGTGTGTGTGTGTGTGTGTGTGTGTGTGTGTGTGTGTGTGTGTGTGTGTGTGTGTGTGTGTGTGTGTGTGTCAGGAGGAGGAGTGGGAGGACAGAGGAGGCTTCAAGGAGGACACAAGTCATAACGAGAACATATCCTGAGTCATGATCTCTGAAGCCGTCACCAAATGACAAAACTCAGAGCTCCTTAAGAGGCTCGGATCAGACGAGGGGACGCCTGCAGATAAAAACAACACGGAAGTTTGGACTTTTAATAATGAAATAATAGTCAAATCTGGCACAAAAACACAATAGCAGCAGTAAATTTGTCGACGCAGCTCATTTTGTTTCTGTCTAATTAATTTTCCGTGGATTCTCAAAGATCATTAAAAGTTACTCCGGTTGTTGAGTCATTGGACTTAATGTCTGTGGGCACAGGAGATGAAAAAGAAACAAATACACACGCTTATTAATCATCGCCGCGTGTGGAGAGACTCGTACTTCAGCAGCGTGGTTTCCGGCATCCGCTTCTCCAGGACTGCCCTTGAGCAACGCACTAAAGGGACATGGGGATTCATCCGCCGGCGTGGCACTCGTCTGTCGCTGACCTTCACACTCTTCAGGGTCAGAATCAGGACTATTTGTCGTCACTGTGTGTGTTCACGCAGAAGGAATGTGTGTTGTAACGTGAAAGAATCAACACTTTGTTGTCTGCCTGCTGGTCAAACCTGTTGTTGTGTTTGTGTGATGACGTGTAGAGTAAAGCAGGTGTGTCTATGTGTAGATGTACTTGAGATATGTGTGTCTGTAGGTGCGTGTATGTGTAAACCCGAACTCTCCTTTTTGTGTTTATTTTCCTGTACTCGAGGTGTGTGTACCAGTATGAGGGGTGGGTGTGTTGTGTGTGTGTATATGTCAAGAAAAAGATAGAAAACAATGGAGGCGTCAGTTGAAATGCATGTTTTCTATGTTATGTGTCTATCGAGATCAAACAAAATACACAAAAATAATTAAACTAAAAACTAAAAAAAGTCAATAAACAGTGTGAGAAGAAATAGGAGCATTAGATTTACATTTAAAATGTTATTCAAATGAACAGATGACAGTTCTTCAGGGCGCAGCAATGAGCAGTGGGTACGTCCTTCAATCGGAGGCTCGGTGGTTCGATCCCCGGCCCCCGCTCGCCACGGTCGACGTGTCGTTGAGCAAGACACTGCACGGTAGCTCCTCTCATCAGTGTGTGAATGATTCCTCTGTTTGAGGAATCAGAAAAGAGCTTTACAAGCACAAAGTGAGGGATGAAGGGATGTCTGGTCCTGATGGAAGAGACACCGACGCTCTCACTGTGCATGTATTGGTTAGATATCCAGACCTGATCCCGTGTGTGTGTGTGTGTGTGTGTGGTGTCTAAATGTGGGAGCATGAACTCCTGGTGGCGGTGCTGCCTTCAGGTTCCCAGTGTTTCTCAGCTCTGGAGCTGCCTCGTCATTCACCGCTCGTGCTTTGAGACGTGCAGCGCGCGCTGCTGATGTTGTGCTTATGTAGGTCAGCTGAGAGGATTTGGAGTTGTCAGCTTTCTGCACACTAAATAGGTCACGCTGACGAAGAGGAGGGGCTCTGACAAGCCTCTCGTTCTCCGTCAGTTTTTCGCCACAAAACAATCTCAAGATTGCTGATTATGTAAAACAGCCTGAAATCAGCTCCGAGCCACGATGTCAAAATTATGACAATGGATATTACGGTTTTTTTTTGTCAGCACTGGAGAATGTGTAAAGCAACACCAGAGCAGTATTTTGTGTAACAAATTCCATTTAAGTGCAATTATTCAGGCGTGTGCACGGAGAGCTAAATGTGCAGCGACATGCTGTCGCTTTGGAGGAAACTACAGGAAGCAAAGAAAGTGTGATGATGAGAATCTAATGTTTCACTTTTAACGTTTAATTTACTGCTTTCCACTTCTTGTTACATTGAGTCTGGATGAGAAACTCAATAGTTAACAATGTGACGTGTGTGTGTGTGTGTGTGTGTGTGTGTGTGTGTGTGTGTGTGTGTGTGTGTGTGTGTGTGTGTGTGTGTGTGTGTGTGTGTGTGTGTGAGATAAGATAAAATCAGAATCAGAACCATTTATTGCCAAGTGAGTTTGCACAAACAAGGAATTTATCCTGACAGAAAGTGCACAAGATTTAACAACAACAACAACAACAACAACAACAACAACAACAACAACAACAACAACAATGAACATTTAACTATATAAAATTTAAAATAAAATATCTACACATAATACAAAATGAAAGTATAATAATTTAGATACAACAAGTAAGTAAAAAGCGAACAAAAAATAAATAAAATAATAATAATAATAATAATAATAATAATAATAATAATAATAATAAGTAAAGAAAAGTAAAGTGCACGGAATATATAAATATGAGGTGTGGAGGGATGTGCAGGTATAATAAATAAAATAATCCTTTATTAGTCTCTCAGTGGGCAGATTAAATGAGATTAGAGGATTACAGCATCATTGCTCATGAGTAAAAAAAAAAATCTAAAAATCAAGCAATATAAATAAACAGTAAAACGGTAATAAAACAAAATAAAAGATGAAAAGTAGAAGAATATTAAATATACAAATGGAATAAAAATGTGTATAAAGTACTTAAACATAATAGATATTGCACCAAGATATGATTTACATGACATGTGCATTCATTCCAAAATATCCCAAATTAATTCAAATTATATTCAAAAGACACTGGTGTGTGTTTTTTCAGTTTTTTGGAAAGTTTTAATGTTGTCTCTGCAAAATGTATGAAAATAATCATCTAAATCTAGTCTCTCTCAATATTTTACTGTCAAAACTAATTACTGTGGATTTCATGACTCGAGCTGTTTGATCTGCTCCATATCTCCATAAATCTTGTTCATAAATGATTTGTATGCGAGATGTCGAGGATTTAAGACGGAAAAAAAGCCCAATTACACAACTCTGAATCAAACCTCAACACTTTGTAGAAACCGATCGAATCGTACCGAAAGCAGTGACAGATTATAAACTCAAAGTTCACGTGTTACTGATTACTGATGCAAAACATGTTGTAGAACTTTTTTGTAGGATTTTGTTAGCTTTTTCCAAAACAAGCTATTAAAGCTATGTTATGTATCAGTACTGCAAACAGACACACCTCCAGTATAAACTGAATGCCACTGAACGCCTCTCCATGAGTGTTTCTCCATCTTGTAGTTTCTAGACAGTGAAGAAGAATGCCACATGTGCAACACGCAAAGATGAGAGGGTGAGGAAAACTCTGGATTTACTCAGGTGTGAGACTTCTATACTCGCTATTAAATGCCAACTTTCAGTTTCATTAGGACCTTGAAATTCATTGTTTTGAGAGCATCGTGAATAAAAAACTATCATTTCCAAACAGTTCCAGACTGAAGAAGATTTCCAAAACCGTCTCCGCTGCCAGTAGATCTTTCATCAGCACCACAGAAACCTTCCCGAACGGCACCGAACGTTTCTATTAGCAAACAAACAGGTTTTGGTCTTTTGGAATTAAAGAAGTTGTGTTATAGAAATGCTAATTTGGGAGAAAGTTTCAGAGGAATTGAACCGACTGTAATCCAGTCATGTTGGGGACATTATTGCTTGGAAGAAATAAAAAAGCTCATGACTTTAACTTGACTAAACAGATGCAGATGCAACAACTTTGAGACGATGGATTTAGAGGATGTATTTAGCCGCTTAGCAAACGTTAGCGATGCTTTTGTGTGTTTGCTGTGTGACTCTGATGCTAAATCAAGTTGTGCTAAAACGTGCTAAAACATCTAAATAAATATATACATGTATTTCAACACTGTTGCCCAAGTTAATTTAATGAAACACACTCAAATGGAGACACAATGAATATAATGTTCAAATTGAATTCTACATTTGTAATTGTTGTGCTTTCGACCATAAGGAGCATTTAAAAACCTGACATTTGAACATTTAAATGACATATTTCCTGGATAAAGGGCTCAGCGCTGCGCTGCATGGTGTGTGTTGTGTTGTGTTGTGTTGTGACATATGTGTCTATAGTGTACTTAGAAAAAGATGCTGGCAGCTCATCTGCTGGAAGGTGTTTAAAACACTTTTTGATGAGCTGTCCTGCATCCTGCTCCCCCCGAGCTCGTACACATGCACGACTTGAGTGACAGGCAGGCGGTCTCTCGTGCTATTTCAGATCAGCACCCCCAAGGGCCTGCACCCAAGGGTGCTCCAGCCAGACAAGGTGACTCCCTCAATGACACGCTGCTTCTGATCTAAACTGTGCTGTAGTGATGTCACGTCTCCACTAGGTGGCGGAATTGTTCTAAAAAAACAAATCACGAGGTTGTGATGATTTAAAAATTTAAAGATCTGCAGCTGAGGTTGATTTTTAAATATCACCGAATAATAACGACGAGGACGCGAGTGGATGGAGGACAAGAAGATTTATTTTGTCAACGTGAACAACAGCCCTCTGAGTTGCATTGCTTTGGATGCTTTTTGTTTCTTTTTCATCTCTGTTAAGCCGTATGTTAGCTGAGATAAGACATAAATAGCACTGCTCATAAATATTAAATATTACAGAATAAGCATTTTAAATATTTTTTAAATTAATTCCAACACATTGGCTGTAGAGTTTAGAGTTCTAGGGGCTGGAAGTTGTCGGAGCGGGAGTTGAGATCTTGGCTTTGCGGATTTGCCTGAAAGACACAGAAACAGGAGAAAGGGGTTAAAGTAACAGTTATGTGCTCATAATCATCACGTCAAAGCGCTTTAACACGACATGACGTCATTCACCCGTTCACACACTGAGGGGAGGAGCCACCATGCAAGGTGCCACATCCGTAATATCAACCATTCATACACTGTCGGCGCAGCTATTTGAGCAATTTTACACCCTTTTACGCCCTACAAGAGGTCTGGAGGTCAACTCTGGAGACTTTCTACTCACTCAAGCTCCTTGATCTTCCCAAAAACCCACTCTTCTTTCCAGTGGCTGCAGACTTCTCCCTTTGTGGTCTTAAATCTTTGAGAAAGAAACAAAAAGGAAAAGCTCAATCACAATCTCCAAATCCGTTTTCCCTGAGGAAGCGTTTCAACATGTTTGATGCCCTGTCTGAAGGAGGTGATGCTTACACGACTGCGCGGACACACGGGAGGTTCTTCCTCTGGATCCTGTAGCCCAAGATGGGGTCGGTGATCTTGGCAGCGCTGACCTGAGTGCAGCACCCGATGATCTTAATTGCTGTTTTTTTTTTTTCAGAAGACAAAGGATTGGTTGTTATGAGCATACATCGCTCACATCCGCAGCACGACATAGGAATACATATCAATGGTGTGTTGGCCTAGATCATCAGAAGTCAAGCGTGCATGGCGAGGTACAAGTTCTCATCTTATCTCTGACGAGTGACTCACGAGCTGTCGCCGTCATGGCCAGAACCCCGAAGAGGAGAGCCAGGATGGCCAGTCTTCTGATGCACAGCTGCATGGTGCTGAGTGAGATGGTCCAGAGGTTCTTGGCAGAAGACGATGGGTTCAGTCGGGCCGACAGAGACAAGTGATCTCCTCTGACCAGACCTCTTATTTATACTGTGGAAAAGAGGAACTATATAGGGAAAGCTAACCGGATGATCAGGGCTTTCTACATTCTGTGTGAGGGTGAGTGTCGGGGGGATGCTGTCATCCACCGGTTCCTTTTTTTTGGTGGGATTTCATCATGACATTGACTGAGCTGAAGAAATCTACTTGGATAACGGCTCCAAAGCAGAAACTTGGCTCTTTTAACTAATATAGTTTGTGTTCAACAGGTTTGACCTGTATTGGATATGTTTATATTCATGATTTGTGATGTTTGTGTCATGATTTGTAGTTTTCTGTTTTATTTTGTAGTCTTGTGTCCTGTGTGTCTCTACACCCTACACTTGTCCGGGATTGTGTGTCCACCTGGTTCCTGGTTGTGTGTTCTCTTCACCTGCGCTGCCCTCGTTGTGTCCACCTGTTGCTCGTTACCTCCCTCTTGGATTTAAACCCCGTTTGTCTCTTTGTCTTTTCGTAATGTGTGTTTTCTGTCTCTCTTCCTGTTTTTTTCTTCCTGGTCTGTTTTTGGGAACCTTTTTTGTTTTATTTAAACGTTCTTGGAACTGTTTCGGCGTTCGGGTCCCACTTCCTCCATCCCGTTCTGTGCTCGTGTTGGTTTTCTCTGGGTGTCTCTTAGACATGCTTATTAAGGTCAATTTGGACATTTGGCAACGTGAAAGTCAACATCTCTGGAAATGTCAGCGTGGGATGAATGAAAACCCGTGTCCAGGTTTCTTCCAGCCTCTGACACGATGCCGGGCTGTGAAGCAGGTCGACAAGAGAAAGAAACGGGTTAAACCTGTTGGATGGATGGACATTAATATCATTCTGCATGAACAGTTAATCTAGTTGACTATCAGGCCTCTTTCTTAGAAATCCTGCTGATTTCAGCATCATGTGCTGGTCACTACCCAAAATGTCATCTTCTCTCTCTCTTTCTTCCTCCTCCTCCTTTTCCTCCGGTGCTGACAGTCATGGTCAGTCAAAAAAAAAAAAAAAAAAAAGGGGGGGGGGGGCTAGAAAAGGGGAAGGAAGCAGATCCCAGGGCTTTCCACCGCATCCGATCTTCCTCCACCCAAATTTAGTCATTTGACCTTGAGGTTTCCGTTCTTTTAGGGACAAGTCTCAACTTGTTATTCGCACAATCCAGATGCAGAATATAAAGGATCAAATGGCTTTGCAAATCCATTCCTTTCTAAATTGAATATCTGATTTATCACAAACTAAGAGGGTTCAATAAAAAGTGCAATAACAAGCTGCCAAAGGACTAATAAGTTCTTTGCTACCAGTAAAAACAGCTGTCCCACATGACACACATTGCTTCCAAGTGGAAATATATCTGTTTCTGACTGGCCTTCATTTGACATTATCATTCATACTTACTGATTGTTTTAGATTAATGCTTATTATATGTATATATTACAACAATAAATATGTTTAAATCACTTAAAGTAAAAGGACAGTACGTCCTCTATAATTCCATATTGCCTACTTTACCAGATAAACAGTATTTGAGTCCAAGGAAAGATTATAGAACCATCAGTGACCATTTTTCTGAGTTTTTACTGAATGCACCAACATGCAGGATCCTGGAGATTAATGTGTCGTTGTTCCAATATCAAGACTTTTAAAAATGAATTAAAAAAACAAGCCTCCATGATGTCCAGAGCTTCTCAAGAAAGCCTTCTCTGTGTCTCATTGTCCGTGTTTATTCTTGCAGGGAGTCTGCTATGCAAAGAGCATGATCTTTTGATAAGAAAAGGCTAAATAAAGAAAATCCCCACATAGTTTCTGTGCACAGCGAGTACGCTGACTGAGCATCGCTCCACACTGCAGACAAGCAGAAGATAACAAAGTGGATTTTAACCTCTTTAAATATACAGTTGTATAATCTTTAACAAAGAAGACTTCACAGAAAGTTAGCGCTGACACTTTGTCTCTCAAAACTATCTTCTCAAATGTTTCAGGTATTACAGAAGGACTCTTTTTTATTAGTTAGGGTGTTTGTACTTAATGTGCTTGATGATAATAAAACAGTAAATCAACAGGAAAATTTCATTATTATGTACTGAGAATGTACTAATGGTTTGTGGTGACACATCTTAAAGCGAATAACTTTAATCATTAATGGTTACGCAATCAAGTCGCTGAGTCAGCGGCTGTGAACTTGAACAGACGTGAATTTACTGGATTTGATGAATGAAACATTAGGATTCTTTTTGAATGGAAAGCGGAAACGATTACTGAAAATGAGGAAGGAAGGATGATCGGCCTCGTTCAAACCAAGATGGAGTTGTGAAATATGCACTTTCTGATTTGAAAAAGAAAGTTCTCCATTTTATGAGCCTCACTCACAAGTTTTTATTTTACATCACGGCTGTTAATCTAGAAGATTAAATTCTCTCATATTATTATCATTATGGGCTCCAAATGCACATACAACACGTAGGTCTTAAGGTGAATGAATCAATGACCTGCAGGAATATATATTATTGATTATTCCTGAATCATACTTACTGACCATCAGTGAGAAGGGACAGGACAGAGTCAAATAAACATAATAATCTAAAAAAATTCCACCTATTCTATAAATTGACAGCGCAGGTTTTTTTTTTTTTTTAGAGCAAAGATTTGCATGATTAACTTTGATTTACAAGCTTTTAGCTAATTTGCATTTATCTTGAACTTCTTCTTAGTTTTCTTCCCATCTTCCCACCTGTTGGACAACCTGCACTCATTTCATGTACAGGAACATAAACTCATAGAAGTTTAATAAGATTTGAATGTTCAAACTATTCTTTTATCCAATGGATGGAGGGTATCTTTGGTGTAAGAAGTAGTTACATGTTGGTCTACTATGAATGTCTTCCTTACAGACATATTAATGATGCATTGAGTTAATTATGATGTCATTTTTACTGATTTTTTTTGGAGTAATGAGGATCCATTTTGCAGGAATTTTGTGACTTAGTTTTGTTTAAGGATGTATTTATTACTTTTCATCGCTTGTCATTGCTTCCGTTCATGTGGGTTTCAGTAGAAACCGGGTTTGATATATCGGTCCATGTGTGTGTGTCTGTGTCTGTTTGTATAACCTGCTAATGCTGAGCAGCAAAGAGGAAATGGATTTCTCCCCCTGCGTGCACTGAGCAGCCGGCATCAGCAGCACAGAGAGACTCACCTCAAACAAACAGGAGAAAGCTTCTGTTTTATAGTAATGTGACGAAATGAACTTGATCTTTGTGGTCTCGTGTAAGGTTTTCTTTCGGTGTGAGTCTTGTTTTCGAGGTTGCATTGAGTCTCAACCGTTCCAAACATAGCAAACAACTCATTTGAACTGTTTACACTGACCAACACATGTAAAAGCAATCTGAGAAAACCCCAAAATACTATGATAATACATGCAAAGAGCGAACTCTCCTCCAGTGGAACATGCATCGACACCTTCAGACCAGCAGTAAGGAGGTGAGAGGCGAGAGCCGCGCGGCTGCGGGAGGAAACATGCACTCTACTTTCCGGCCAAGCGCATATCTGTGGGGGGTGCAGCGCGATCCACTTTCAGGTTGCATCAACGAAATGTGGCAGTGGGCTTAAAAAGGGCGCGCAGGGGCGACGCGCGCTTCACATCTATTTTAGTCGGAGACCAGCGATGACACGTCTGGCTTTTGTCCCGCTTCTTCTCGTGACTATCATGGTGCCCGCGGCCTCGGCTCAAGGTAAGAACGACGAGAAGACCTTTGTGCGTTTTGCATTTATTTATCGTGACTTATTATGCCGTGATTATTGACAACATGATGATGATGATGATGATGATGGTAACAATGGAGTCTTGTGTCTTTATTCAAAGGCGGGATAGCCAGTTGTTGTCGAGAAGTTTCAAGAACTCAAATCCTCCGATTCAAGCTGAAGAGCTACTACCAACAGTTCACGCCGGCGTGCCCGATACGCGCAGTCGTGTAAGTCAACCCGACGCAGTGGATCAACGTGCATTGCTTCTCAGAGTTTAGCACTTGTATGCTGCGGTGCATTGTATTCAAAACATAAATCACAATCATTTGGGATCTTTTCTTGCTTTCAATATGTCACTAAATGTGTTTTTTTTTTCTTTGTTGTGATTCCCAACAGATTTAAAACTCTGGAAGGCAAGAGGATCTGCTCGGACCCCGACAGCCTGTGGACGAAGAGCAGCATGGCCTACCTGGATGGGAAGAAACAGAAACACGACCACGCCGCCCACAAACACCATCGCTCACACCATTGAATTTCTCTTGAGCTCCACAGACTTTTGAATGTTTTCATATTTACTGCAGAGTCCTTACCTCATTTTAGTCGAGTGAAATGACAGCTGTTATTACCTTTTTGTGTTTCATTTATAATTATCTGTTAGTTTGATGACTGTAAATGTGTAAATAGAGCGTTCAGTGTGCAAGTGAGCGTATTAATAAAAACGCCCCACAATGACACAGCTACGTTGTATTGATTGTGTGTTATAGATAGATCTGAGCGTCTAGAGGCGCCTTCTTCTCATCTCCTTCAATTAAAAAAAAAAGACCACAAACACAACAATTCACCATGTGAACATAGTTGAGTGTTTGTGTAGTAAAATTATAGGAACACCGAACTGTTAAGAATACCCCACACATGTTTTGTCTTTTCCATATCGCACAAACAAACAAACACAAGACAGAACAAAACAAAACACATCAAACATTTGAACAAAAGTACATACAAGCATTTCAGATAAAGATATCAATGGCTTCTTATTTTTGTGAGCATTACTTGCTATAGCTCAACAGAAAATAACAGCATAGAGGTTGACAGATATGTATATATGCAAGGATAAATACATATTATACTGCTCCCACGTTCCATAAATGTGACCAGTGAGAGAAGAAAGAAAGGGGGGAAAGATTACGACCACAGGGTCACAACAAAGTCGACCCCCTCCACAAACTGAGCCCCAAATGTTGGCGAATGTTTCCCTTTAACGACATAAGGAAGCTCCTGAAGGCACCGCGGCCGTCCCTCCATCCACTGATTGATTTCCAAGACAATGCAATGTTAAGTTTAGCCTCGAGAAGGGAAAATAGGACCATCTTCTTTTTGCTTCATTGTGAAGTGTTTGCTGGGAAACACCCAAAGAGACAGAGATTTGGAGAGAATGGAAGTTGTTCATGACACGGATTAAAACAATTGTAATAATCTCTTTCTAGAAATATTGAATGATTGAATGTATATGATATATGTGATATATATCTATATATATATAGATATATATGATATTATATATAAGCCCAACCGTCACTGTGCTCCACCTTCACTCACTGTAATAGTGTGACATGGTGGGCTTCGGGTGGAAGATTTAGGGGCTTTCGGGGAACATGTTTCCATCATGTGGTGGCGCTAACACGAGGGGAAAAAAAAGCTATGAAGCTAACTGTTGCTAACAATGCGTAGGAGGGAAGAGAAAGTGCACCTGGAGCTCAGCGCTGCTGCAGCGAGAGGTTTGGGGGCTGCGAGTGGAGAGTGTTTGTGGTCAATGCAACGGTTGCTCGACACACACTGTGCAATGGGTTTTCCCCGTCCCTCGCCTTCATCGTGGTCCACCATTGTTGCCACATGTGTGACTGAGCTGTTGAGTGCATGAGCAGTTACCTGTGACTAAATACAAGCGTAAATATGAGTGTAAATGTTTTGTCAGTTGGATTTAAATGCATGGCTGTAACACTGTTAGTGCTGTATTATTCATTATGCATTTGGTAAGGAAGGTGTGTGTGTGTAGGTGTAGGTGTGTGTGTAGGTGTAGGTGTGTGTGTAGGTGTGTGTAAGTAAGTAAGTATGGGGTAGGAAGATGACAATGAATCTCTTCCTATGAGCATACGATTCAGTCGGAGGTTGCATGGAGCCAAAAAAAGCATCGTGAGATTGCACTTTTCTCCTGATGGGTTAACCACTAAATACCTCTCCAGTTCACACACACACACACACACACACACACACACACACACACACACACACACACACACACACACACACACACACACACACACACACACACACACACACACACACACACACACACACACTTGGTCTGGTGCTTGTTTCTTCAATTCAATTCAAAATGTAATAATTCAGCCTAATATCACAAATCACAAATGTGTCCGTCCATCGCATCAGAAAAGGATAAAAAAAAAAGGAAATAAATGGAGAAACTCCAGATGGAGGTGGACAGAATAAACAACATAATCAGTCGTATCATTCTACATCAATCCGTCTGACAGAAATGAAACATATAATGGAGCTATGATTAATAATAATAATAATTAGTCATAGTTATGTTATGACTAATAGAAGTTTCCGTCCAGCATTCCCTCATATTACATCACAGTGTTTCCTCAGATAAAATGTAATGGTGCTCCATCTTCCTTTGAACATAATTAGAAAAATGTAAAGAATATTTTGACTGACATGTTCCACATTATTGATTATATAAATCGGTTAAGATGATAATGATGATAATCAAAGTGGGTCTCCACCAACTCCTGAGGGAAATATGTCTCTTAAGTGTTTAAATGCACAGCTGTGTGTGTCAGTCTGCGTACAGTTTCTTTGTATGTTGTGTGTATATTTACATACTTGGTTCTGTCATACATGCAAAGTGCTGCGTGACCTCTTTTAGGTTTTGCCGCATTGTTTTCATTTTTCTTAGAACACAGGAAGCAGTCTCATGAAACTCTTCTGCTGAATTTCATGACCGGACACATTTACCAACGCAGACACTTGCTCTGCTGAATGTTCAGGATGTGGCGCTTGTGGTGGCATGTAGCAACCCCACAATGCCAAACAAAACCGAACACATCCCTGACAAAGACAGCAACAAAACAATCACAAATATCACACACATACCACTACAGCACCATGAGACACAAAGGCACACACTTACAGGCCAGACAAGACATGTGCTAGTAGTTGTTTGAGTAAACTAATTGACCCATTTAAAATTATAGACACCCATTTTGTCTATTCACTCGGGGCCAAATGCTTGACCGGTGCTCATGCAAATTACTGAGAGCGCTAACAGCGTTAGCTTGGGGGGAAGCGCTAACTCAACCGCGGTACGAGCGCAGAGCGGCGGCCATTAGATAGCGGGAAACACAAAAGGCGGTCGGGCCAGGCTATGTGGTTGGCGGCTACCTTATTAGCGTCATGTTTACGTATGGAAAAAACCATATAGACTGTATGAAAGGCCCCAAGAACGTACACAGTTTGAGCTGCAAAGTCAGCGTGGTGTTGCTCTTGTGTAGATCATATGTTTGAGCTCAGTTATGTGAAGAAAAGTGTAAAGTTATCCAGCGTCCAGCTGCCAAAATGAAGCAGGATGAGCGTCTGCTGTGAGTCCCATGCTAGCCGGCAGACAACAGAGACTGTTGCCTGGTTTATTCAATGTGCATTAATAATTTATGTGTTTGACACAGCAAGTAGAAGTTGATCTGATGAGCTGTTTCTGAGATGTGTAAAGAACATAGACAGAAAGAGATTCTGCTTTACGGTTCAATGAATGATAAGAAAAGTGATATATTTGATTATTTTCAGGTTTTCGTAAAGGTAGAAGGTTATTTAATATAAAGCAAAACAACATGTTTGTATGCATGCATGTTGTGTATTCATAAGTATTGCAGTACTACATCTCTATTAGGGCATATTGTTCCAACCAACTACAATTTTTTTTTATGTTTTTGGCGGTGGCATTCAGTTCTGTGGCGTTTTTTGTGGTATTTCGTTTCCGTAATGAATCGTACTCAGCGTCGTATGACGTCATGATATCAGTGTCACATTTACAGCGTAAAGGTGAACGTAGGATCATGTGCGTGATGCCCTTTGTGTGTCTTGTCCTAAATACCCAGAAAGCTACCAATAGTGATGTAATGTATTAAAATCCAAACTGTATGTATTACATTTTCTTTGCCTTAATTAACACGTGTATCTTGTAGCTACAAACCAGACCACAGTATATGCATTTATTTTGTGTACATCTGTTTGTCCAGCTCAATCTATGCTGCTCATCTGTGTTGTTATCTCTTGTGTCTTTCCTGTACATTAGTGTGAACACAATGAGAGCTAACAACATGTACTGTATTTGTCATATGTGTTTCACACTATGCTCCATTTTTTGTTCTTAACAAAAACACCAAAATTGCTTGAGAAGAATTTATTGGCAAATGACTAGACAAAGGTCAAACTTTATGCTCTTTTGACACATTTATGACAAAAAAAAGATCATATTTAAATACACATTGCAAATTGAATCACATACAATAAGATATAAAGGTATATTTTTGTTCCACGGCTCCACTATTCATAGAATATAGCAGGCCAAGCCCCACGTTTAAGTGTCTCCTGATTCCTCACACACATTTCTTCAGGCCCTTCCTCCCTCGCCTGGACTTGTTCTTCCGGCCTTTCCGTCCATTTCGGTTCCTGCCTTTCTTCCGTGGCGTGTTCGTCAACGGGAGGGACGCTGTTGGTGTGACGTCGCTCGTTAACGCTTCTTCATTCTGTCCCATCTCTTGCGAGGCCATTTTTAGTTTTTTCTCCTCGTCCACCTTCAGAATGCCTTTTTTTGCCCAGCCGGTTTTCGGGTCGGAGCAAATGGTTCTTCCACCCTTTGTCTGAAACCTGTAAAATGATTGTGATCTATTAATGGAATCGTAATGCCGTTTTTTTCATGTCAAAAAGTAGTTTTCTTACACATTTGTTGAGTTTCTTCAGGTTTTGAGATATTTAAGCACAATGCATTGCAAATTGGTAATAAAAAAAAACCCCAACAGAACCCTGTTACTCTGAATTTCACTGTGAACTGTTTTTAAAAAGACTATTTTCAAGTGTTGACAGTTAGATTATCCCAAACCCACTATATATACCTAATCGTTCCAGGTTGAGCTATGGCTTCATGACATTGTGAACATGCAGGACCACTCACACTACGGCTTCGAGTGAACAGGCGCCTTCAGTCTGAAGGGTGTAATTCACGATACGTTTCACTGGGACTCTTGTGGTCGACCACCCGAGACAACAGCTGGACACCGGTGCATGCGCTGAACAGGACAGACATCGAGAAAACACAGATTAAGCACTCCTCTCGTTCCCCTGCCGAATGCTCTTTGGAAGAATCTGTGCGGTACTCACTTGCATGGACAACGCCGACCCACGTGGTGAAGCAGAGGAGAGCGGCTAACACCCGGCTGAAGCTCATCTTCTGTCCTTCAATTGCTGAGCGCAGATTAAATCCCCCACGTGAACGTAATCTCGCTACTCGATTGAGTAGTTATCAAAGCAATGAGACGATTAGCAAACTTCTCTTTGTCTTTCTGATGATTCAAGGTTGGATCTCGGCTCTTTTAAAACACAATCTCTTTCCGCCTCCCCCCCCATCATCACACCCCCGACCCGTCACCGTTCTCTCTGCGGCCGCACGGCGGGGAGAGGAAAGAATTAGTTCACCTTTCACGAGTCAGAGACGAACAGACCCATCACCACAGCCCTGCCCACAATGCAACACGTACACAACTACAGCATCACTCAAGACTACAAGACACAGACAAAGAGAAAGACTCTTACTTTCCTTTACACTCACTACAAAAGCCACAAGCAGCTTCTACTTTAAGAGTCACGAGAAGGTCGGTGTCTAAAAGAAGCATTGCATTAGTGTCATCATCGTTATTGATATTCTTATTATTACAAGTTATGTTGTATGTTGTGTTATAGTTTCTTATAAAAAATGCTTCTACCAGGTTTAACCTGAATTTCCCTTTGGGGATCATTAAAGTATCTATCTATCTATCTATCTATCTATCTATCTATCTATCTATCTATCGATCTATCTATCTATCTATCTATCTATCTATCTATCTATCTATCTATCTATCTATCTATCTATCTATCTATCTATCTATCTATCTATCCATCTATCTGTCTATCTATCTGTCTATCTATCTGTCCATCCATCCGTCCATCCATCCATCCGTCCATCCATCTATCTACCTGTATGGAGGGGAAGTGATACCCAGGATGTATCTCAGGCAGCAAATCATAAAACATCACCTGTGACACCTGATTGGCCGTCCGTCTGCAGTCAGGATGGAAAGCTCATGTTCGCTTCCCGCCTTTGACTTCTTCATTCAACAACACGAATCCCCAACTGGTGTCCTGTCACTGTAATCAATGAAAAGTGGGGCTGGTGTGATGCAGCATACACAAACACAAATGCACATGCAAGCATGAACACACATAACGACCTGCCTGAAGTGATGCATTTGGAACTACACACACACACACACATTTCTCCTCCCTGTGGCAACCTGTTTGTCAGGAGAGAAATGCCTGGTTGGATTATTCGTTCCTCTCGTGCTCATTAGCTGTTGTCCTGGGCAGCAGCCCGTCGGTTGGCCGACAGCGTGGCTGATGGGTATTTGTCTCCTGATAAAGCGAGGGAGCGGAAGGCGGCGTCACGGGAAATTACGATCAATACCGCTCTCATATCCTCATCCGATATCGACCGCAAATGGGAATGAGGAGCACATTGTCGACCCCGTAAAGCGTGGACACGAGGGCGCGCTTAAAAACACATTTACATAGGCTTTGCATGCATGTTAACACACACACACACACACACACACTTAAAGGCTGCATTCAATGCGGTTATTGTTTTACAGAAACCATTTTTTCACCATACACAGAGCAAATGTGAGAAAAGCTAGAAGGAAACCAACCTCCTCTGCCTCAAACCACAACTTTCTGATGTCTCATCTCACACCGTGTGCATTGACACACACTGATGCGTGATCCACGTACCCTGAACCAGTGGTTGTGTCCTCTGTGTAATCTTTGTACAATAGATTTGAAAGGTTTAGGTGTTTAGGACAGTTGGCTGAGGCGGCGAGGTGTGTTTCCTGATGTGAAACACAAGAACACTTAGTTAGTACTTGACTGAAAGCAAACACACACACACACACACACACACATGCAGGCAGAGACACGTGAGTGGCGTGTCGCAAATGAAAGCAATTATTAAAGAAGTGTCTCATCAGATGGATATATTTGGCTGTCTGCTCTCTGTGTTTAATGAAGTATCAGCTCCAGACAGATCAAGGTTTGATTGTATCCGTTATCTCGCGCCGAGGAATCGTATTGATTCATTTTGGAAGATTAAGATGTGTGATTCTGTCGTCTTTTCTTTGGCAGAATTATAATAATCAGACGATCAGATTAAATCCCTCCACCATCTCCTTCCTGTCTGTGTACACACACACACACACACACACACACACACACACACACACACACACAAAAGGATAAGTTCATTTCGAGTAAAGAGAAAGAAAAAGTGCTAGAAAAAACTTCTGTAAAGGCCACGTATGCTGTAACAAAGAGCTATGTGTCTGGGTTTGAGTCCGGCGTGACAGGCCGGACGGCCGTCTGGGGACAGGCCGCTTGTAAAGAGCATTGTACTCGGGGTCATCTTGAGAGAGAAGCGCCGAGAAGAGCAGAGATGTTTTTGATATGTAACAGCGGGAGACGTACACGCCGATCGATACGCCGACCTTTCCCAGACTGATTGCATGACGGTCTGCTTCAACCCCCCCAGCACCAGCACCAGCACCCACCACAGGTCCATCAACCATCAAGCGTTGTTATTCTCGGCTTCAGCCACCAAGGTACGGCCACTTCTCTTCTGGTGCTTTGCTCTTTTTTTTATTTTACCTCAGGACTTTCATTGCGTTATGCTCTTTCATTTTTATATCTGTTTTTTTTCTGTCACTCACACACACACACAGAAAAAAGATAGATGAATGTGTCAATGAAACCAGTGAGAGGTTGATCCCCAACAATTGAGGGTCTCTGACATCCCCAAGGGTCTCCATGGATGGATTTTGTATATATTTCTGCACGAAAACCAGGGGATGAAAAGAAATCCCTCTTGGATTTGCGAATTCTCATTTACTTTCCCATTAATATTTCAATTAACAAAGTCATTCCCGATTCATTTCCTGGGTTAAACATGGAGCTGACCTCCCGTCTGGTATCAATCTCGTCGCCGTTGACCCCCCCGAGCTTCAATTGTGGATCAACCGTCCATTTAGGGAACCCGTCAATAATCGACTCAAAAGCCGTATTAGCATACGCATTAGCATAGTGAGAGCTACTGACCCGCCCGGTGCTCACGGTCCAGAGGACGCAGGAGCACGTTAAAGTCTAATCAATAAACGCTTTAATTATAATGGCGTTTGGCCCCGCGAGCGCTCTTCACGGTTGGGAGACGCGCAATACCACAGCTGATCCGGCACGATCGTTTCACACAGAGTGGGTTTTCACCGCTCCAGTAACTCGTCTGCTTTGGCCGGCGCTATTATAGACAGCAAATTGTCAACTTCTCTCTTTAGATTTGCTAAAAACGGGTGGATTAGCAGCCGCGTTGTTCTGTTGTGTGGTTGCTTTGTGTTGTAGGAGTGGAATGGGCCGAACTTACGGCTGATTCATGAAGGCCTTTAAACTTTAAGGAGCGTCTTAAACTGCCGACTGCAGACACAGTGTTCAGAAACAGGATCGTATAACATTCATATTGTTTATGACTAACAATAGGAAGGGACAAACCAGTGAGAGATGTGGACTAAGAGTCGATCTCTGCTTCTCTTCGTGCAGCTTTTGGATCGTCTTCATAGCCTGAAGTCCAAGGGAAAAGTCAACTTTGACAGGATTGGGGTTGAACAAGCTCCTTTTATCACCAAATCAACATTCAGATGTTGTTTTTGTCCTCAGATTCATAACTATGTTTTTGAATTCGATGGCAAAAGAGATGATGCTATCAGACAGAAGTCAATGTTCGTCCACTTCAAGCAGAAATGAGCCCTGAACATATCGGACCAAAGCACATTTGACCTGCAGCCGCTTCTATATGATGACAGATTAAGAAAGATGCATTATAATGGAATTTAGTTGAGATAAATAGTCATAATTATGAGATTTAAAAAAGTCAGCGCCACTGAAGCACACACACACTTTCTATCTCATTATTTCAGCTTTCTATCTCTAATTATATGTATTTTTTTTCTATTTTACTAATGGAAATGGGCTTCATAACACCTCACTAACACAGCTTTAAAAAGCTGAGTGTTGTAACGTTCTTAGAGGACGTATTGCAGGAGTGCATTAGTTTTAGCCAAGTGTACCTAATAAACTGACAACTGTGTGTACATCATAACACATAACCATCTCTATCTGACTTTCTTAATCTGAATGTGACTTAAAATGTGTATTTGACGGCACGGCGCTCACTGTGAGAGTCCACGATGTCACTTTTTAATTATAGTGAAGCTTCCTTTCCTCCCATTAGCTGTCTGACGCACTAATGCTCTTCTTCTCTGTATATAAAGTCTCAACACTAGATGGCGTACTTCCCCTGCAGTGAGTGAATGGGAGCTTGACAGCCTCTGAGAGAGTCATCCAAAATTTAGCCCAGTAGTCAAAAAGGGGCAAAAAATACAAGTCCTGCAACCCCCGAGGCTACAGCTGACATTATTCTGCTCTTCATGACAACACAGTGAGTTGTGCGGATAAAGAGATAAAATGTCAGCTGGCCTTAAATAATTTAGACTTCCCACGCTGGACTTACAGTGCTTGAATAAAGCTGACAAGTTTGATATTGTGCTTTTAAAAACCTTCTGTGTGTCATTCCCACCGGCTGATGAATCCACTGATTGATTTTTTTTTCTGTGTCTCGTCGTCGGTCATTTGTCTCCCTTTGGTGACGGTGGCATTTTAAATGAAGATGTGCTTGAGAAATATGATGAGAGGAGATCAAAGTGCACGGGTTCCTTTTAGACCGCCGAGCTCATTCATGACTCGAGGTCTCCCTCTCGCTCTTGATCTCTCTGTTATTTGTCTGCTTTGATCATACCGTCCATTCAGTCCACATCTCACCCTCTTGCTCCTTGTTTCTGTCTCTGATTTTGCCATATCCCATGATTGCCCTTTTCATCCCCAACACACACCGCTTTTCTGAGTCTTTCTGCCCACATAGACCCCCTCCACCTCCCCCACCTTTCGAAACTCTCTCTTCGCCCTGTGACACCCCACCATGCATTACTCTGTTGGGTTACGCAGGGTCACATCAAAGCCCTAGTACCTAAATGTGTGTTTGTGTGTGTGGGTGCATGAGAAAGCAGGGTCCCTCCAGCTGAAACTCAGATTATTCTAAGTTCCTGACCTCTGGGTGGCGAGAAGGGCCCGCGTTTGGAAAATACAGGCGCTTGTCTTTGTCCGTCCAGCCCGGCGGGGGGCCTGCACCAGGGGACCTGCACCAGGGGCCTGCACCAGAGGCCTGCATCAGGGGCCTGCATCAGGGGCCTGCACCAGAGGCCGGCACCAAGGGCCTGCACTAGTGGGCCTGCACCAGGGGCCGGCACTATGAACCTGCGCCAGGGGCCTGCACCATGGGCCTGCACCATGGGCCTGCACCATGGGCCTGCACCAGGGGCCTGCATCAGGGGCCTGCACCATGGGCCTGCACCATGGGCCTGCACCATGGGCCTGCATCAGGGGCCTGCACAAGGGGCCTCTCTTGCTTGGAGGAGTCCATGGACTCTGTTGGGCCTGTCCTCGGGCTGCTAGTCTGTCCTCTGATCCTCGCCACCGGCCATTTTAATATGAATATGCCGTGAATAAACAGACAGCTGGCGAGGCAGGCAAACACTACCAGGACACACACACTCAAACACACACACACACACAAAGAGAACAACAGAATGAGTTTGGCTTGCAAGCACAAACATTGATCCTGAATCCCCTCACTGTGAGTCAATCTGGCCCCAATAGCCATTCAAGTGTATCTGCTTGATCTGATGTTTCCCGATAAGAGAGATTCCTCCCAGGGCGTGTGTACGTCTGTGAGAGTGTGTGTGTGTGTGTGTTTGAGAGATATTGATTGTTGAGTGACATGGCACTATAGATCCCAAGCAGCTGCAAAGAGTGAGGCCTGTAGCATATCATTAAATCTCTTTCATGCAAAAAAAAGAGATGTTTTTTTCCTCTTTTTCATCCTCTGTAGTGTTTGTGTGCATCACATTGCAGGTTGCATCCTCTGTCCAGCTCTCATGACGTGAAAAAACATCATGCAAAGGTCAGAGGTTAGAAGGCCAGAGGTAAGGAAGTCCTCTGATCGAGGATCATCAGATCAATACCCTCGGTGATTGGGGTACAGTGGCCTCGGCCTTCAAACTCAAAGTTAGTTTTTCTTCCTACATTTAACCAAATAATTGCACATGAGCAGAAAAAAAGTCAACGGTAGGGAACTCAAAAAACTTCCCTCAGTCCTCTCACAGGAACTGTGTTTGTGAGCTTTACAATGAATCTATATTGTTGAAGTTGATGTGCTTATATGATTGTCTGTGAATTTAAAAGGTTGAATGCACGTATTGTTTTGTAATTATATTGTGCAGGTCTTTCAAAAAGCCAGCGATAATTCCATGAACCCTGTGAAACTATTATCATATATAGCACTGAAATGCATCAACCCTCCAGTAATTACTGCGTGGAAAATCTTTTAGCTCCTATAGTCCATTCACTTTGACCTCACAGGACATGTTTTTATACATATATCTATGGAGGATATTGTACACACACACACACACACACACACACACACACAGTGCACTTCCACGGCGGAGGTGCTGTGGTTATGAGTGGAGTTACCACAGGTAATGTGATTACGGCACAGAAGGAATGATGTGTGTACATCAGCAAGCGTGAGGCAGGATGGAGTGAGGGAACACGACATTAAGAGGGGGATTTGACGGAGGTGAAGTGAGAGTGTGTCAAAGGTACACAGGAATGTGCACAGCGGGAGGGAGCGGCAATAAAGTGGGAAAAGAAGACAGAGAAGAAGAAGAAGAAGAAGAAGTGGGAGTCTGCCTGCCAATCAGATTATGAACCAATCATTTGACGGAGGACGGCTTTGACCTGAAACCTGCCGGATCTCATTTGCTCCTGCAGACACACACACACACACACACACACACACACACACACACACACACACACACACACACACACACACGCACACACACGCACACACACATTTGCACAGATGCACTCAGTATCGTTTCCACACACAGTTGCATGGAGATAAATGTGTCTCACTCGCATCCAGTCTGGTGTTAAGTGCACGTATTAGCGCGTATCAGCATTCATGTATGTGCTCCGTGTGTGTGTGTGTGTGTGTGTGTGTGTGTGTGTGTGTGTGTATTTGTGTGTCTGAGTGTAAGTAAGTAAGTGAATGAGTAATGTGTGAGTGATGGATGGATGATAATGCACATTTAGCCTCTCTCACGAGGGCTCGAAGTGCTTAGACGTCTAGCCCGGCTCACACACACACACACACTCAGTTGTGTTGGATAAAATGACTTCCCTCTTCAAAATCATGCATAAATCTCATCTCCCCTTGCTCCTCTTCCTTTTTATGTTTGCCTCTCGCTACATTTATCCCCCTCTGCACACCTTGTCTTGAACCTTTGCGTCTCTCTCTCTCTCCCTCTTCCTCTCACCTTTGCTGTCTGTCTCTTAGTAATGGAGCTAATTTGTTTAGCACACAAAGAGTGTCTGTCCATTAGCTCCGTGCCAAGAGGGATGGTGACAAATCACGCCAACATGTGTATCTGCTCTGTGTACATAATTGTATTTGCGTGTATTTATGTGTGTGAGGTGAAAGAATAAGACACACTTCCCGGAAAAGTGTTCATTTCCAGATCAGAATTATTCGAGATTTCAACTTTGAAATGTGACGTAACGTGAAAGCGTCTCCACATCTCTCGGCTGCTCTTTTTGGTTTGTTTGACTTCAACAGAAATTCACCAATATACAGATTTTCTCCACACCTGCACTTCACTTTATTGAATTAAGAGAGCACAGCAGGACATTTGGCTCTGTGCTGCCAGCGAATGTGATTATTTTTCTTTTGCTGCTTTGCCGCCTTTTGGCAGACAAAGTGGCTTAATGCAAACCTTTAGCCTGCTTCCTTCTCGCAGGACAAATATTATCTGAGGCCAATATTTTATAGTCTCAAGCGTCAGCCCTTTAGCAATCAAAGGCACTCCTGTCGTATTTATTTTATATCATTTATTCTTCTTTTGTTACTGAAGCAGGAACATGTTGAATCCAGGATGTCTTGGGTTTGTACATGCTCTGCAAACCACTTT